>NW_026262626.1:1218101-1827101 GCF_021869535.1 Mytilus californianus | reverse complement strand
CAATCACAGCCTTCCCTTTGTTATATGGAACCTTGTGGTACAATGTCAGAGAGATCCATACACTAACACACAAGTTATTGTCTGGAAACTAGAAAAATGCTTGTTTTTGTCACCTTTTTGGCCCTTAATTCCTAAACTGTTGGCTTTACCCCTTAAATGAATCCCAACCTTATACTTGTGGTATTCAACATTGTGGTACAATTTCAGAGCAGTCGAAATAATTATACACAAGTTATTATCCTGAAACTAGAAAAATGCTTGTTTTGGGCCACTTTTGGGCCCCTAATTCCTAAACGGTTGGGACCATCATCCCTAAAATCAATCCCAACCTTCCTTTTGTGGTATTGAACCTTCTTAAAAAATTTCATAGAGATCCATTCACTTCAACTAAAGTTATTGTCCAGAAAACAATGTGTCTTCGGACGACGACACAGACAACGATGACATCATACCATTATACGAACCAAAAAAATTTTTTGCGGTCATATAAAAATGTACAAATAATGCTTTTATTTAAAATGCGATTTTTATTTTTTTTAAAGCTATCCTGTTGCCATTTTTTTTAAATAAATTTAATTTATTCTAAAAACATTACAAAAATTTCTGAATTAACAGTATCAAATCCTATAATTTCTTGTTTTACGTACTGTTTTCTTTGCTTCATCTGTTTTCTTTATTTCCTGAAATTAAAAAGATACAACAAAAATTAATAAAATGCTTCGCTGGGCGCAGCTTGATACGACCGCAGAGGTCGAACCCTGAACAGTTGGGGCAAGTATGGACACAACATTCAAGCTTGATACAGCTCTGAATTTGGATTGTGATTAAATATTTGACACAGCATAGGTTTCTGATACAGAAAGAATGTGGTCCAATGTCCAAAATCAAAATACATGGTTAGATTCAGCATATCAAAGAACCACATATATTCAATTTTTGTTGAAATCAAACAAAGTTTTATTTTGGACCCCAACTTTGACAAACTTGAAAACTGGTCCCATAATCAAAAATCTTAACACATGTTTAGATTCAGCATATCAAAGTACCCCAAGAATTCATTTTTTGTTAAAATCAAACTAAGTTTAATTTTGGACCCTTTGGACCTTAATGTAGACCAATTTAAAAAACAGGACCCAAAATTAAAAATCTAAAAACACGGCAAGTTTTGGCATATCAAAGAACCCCAATAATTCAATTTTTGATGAAATCAAACAAAGTTTGATTTTGGACCCTTTTGACCTCAATATGAACCAATTTGATAGCGGGCCCACAAATAAAAAATCTAAATACAAGGTAAGATTCAGCATATCAAAGAACCCCATATATTCAATTTTTGTTGAAATCAAACAAAGTTTAATTTTGGACCCCAATTTGGACCAACTTGAAAACTTGGCCAAAAATCTAAAATCTAAATACATGTTTAGATTCAGCATATCAAAGAACCCCATATATTCAATTTTTGTTGAAATCAAACAAAGTTTAATTTTGTTGTTCGACCCCAACTTGGACCAACTTGAAAACTGGGCTCATAATCAAAAATCTAAACACATGTTTAGATTCAGCATATCAAAGAACCCCAAAAATTCAATTTTTGTTAAAATCAAAATAAGTTTAATTTTGGACCCTTTGGACCTTAATGTAGACCAATTTAAAAAACGGGACCCAAAATTAAAAATCTAAATACACGGTTAGATTTGGCATATCAAAGAACCCAAATAATTAAATTTTTGATGAAATCAAACAAAGTTTAATTTTGGACCCTTTTGACCTCAATATGAACCAATTTAATAGCGGGCCCACAAATAAAAAATCTAAATACATGGTAAGATTCAGCATATCAAAGAACCCCATATATTCAATTTTTGTTGAAATCAAACAAAGTTTAATTTTGGACCCCAGTTTGGACCAACTTGAAAACTGGGCCAAAAATCTAAAATCTAAATACATGTTTAGATTCAGCATATCAAAGAACCCCATATATTCAATTTTTGTTGAAATCAAACAAAGTTTAATTTTAGACCCCAACTTGGACCAACTTGAAAACTGGGCCCATAATCAAAAATCTAAACACATGTTTAGATTCAGCATATCAAAGAACCCCAAGAATTCAATTTTTGTTAAAATCAAACTAAGTTCAATTTTGGACCCTTTGGACCTTAATGTAGACCAATTTAAAAAACGGGAACCAAAATTAAAAATCTAAATACACAGTTAGATTTGGCATATCAAAGAACCCAAATAATTCAATTTTTGATGAAATCAAACAAAGTTTAATTTTGGACCCTTTTGACCTCAATATGAACCAATTTGATAGTGGGGTCCACAAATAAAAAATCTAAATACATGGTTAGATTCAGCATATCAAAGAACCCCATATATTCAATTTTTGTTGAAATCAAACAAAGTTTAATTTTTGACCCCAATTTGGACCAACTTGAAAACTGGGCGAAAAATCAAAAATCTAAATACATGTTTAGATTCAGCATATCAAAGAACCCCATATATTCAATTTTTGTTAAAATCAAACAAATTTTAATTTTGGACCCTTTGGACCTTAATGTAGACCAATTTGAAAACTGGATCCAAAATTAAAAATCTAAATACATCGTTTGATTCGGCATAACAAATAAATAAATGTGGTCAAAGATTTTACAAATCTAATGCGCCATACTGTGCAATTAAAGATTACTTCTTGAAATTTTTCAATATTTGAAATTTGAAAAAAAAATAATATTTGAAGAATAATTCTTTTTCATTTCTGAAATCTGAAATGAGAAAAAATTGACCCCCCACAATTTCTTTTTACCCCCCCCCCCCCCCATTTTTTCCCCCAAACCATAATTACCCATTTAAATTTACCATAGTGCTAACTTAATCTATTTTATAATAGAATTTAAAATATAGTGTCAAATCTTTCATATGGATTTTTTTGTAAAAAAAAAAGATGCAACATTTGCAGATATTTTTACTGGTCTTCCTTTATAAATATGCATTTCTTTAAACATAATTTAAAAGCAGTGTAAGGGAAGTAACCAAAACGTTGTATTTGGATTACCTCCCTTACACTGTTTTAAATTATCTTAATTGTTCATTAACCATTACTTAATACATAATTTAAAAGCAGTGTAAGGGAGATAATTTCAATGATGTATTTGATTTATCTCCCTTACACTGCTTTAAATTATGTTTTGTACTAAAGTATTTGTCCATTAACCAGGACAACCTTGTTTTTCCCCCTTTTTTGCCCCTAATTCTTAAACGGTTTGAGCCATAACCCCTCAAAGCAAATTCTTACCATCCCTTTGTCGTATGGAAACTTGTAGTATAATTTCATAGAGATCCATACACTGTTCCACAGTTATTGTCTGGAAACTAGAAAATGCTTATTTTTGGCCCCTTTTTGGCCCCTAATTCCTTAACTGTTGATACCATAACCCCCAAAATCAATCCCCACCTTCCTTTTGTTGTATTGAACCTTATGGTAAAATTTCATAGAGATCCATTCACTTAAACTAAAGTTAGAGTGCGAAAACTAATGCGTCTTCGGACGACGACGACGCCAACGTCATACCAATATACGACCACAAAAATTTTTTTGCGGTTGTATAAAAACTACTGAACTTTGAGATGTAATAACAGTCAGATCTGAACATTGCAAAAAAAAAAAATAGGCCAAGAGTTCCTGGCCTCCTTAATCTCAGAATTGGACTTTCTGCTATCTAATTGAACAAATTCTAAATACTTAGTCATTAGTTCAAAGCATCTTTTAAATCTTTTGAAAAAAAAAAAAACTACTGTATTTTTTTGTTTATTTACCATTTTTACAGTCTTTCAATTACTGATAAGGAGCTTGAGTATAATAATAGATGGCTGATGATTCTTTTTACATTCTCTCAAGTATAGATCTGACAAAGTAAAAAAGACAATTGACTATTTGGGAAAAACTATCAAAATATTCTTTAAGTAAAGAAATATCGTCCTTTAATAAATACTATCACATTTTCTAATTAATAATATTTTGTCATGATTCATTAACTTGACTAGTTATCAATATGCAGATTGAAGAAAAGTAGAGATTGCAATTGGTGTCAAAGAAAAGAAAAAAAAAGATATAAAAAAGCATGGCAAAGATCGTGAAGATATTGCTGTTGTTCAAGTCAGTTGATCATTTTTAATGAAATTGACCCAAAAAATTAGTACATAAAGAAAAAAAAAAGAAAAATAGTGTACCTTTTTCTTTTTGTCATCATCTTTGTTGATAACTGATGTTTTTGTTCGTGCCATTACTTCTGTCTCTCCCTGGAAAGAAAGTCAATACTATTAACGTTTCTATCTATCTATTATAATTTTCAAGATAATAGGCAAAAACACAAAAAAAACTGGTAAGGATTGTTATTAAAGGGCAATAACTCAAATAAGGACTGGTCTGATGATTTCAGCCATGTTGATTTATTGATCATGTTGATAGATCTTGTCATGTTTGAGGGGGGGGTTGTACCTTTATCGGGACCCCGGGATCCAGTTGTTTTTAAGCTCGGGATTTCGGGATTGATCATTTCGGGATCCGGGAATTCTTTTTTCGAATTTTTCCGACCCCCCATGTTTATCATTAATATTATTTGTGGTATTGAAAATTTCTTTCTTTCTGTTACAGTTTTCAGGATAAAACATGTAAAAGGAAAAAAAATTGTTAAAATTCATCCTTTAAATGCAATAACTACTTTGAGAAGTAACTTGACAGTTTTGATGTAAATGAACAGTAGGTAGATCGTTTCATTTGTAACATTTTTGCCCTGTTAGATTTTCTCTATTATAGCGATTTTCAAGATAATAGACAAAACTTGCATTTCACGGGATTTTTCCTCGTGTTCAATTTTTAGCCATGTTGGTTGGTAGGCAGGATATTTGGTCACAAAGATGCAAAGTTCGAATTGGATCTTGATATAACTGTTAATGGTTGTTTTGAAATTCATGAAATTGTTAAAAATTTATCAATAAAGATAAACATGATAAATACATGCAGATAACATGGTCCTCAGTTGTTTTATATTTAATATCTTGTATTCCTGGTACTCTACAGTGCAGATCAAATTTAAATAATTATTTGGTAGCAGCAATACAAAAGGGTAAATAAGAATGGATTACCCCACATGATGAATGCCAGTAAAATATTTGTTAAAATAATGTAAGCGATAAATAATTTACTCCATTTGACACGAACGGTAGCTACAAAATGAGATTTGACGAATGACGATAAAAAAGTAAGGCTCATTCGAAGCTAATGGTAGCCAAATACGATAAAGGGCATTCCTACCCTCATATACAACATAAAAATTCTGCGAAATTTTCAACAAACTTTAACATACTCTTTTCAAATAATAAGCACTAGAACACACCAACGAAATCGTGGGCATTTACAGCGTTTGAAAGTATGTAACCTGTTGTAGGATGAATTTTTGTAAAGGATTTTATGACTGGAGAATTTCAGGAAAGGCATCAAAAGTATCTTAAACATGAACTGATGTCAATATAACATTTTGAATTTTTCTCCAGTTCAAAATATTGGATGTAAATCTAAAGAATGTCAACACAAAGGTCAAATATTTGTAGTAACATGAACGCACAATTTTTAGGAGTCCAGTTGTCACCATGCTTTTTGTTTCGTTGTTCAGAAGACAGAATAATAGATATGTTAACCTTTTCAATTTCAGTCACTCTAAAACGGATTCCACCAATGAAATCAGATTATTATGTGATATTTGCAAATAAGATTGGAATTATGAATAGAGCCATAATAAAATACTCAATAAACAATGCGATTTGTGCACAAAACCGTCATATTTCACTGAAATCTGGAAATGGCGCCAGACTTAATAAGGTGTTGACTTTTAAGAAAGCAAATTAATTCTAATATGGGGTGCTTATTACGTCATATGAATAGAGCCATAATAAAATTCTCAATAAACCACAACCACTATAACTATACTAAAATACTATTTGTGCACAAAAACGTAATACTTTACTGAAATGGCATCAGACTTTTCAGTGGCAAACTTTACTTTATTAGAATCAAAATAATTCAAGCATTCCATAGATTTGTTTTCATTTTCACATGACCTGAGTCGTTATATTCGTTAATTCTATCCCTTGCTTACGCTCTGGATAAAATTCCAATATAACAGCCCAGGCCATGTGAAAATTTTCAACAAATCTATGGCTTGCATTTCTGTGTAATTTTAAACAATCCTAATCGGAAGTCTTGTCTATGACTTAAAGTCCGTCCAATGACGGAAACAATATCCGGACGCCTTTATTTTCATTTTCCTCCCAAAATAACCCAAACGGAATAATCATAAGCAGGATGACAAATACGACTATGCATGGTACCTATAGGACACAGAGGCATGATGATTAATTTATTGTGGAAGGAAGAGAAGCGACACACAAAATGAAGTCTTCTCATTTATAGTATAAATTATTCAACAAGACAACATAATAAAATAAAAAAAAGAGCGAACTGACCCAGGGCAAACAAATATTAGGGCAAACAGGTACTAGGGAGAAAGTGAATTAGGGCAAACGGACCCCGATTCCCATATTATCTAAATCACAGGGCAATTACCCCACTGCTTTGCATTTGATATTTCATAGGTAAAGATATATACTACAAGGTGCTTAATAAAATAAACTGTGAGCACTTTATCTATGTAAGTCCAAGCCTATATTCAATATAATTTGTCTGACAAGTGACATGTCTGAGCTGAGGCCAATTTTGAGTAAAAATTAAAGTGTTCACATGAGCCAGCTAAATTCAGACATTGTTGGATAAAGACTTGTAACGCGAAATTAATGAGAAAGATTACCTGAGCTGTTATGCTTCTGCATACAAAGTAAACAAATTATTCTAGCACACTTGTTGAAAGTTCATGGTTCTGCAAGTTTACAAAAAGGGGAATACCCGAGAACTTCCGAAAGAAAACCAAGATGTCTGCCCGCATAAAAAATAGAAAGTTATTGTATTTGGTTAAACGCCTTTATAATAATCCAGCAGTTCTAGATACACCTGTTAAATTGGTAAATTGATGGAAACTCATTTCTCTACAGTACAAACTTTACAAAGTGACAATTTTTGCGTCTACTTTTCTTTGGTTATATGAAACTTATAATGACCTGGTAAGGGAGATAACTATTCCGTGTTCACTTTTGTAGCTCACTTGGCCCGAAGGTCCAGTATGAGCTTTTTCCATAACTTGGCGTCCGTCGTCTGTCGTTTGTTAACTTTTGAAAAGATCATCTCCTCTAAAACTACGTGCAAAATTTATCTAAACTTGGCCAAAATCATTTATCATTCAACACGACAACAGACCACTTTTTAGTTCGTTGCATTTCCGTCAAAAATTATGGTTTTAGTGAACATCATTTGTGTTCTTAGGGCATCGTCACTTCCTTCTCATGAAAAAATATGATGCTGTATTGCACAAATTATTCGGCAAATTAAATTCTTATAATATTGATAATTAGCACTTATAAGCTGACTGTTATTAGGGAATTGTGGTTAAGTAATTGAAGAAGTAAAAAAAATATACTTATATAAGTTAATTATAATGTTTGAATAATCTCTTAATAAATCTTGTATAAGTAAATTTTTTTTACAATCCCACAAAAATTCTCAAGTTTTGAGATGTAAAAACATGCCTTTAATGATTTTTCCCAGGTTAGCTAATAATTTTTTAATAGAGTTCAATGTTTCATCTCATTAATTCAACAAAGAAACTGATTGCGCAAAGATCTTAAGTATTTGCGTAAGGCCTTCAAAAATTGCTCCTTGGGGGCTTGTAAATGAGGAGTGTTGACTAAAGATAACAGACAAATGAGATGTTCATTGTCCATGAAATTACACTTATATGACTAGTTAAGACATCTGCAAAGGACAGACAATTTAAAATTCTATTAGAGCAAAGAAGTCATAAGAATTCAAGAAAAGAAGATAGGATGACCTTTTCACTTATATAAGTAAAAAAATCTGAATGTCTAAGGGACATAATCCCGTATGAAAAACATGACACGTACTCCAGCCTGACAGTAGCCGTACTGTAGCCGTACTGAGAACCGTACTTATAATATTCATTTGGTCTTTTCTTTGAATTGCTTATAATAGATACCCCGGCTGGACTTTCAGCGAAATTAGCCGTAAACCGGCTCGAAATATTTAAATTAGCAGGAGTCCGGTTCATAAAGTCCAGCTGGACTTTAATAAAAGTACGTCTGAAAAAAAATCCAGCCGGCATTTGTGGCAAAAATATGAACTCTATAAAGTTCAGCTGGATTTTACAAAGTCCGGCTGAACTTTAAAAAGTCCAGCTGAACTCTATAAAGTCCAGCTGGACTTCAAAAAGTGCGGTTTGACTTTTAAAGATGATCTCAGCAGGGGCGAATCCTGCCATTTTCAAAAGGGGGGTTCCTAACTCAGGATAAAGGGGGGGGGGGGGGGTCCAACCCCCGGAACCCTCCCCCTGGATCCACCACTGCTCAGTTTTTCTTCAGATGGTTGGTTCTTCTGATTTAATTTGCATCATGCATCCCTTGCTATAATCTGAAAATACAAAAACAACAGATGACATTATGCATTTATACTGGTTATTTCTTTTTCTTTTTTGTACTGTCTTACTGGCAAAAACCAAGAAATGGGGAACTGAGAAGCTAAATGCCAACTTCTAAAAATTTGTGGTTATAATAGCCTAAATAATTTTAAAGTGGCTAAAAATAAAATAAAGTTGGCTTTGAAAATCACTTAAAGTGTAGAGATAAAAAAACTTTCAAAACAACTCAAATAATAACCATTCCTTAATACAGAGGGAATAAAAAAATATAACAATACATTTTTTTTACATAACAATTCAAAACAGGAAGTGACAGTGACATAATTACAGACATGATGAAAATTATTGCATGAATATAAATATTTGATGTAGGTTTTTTATTCTTTTTACTCTTCAAAAATAAGAATTAAGCTATTTATAATATTGTAATTATTCTATTAATATGTTGAATAAAAAGAGCATATCAGATAATATCACCAAAATGGTGGAATTCAATTTATTGTACTTACCAGAATATGCAATCCAAAACGCATGCAAACAGCAATCTTCCTAAATCGTCATTGATGCCAGTCAGAAGGATCCATCTTCTCTATGTAATGTGAAAAGAACTACTTCCAAACATTTGCTTTACACAAAATTATGTAAAATTCTCATTTTGTTCAAGAAAGATTAGACACATCTTCCTGTTTTTTCCAAATTCAAATTGTGTTGTATTGCAATACATGAGGTTGTTTAAGGAGTTGTTTTAAATGTTCTTCTTATGACTAATTGCATGTGCCTTAATTTTGAATATGTGATATATTAAAAAAAGAAAATCAATTATTAATTTGTTTGATTATGAAATTTTTAATAAAAGTGATAGTAATTGCAGAAATATGTATTTCGAAATGTGTTCTCCTTACATATGGCCTCAATCACTGTGGAGATAATACTTCCTGTGACCTGTCCAGACTGAGGTTAATTGAAAACAGATGGCACATTTCTACAAGACTAACTGCTATTAAATCACTGTTATATGGCTCAAGTTTCTAATTGATGTTAAAGAATGAATGATAATTATTAATTTTATGCATTCATCTAATCATCTAATTAAAAATATAAATATAGTAGAAAATGAATAAATTTAACCTGTAACACTGATGTTGCTAGTATTTTTTTTTATGAAAAAAGTAGAAATGTTAAATTATTGTTGTATTAAACATATTAACTTGGATTTAATTCAATCAAAAGTCACCAAAATTAAATTTTAACTTTCCATGAACAGTCTATGTTAAATATTCCATAATGGAATTGAAAATCTAGGGAAAGTATCACATCTTATAGTTTGAACTAAAAGTATATTGAAAAAAAATTTTTTATCATTATTATTATTACTTGCAAACTTTCATTTTTAACTGTTTTATATTTTGAAAGAATTGTTCCTTTCATAGAATAGAATCTATTGTGGCAAACTTTTTATTTCTGTAAGGGTAGATTTGGCTGATGAAAATTTTCTAAGTCTAAATTCCTGCTCATAAATGAATGTAAAATTTTCTAAGACAAAAATCCTGCTGATCATTCTACAGAAAGGAATAAATTTCCTCAAAAGTCCAGCCGTGTTTATTTTCTTGTCAGCATTACAAAAAGTGCGGTTGGACTTTTAAGAAAATACCGGCTGGCAAATAACCAAAGTATAAGAAAAAGTACGTGTACGGCTCATGTCAGACTGGACTTTTCAAAGTCAGACTGGAATACGTCTCAAATCCAGCTGGAGTCCAGTTGAACTCCTGTTGAAATTTTCATACGGGAACTAAGTTAATTTTATTTTTACCTATACAAGTAAATAAAATACAATTGTATAAGTATCCTTCAAATTTACTTATATAAGTATATTAATATTACTTCTTCAAGTAAATAAAAATTACTTGTACAAGTAGTACCCCTGACTGACAGGGCGCATAATTGTCGAACTTTTCTGGTGACGGACATATTACTCCAAAGTGGTCTATTGGGTATCTAGTTTAGAAACACAGTGGCAGATCCAGAAATTTTCATAAGGGGGCCTACTGACTGCCCCAAGTTTGGGCCGCTCCAATTATTCTTCAGTGATTCCCTATATAATCAACCAAATTTTTCCCACAAAAGGGGGGCCCGGGATCCGCCTATGAAACATGTTGTCTTGAAAAATGCTATAGATAGAAAAAATCTGATAGGGGCAAAAATGTTCAGAATGATGAGATATAACCTAATGTATACTGACATCAAAACTGTCAGACAACTTGTTAAGGGAGATTCTGCCCTAAAACTGTCAGACGACTTCTTAAAGGAAACAAATTTTACCAATTTTTATACGACCGCAAACAAATTTTGCGGTCGTATATTGGTATGATGTTGGCGTCGTTGTCGTCCGAAGACACATTGGTTTTCGCACAATAACTTTAGTTTACGTGAATGGATCTCTATGAAATTTTACCATAAGGTTCAATACCACAAAAGGAAGGTTGGGATTGATTTTAAGGGTTATCATGGTTATGGTACCAACAGTTAAGGGGCCAAAAATAAGCAGTTTTCTAGTTTCCAGACAATAACTTGTAGAATAGTGTATGGATCTCTCTGAAATTATACCAACAGTTTCCATACCACAAAGGGATGGTTAGGATTTGCTTTGGGGGGTTATGGCTCAAACCATTTAGGAATTAGGGGCAAAAAAGGGGGAAAAACAAGGATGTTCTGGTTAATGGACAAATACTTTAGTACAAAACATAATTTAAAGCAGTGTAACTTACACTGCTTTTAAGTTATGTATAAAGTAATGGTTAATGAACAATTAAGACAATTTAAAAGCAGTGTAAGGGAGGTAATCCAAATACAACGTTTGGATTACCTCCCTTACACTGCTTTTAAATTATGTTTAAAGAAATGCATATTTATAAAGGAAGACCAGTAAAAATATCTGCAAATGTTGCATTTTTTTTTTTTTTACAAAAAAATCCATATGAAAAATTTGACATTCTATTATAAAATAGATTAAGTTAGCACTATGGTAAATTTAAATGGGTAATTATGGTTGCAAACTCCATTGGAAATTTTAATTGAGATTATGACGGCAGATATAAGTACACTGATGTTGCACACTTCGAATGATGCACTGCCAATTTAACAGTTTACGTCAGAACTTCCAATTTGAATCAAAGAAAGTTTAATACAGGGCTTCCGAAATTATTTTTAGCCAGCCGGACATATTATGTATTATCCCGATTTTAATCCCTTAAGATTAAAGAAACAAAAGGCAATTATGGTAATCAGTTGCCGAGTTGGCCATCCCAATGATTGACATTAGTCATTAAAAAAAACGATATTAAATTTTCTTTGATTCAAATTCGAAATTCTGACGTAAACTGTTAAATTGGCAGTGCATCATTCGAAGTGTGCAACATAAGCGTACTTATATCTGCCTTAGACTCTTTATTTTTGCAAAATAACGTTGTCAAAAACTTTACTTTCGTTTTTATACCGGATGTTATCTTGACAATGGTAAAACATGGACCAGAGACGGATACGTAAATTCCGTGTACGTTTGCAAATCGTGAATGAGTGGAAGTAGCTCTTTCTACGTTATTTCTTCTAGAAAATATTCGAAATAAACGTGAGATAAAGGTATCAATGACAATTTAAGCATTTTTTGAAGAAATTAGGATGCATAATTAAATTTCACACCTGCACACATGCGCACACGTGTACTAGTTCAAACAGAGACATGTCTCTACTCTAGGTTCAAACAACGTGGTTATGACGATTTTTCATTTTCACCTTTTTAATTTTTTCATCAAATCATATTTGTTAACGTATTTCTGATAATTTAAATCTTTTTGACTAAATTAATTAGATGCAAACCGCTGAAATGTAAGAAAATAACTTTGAATAGACCGATCAATGTCTGGTTCAAAATAGTTTACCTGTCACCTGAACAGGTAAATTTCAGCTGTTTGACAATTAATTAGCCTTGATTAAAATGAGAAGGTATTAAAGTAGGGGTTGTTTTGATAGTACTTAATGATCATGTCACTTTTATGACTGGAAATGTGTGGCTGTTAAAGGCAAAACGTTGGTTCAAAAAGATCACGAATTATGTTAAAATGACCGTCTCTTAAAGCCTTGAAAACTAAAAAGTAGATGACCGTTTCATGCTTTGCCCAGCCGGACTTTTACCGGACATTATACAAATGTCCGGCATATATGACCGTTTTGGAAGCCTTGGTTTAATATCTTTTTTTTTTTAATGTCAATCATTGGGATGGCCAACTCGGCAACTGATTACCATAATTGCCTTTTGTTTATTTAGTCTTAAGGGATTAAAATTGGGATAATATATAAAATGTCTGGCTGGCTAAAAATAATTTTTGAAGCCCTGTTATGACCATATCTTGAGGGAAAGAATTTTTTTGGGGGAAAAGGGGGGGGGGGGGGTAAAAAGAAATTGGGGGGGGGGGGCAATTTTTTCTCATTTCAGATTTCAGAAACTAAAAAGAAAAATTCTTCAAATATTATTTTTTTTGCAAAAAAAAAGTGTGTGTGTGGGGGTGGGGGGTTAATACGCAACAGCATAGTGTATTGCACAAAAGCAAAAAAAAAGGTGGTAAATTTTTTATTTTTTTTAGTGGGGGGTCAATTCGCAACAGCAAAGTGTATTGCACAAAAGCAAAAAATTGAATATAAATTCAAATCATATAACCAATTCTTAGTTCTTTGACTACAGTTATTCTGTGTCAGAAACCTTTAATGTGTCAAATATTTAATTACAATCCAAATTCAGACCTGTATCAAGCGCGAATATTGCGTCCATTTTTGCCCCAACTGTTCAGGGTTGGACCTCTGCGGTCGTATCCAGCTGCGCTCGGCGAAGCAATTTATTTTCATTTTTGCGTATTATCTTGAAAATTTAATAGATAGACAGAAACTTTAAATAGCAAAAATGATAAGCAATACAAGATCTACAAATAAGCTTAAGTCAACATGATCAAAATTGTCAGTGAAACACCTTATTGAAGTTCTTGCCCCTTAACGATGATTTTTACCAATTTTTTGAAATTTTGCGTATTATCTTGAAAACTATATTATATTTAAAGAATCTCTGAATAGCAAAAATGATCTACAAATAAGTCAACATGATCAAAATCTTAGTTGACCCCTTAAATTAAAGTTATTGCCCTTAAATGACGATTTAAGTATGGCGTCAATTTCACTTAACTAGTATACATGATTATTATTTAGGGGCCAGCTGAAGCCCGCTTCCAGGTGCAGGATTTACTTGCTGCATTGAAGACCCATTGATGGCCTTGGGCTGATTTCTGCTCTTTGGTCCAGTTGTCATCTCTCTGACACATTTCCCATTCCAATTCTCTATTCTAACATGTGTTATGGGGTATCAATCCATGATAACAAAATCAGTACATGTACAGCAAAAAACACCATAAGCAAAGGAACAGCTCTTTTATTGCTGTTCTTCATCTCAAAGACACAGTGATGCCTTCAACACATAGGAAACAAATTCTCACCTCACTGCAAGTTTAAGATGGTCCCTAGCACTGGTTTGAGCGGAATTCTTTGCAAAATAATTCGGGTAGACTTTGAAAGATGTAACACCACCAAATCGGGATCGGTCAAAATGAACAAACTTGAAAGTAGTACATATTTAAAACAAAAAAAATCCTACACATAGGTGTAAATATCAAACTATGTAGAATATATTTTGGTAATTAAGGTATCAAAATGAAAGGTTAAGGACTGGTGATCATTGTAGAACACTTTTTATACGACCGCAAAAAAATTTTGTGGTCGTATATTGGTATGACGTTGGCGTCGTCGTCGTCGTCGTCTTACAGCGTCGTCGTCCGAATACATATTGGTTTTCGCACTCTAACTTTAGTTTAAGTGAATGGATCTTTTTGAAATTTGACCATAAGGTTAAATACCACAAAAGGAAGGTTGGGATTGATTTTGGGGGTTATGGTACCAACAGTTAAGGAATTAGGGGCCAAAAAGGGGCCAAAAATGAGCATTTTCTAGTTTCCAGACAATAACTGTGGAACGGTGTATGGATCTCTCTGAAATTATACTACAAGTTTCCATACCACAAAGGGATGGTTAGGATTTGCTTTGGGGGGTTATGGCTCAAACCGTTTAGGAATTAGGGGCAAAAAAGGGGGAAAAACAAGGTTGTCCTGGTTAATGGACAAATACTTTAGTACAAAACATAATTTAAAGCAGTGTAAGGGAGATAAATCAAATACATCATTGAAATTATCTCCCTTACACTGCTTTTAAATTATGTATAAAGTAATGGTTAATGAACAATAAAGATAATCTAAAACAGTGTAAGGGAGGTAATCCAAATACAACGTTTTGGTTACTTCCCTTACACTGCTTTTAAATTATGTTTAAAGAAATACATATTTATAAAGGAAGACCAGTAAAAATATCTGCAAATGTTTTCATCTTTTTTTTTTACAAAAAAATCCATATGAAAGATTTGACACTATGTTTTTATTAATTCTATTATAAAAAAGATTAAGTTAGCACTATGGTTAATTTAAATGGGTAATTAAGGTTGCCAACTCCATTGGAAATTTGAATTGTGATTATGACCATATCTTGAGAGAAAGAATTTTTTTGGGGGAAAAAGGGGGGGGGGATAAAAAGAAATTATGGGGGGCCAATTTTTTCTCATTTCAGATTTCAGAAATTAAAAAGAATTATTCTTCAAATATTATTTTTTTTTCAAATTTCAAATTGAAAAATTTCAAGAAGTAATCTTTAATTGCACAGTATGGCGCATTAGATTTGTAAAATCTTTGATCACATTTATTTATTTGTTATGCCGAATCTAACAGTGTATTTAGATTTTTAATTTTGGGTCCAGTTTTCAAATTGGTCTACATTAATGTCCAAAGGGTCCAAAATTAAACTTTGTTTGATTTTAGCAAAAATTGAATATATGAGGTTCTTTGATATGCTGAATCTAAACATGTATTTAGATTTTTGATTTTTGGCCCAGTTTTCAAGTTGGTCCAAATTGGGGTCCAAAATTAAACTTTGTTTGATTTCAACAAAAATTGAATATATGGGGTTCTTTGATATGCTGAATCTAACCATGTATTTAGATTTTTTATTTGTGGACCCCGTTATCTAATTGGTTCATATTGAGGTCAAAAGGGTCCAAAATTAAACTTTGTTTGATTTCATCTAAAATTGAATTATTGGGGTTCTTTGATATTCCAAATCTAACCGTGTATTTAGGTTTTTAATTTTGGGTCCTGTTTTTTAAATTGGTCTACATTGAGGTCCAAAGGGTCCAAAATTAAACTTAGTTTGATTTTAACAAAAATTGAATTCTTGGGGTTCTTTGATTTGCTGAATCTAAACATGTGTTTAGATTTTTGATTATGGGCCCAGTTTTCAAGTTGGTCCAAGATAGGGTCCAGTATTTAAACTTTGTTTGATTTCAACAAAAATTGAATATATGGGGTTCTTTGATATGCTGAATCTAAACATGTATTTAGATTTTTGATTATGGGCCCAGTTTTCAAGTTGGTCCAAATTGGGGTCCAAAATTAAACTTTGTTTGATTTCAACAAAAATTGAATATATGAGGTTCTTTGATATGCTGAATCTAACCATGTATTTAGATTTTTTATTTGTAGGCCCCGCTATCAAATTGGTTCATATTGAGGTCAAAAGGGTCCAAAATTAAACTTTGTTTGATTTCATCGAAAATTGAATTATTGGGGTTCTTTGATATGCCAAATCTAACCATGTTTTTAGATTTTTAATTTGGGTCCCGTTTTTTAAATTGGTCTTCATTGAGGTCCAAAGGGTCCAAAATTAAACTTAGTTTGATTTTAACAAAAATTGAATTCTTGGGGTTCATTGATATGCTGAATCTAAACATGTGTTTAGATTTTTGATTATGGGCCCAGTTTTCAAGTTGGTCCAAGTTGGGGTCCAAAATTAAACTTTTTTTGATTTCAACAAAAATTGAATATATGGGGTTCTTTGATATGCTGAATCTAACCATGAATTTAGAATTTTTATTTGTGGGCCCCGCTATCAAATTGGTTTATATTGAGGTCAAAAGGGTCCAAAATTAAACTTTGTTTGATTTCATCAAAAATTGAATTATTGGGGTTCTTTGATATTCCAAATCTAACCGTGTATTTAGATTTTGAATTTTAAGTCCCGTTTTTTAAATTGGTCTACTTTAAGGTCCAAAGGGTCCAAAATTAAACTTAGTTTGATTTTAGCAAAAATTGAATTCTTGGGGTTCTTTGATATGCTGAATCTAAACATGTGTTTAGATTTTTGATTATGGGCCCAGTTTTCAAGTTTGTCCAAGTTGGGGTCCAAAATTAAACTTTGTTTGATTTTAACAAAAATTGAATATATGGGGTTCTTTGATATGCTGAATCTAACCATGTATTTTGATTTTGGACATTGGACCATAATAGGTAAATTAAAAAAATTCAAGTTCTTAGACCACATTCTTTCTGTGTCAGAAACCTATGCTGTGTCAAATATTTAATAACAATCCAAATTCAGAGCTGTATCAAGCTTGAATGTTGTGTCCATACTTGCCCCAACTGTTCAGGGTTCGACCTCTGCGGTCGTATCAAGCTGCGCCCCAGCGAAGCATTTTATTTACTGATAATTTTGAATAATACAAAAATGTATGAATAAATCTTAAAAGGAGGGCATATATATGTATATCATGTCTGATATTGTTGCTTTCAGTACTTATGATACATTTATGAATATGAGGCAATAAATATGTTTGTTTGCCCTAACCCTACCTACCCAAAAAATAGCTGCCTACTCAAAATCTTTTATTGTCCTGATGGAAAAAAGTTTTTTTTTTCAATCAGATATAGGCATGGAGATAAAAAACATTTGACGCATTAATTTCTCTTCGTCAAAAAAGAAAAAGAAAATGCCTACCTACCTACCCACTGTTTCAACCTTTGGGTAGGGTTTGGACAAACCAAAATATTTTTAAGTGTGGCCTGATATAACTTCCAAATGTTATTTAAGTAAATTATAGCCTAAGAAAGGAATCACCCAATTATTAATCTGTACTATTTTGATTATAATGGTTGCTTGGAAAATTATTAAAAAAAAACACTCTTTCTACATCCTAGGCTTTTACATTTTTCGAGTTGGAGCGATTCTGAAGAAGGTAAATCTAGAAAAGCGTTTCGGACACACCAAATTTATCAAATTATTTTTTTTTAATTTGTAGAACTGGTTTGATCACGCTGCTGGTGGACTGTAAGTCCCCAAGAGCATTATCAGCTCATGACTGATATGATCTATAACATACTTTTCTTAAATTCTCTGTTGATAAGTTTCAAAATTATTAAGAAACTAAGGTTCCATCTCCCTAAGGCAAAATTTACCTTGGATGAGTTTGGTTATTCTTTTTAGGTCCCTTTTGGTCACATAGCTCCTCACATATTCAGGTATTTATACATTCTGTCTTTGAAATGTTTGGGTTCCAGCATTCCTTATGAAGGTAAATCCAGAAAAGTGCTTCAGATGCACCAAATTTATATTGTATTATTTAAATTTCTAACCCTGCCACTTGAAATGACATGGATTATAGGATAGGAACCTGTTCTATGTCAGGATACTTATCACTCGTAATTGCTGCTACTTTTGTTGTTTGTCTCTTACAGAACTAAGTGCATTTGTACTAATATTCAGTTACATGTATATGTGTTATCATTTGTTTCTAGTGCATCATTTGACAACTTCCCATTTTTTGGACATTTAGATCTCAAAATTGAGAATCGTGTAGGGCACATTCTCATTTCTCAAGATTAATCTCTATTTAATTTATAGTAATTTATGACTCGGGGCGGTTTAGAGCTTGAAATATATTACATTAACACCTGTCTATTGTTGAAAAAAGCTATATGTTGACCTCTACATTTCTTTAAGTTGTTTGTGATATTGAGGTGTTGTCTCATTGACATATAACTCCTTTTATTTATACCTTAGAACTCTGTTGTAGAAATAGCATGAATATGTTTTTCCACATCTTTTGTAAGACTGTAAACATTTATATATTTATATCTGCAAACATTTGACAGCCAGATTCATGGGTTCCCATGCAAATTAAAATCTTTACATTAATGAAAACATGGACAATACATTTTGACATTTATTGCTATTTTACAGAAGCCAAGAGTCTTATCTGGAATTCAACCAACAGGGATACCTCATATTGGGAACTATCTTGGTGCCATTAAAAATTGGGTCCAATTACAGGATCAATTTGATGATGTTTTATATACTATTGTAGACCTTCATGCACTCACAGTTCCTAATGATCCAAAGACATTAAGGTAATTGCTGCACTTTGTTGTCATGGATACATACTACATGACAATAAACAAAACATTACAAACAACATCTTAACTGTTTTTGCATTTAAAATATTTCAAAGCTTTAAGATAATTTTGATTAATTGGCAATTATTATAGTTTATAGTGATATTTTATGATATTCCAATTAACAAAGAACTATCCGATGTATGCAATAAATGATGATTTTTGTCTCGCCTTGACAGAGTCAAAAAGCTAGACATAGGTATGCTGTTTAACGGCGTTGGTGGTGTCGTCAACAATGTATTAGTTTGTGATTAGGTCAGTTTTGTGGGGAACCACTAGTGGTAGATCAGTGATATTTGGTATGCAGTTGTATAAGCATTGGCACATCTCATTTCTATGGAGATTATTTGGCCCCACCCCCTCAGTCGTGGTCTATTGACTTTGAAACTTTTGCATAGTTTACATGTATTAGTTTGTGGTTAGGTCAGTTTATGGGGAACCACTAGTGATAGGTCAATGATGTTTGGTATGCAGTTATATCATCATTGGAACATCTCATTTCCATGGTGATTATTTGACTCTGCCCCCTCAGTCATGGTCTAATGACTTTGAAACTTTTGCTTAGTTTACATGTTTTAGTTTGTGATTAGTTCAGTTTATAGTGAACCACTAGTGGTAGGTCATTGATATTTGGTATTCATTTGTATTGGCATTGACACATCTTATTTCCATGGAGATTGTTTGGCCCCTCCCCCTCAGTCGTGGTCTATTGACTTTGAAACTTTTGCTTAGTTTACATGTATTAGTTTATGATGAGATCAGTTATTGCGGAACAAATAGTGGTAGGTCAAGGATATTTGGTATGCATATGTAGTAGCATTGGCATATCTCATTTCCATCGAGAATGTTTGGCCCTGTACCTCAGTCATGGTTCATTGACATTGAACACTGTTGAATATTTTGCATAACTTACATGTTAAAATATTGCTAGTTTAATTTCAACATTAAACTTATTTTGCATTTAACTATCAAAAAAACAAAAAGGCGAGACATATCTCTGTGTTAACAGTTTGTTTAAACTTGCTTAAATAATTCCCGGTAGGTGAATGGGAATGCTATAGTTGTATTGTTATATTGCAGTTGTGTCATAATGAGGAATTCTATCAATTAATCATTTTACAGAAGAAAAAAATTGTCTATAATTATGGAACAGAATTACTTCATATTTGGTGAGCAGCTTGACGTTGATGAATTGTAACATGTGAATGCTTTTCAAATCTGTCAGATTCTGACTTCCTGTTTTCCAATACTTTGAATTTTGAATATGTTAAATGAACTTAAAATCTTTCGTCACAAATTTCTCCAATACTACTGAACAGAATGACTCTTCATATTTGGTCAGAAGCTCAGCTCTCATGAGTTTTAAGGTGTGTGCACTTTTTTGATCTGTCAAACACCTACTTCCTGTTTTCCTATACTTGAATAATGAGTGGGAAGTATGCTTAACACAACAATGCATGCATTCTTATTTGATTTGATTGACTTCCTGATTTCTGATGAGTGTTTTTCGTAGTCAGCAAACCACTATTGACCTTATTCAAAGACAGACATCATTGTAAATTGATATTCATTAAACAATTGTACTTATTTCAAATTTTAGAGAAAACATCTACAAGATGGCAGCTTCTTTACTGGCTTGTGGTATTGATACCAACAAAAGTATATTATTTCAACAATCACAGGTAAGAGATACTTATCTGTTTTCCATCTGCCTATATCTCTCTGCTTAGCTCTTCATAAAATTGCATATCAAGACATTTTTTTAAGTCAAATATGTTGAACCAGCCTTAATATCTATGACTCAGACTTATCGCTTACATTATAATATTAAAACTAACTTTAATAAGCTTGACCAGAACTTATCAAGTTTTCTTTCAGTTTGCTGGTGAAACAAAGAAAAAGTATTGTTCTAATAAGAAAACACACAAATACATTCAATAAATCAATATTCATCATATTGTTTTGTGAAAATATAAGCTGCTTGATGTAATATATGCAGCCTTTTATAACTTGTTTGATACACTCAACAAAAAGCTTCATATTGTGACTCACAGCTGATATATTACATTATAGCTATTTTGTGTATTTTTAAACAAATCATTTGAATTCTCTTTCACATTGGTGGGAAAAAAAGGAATTTACATGGAACATTGAGACAGAAGTAAAAAAAGAAGAGGTTGGCTGGTTCACGTGAACTACAAAACAAAAACTTTTTATTTGCACACAGATGTTCCTGTTGGCTTGTTATAAGTTAAAAGGTCTGTGGAGCTGAGGTGATGATAAGAACGTACTGTCAATAGATCTATGAATGTAATGTCTGTTGGCACAGAAAATATAATTGTGGCAATACCTCAACCCCACAGTCCTTTCAACAAACTTGGTTTTGTATTCTCCATTTGATATAAATAAACTTTAATTTTAAATGTTTTCCTTTAACAAGAAGTATTATTTTGCTACAAATATGATGAAGATTTCAAGGTTTGTTTTAATTACAAATAAATTTGGAATAAACATGAAGGATTTAAGGAATTATACCACTAATATTCAATGTCATATTCTACTACAGTCAAACCTGTGTAAACCGGACCCTGAATAAACTGGTTTCCTGTCCATTCCGGCCGAAAACTTAAGTTCAATTTTTTTTACATCAAAGTCTTTGTTAAAATACCCTTTGTAAACCGGACCCTGTGTATTCCGAATTCCGGTCTAATGATTCAATCCCAATAGCTTAATTACATCAATTATTACCTGTCAAAACCGGTTTGTCTAATTAATTTTAAATGAGATACGCAATCAAAACATATTTATTGATACAAGATGGTTTTACATGATAATCAATTAGCCATGCAGGTGTTAAACCTTGAACTTACACATGGTACAATAGTGAGCTGTATTATTGAAACACTATAAAAGTGTAAAATAGATTAAAAGACACGCCGAATATATCATGGATAGAACCACTGGATAGAACTTACGTTGTTATTTAGATAATTATTTTCAAATCGCGGAGTAAGAAATTTACATTGTGTTTTCAAAATCCTGGGTTCCCTGTTGTGAAATCCTAAACTAATGACCCTGATAATGAAGATCACCCGAATGACGACAATCCACGGGTATCGTACACTGAATGACAATGAACAAGGAACAATCAGTTTCTTAAATTTCTATAGACAATGAATAAAAAGATTCAAAACAACGATCGTACAAAAATATTGCATTTTTTACGTTTTGTATAACTAGTAATCAGTTTATGATTAAATTTAAATTCATACAGAACTTTTATAGTTCAGAACGTCACAAGTCCTTAACTTCCGGTCAAAACGGAAACCTGAATACACCGGCCCACTGTCCAAACCGGCCGTTTTTCACGGTCCCGTAGCCGGCCGGTTTATACAGGTTTTACTGTACAGAGAAAATAGCGAGCAGCATTTATGTATAGATTATAAACTTGTATCAGCCTAAATAATAACTGTTTATTTTCACCTTTAAGGTACCTCATCACACAGATTTAGCATGGTTGCTAGGGTGTCTATGTACATTACCAAGGCTACAACATCTACCACAATGGAAGGTAATTGAAAACTATATATTCTTACTTTCCTTCATATCAGTGATATGTTATAAACCAAGAAAGGAGGACATGACTGGCTACAACAAGTAGAACAAATCCTTGATCATTTACAACACAGATATCCCATAACGGGCAGCCAAATCACGATGACATCTATAAGATGTTTGAGGAGATGAATTTAACTTCACAATAAAACCCCTTCTTTCAATAGCTTCCTTAAAAGCAGCAACCCTCCATCAAGGAAATCATGATCATGGTGATGGAAACGCAAGCAGTGGAATATTCTACGTTGGTAGATTTCCTTACTAAACTTACCATTTCTGACAATCATTTTCCTCCAATCTAAAGGATAAGTCAAAGGTTTAAGGAAAATATGAAAATCTGAAGCTACATTTAAATTATGAAAGTTAAATGATCAGATATTGCCATAGCCAGTGTCCTCGAAAAACTGGTTGTCCTGTCGGTCCTGACTATAAAAAATCTGGTAGGTCCAGCAATTCTTATTACAATGCATATGGAACCATATAATTATTGTGCTAATTAGCCTAATCTTATTTAACCTGTGGAAATAATTGATAGCAAAAATTTTACTGCAAAAACAGAACCACCAATTTTTCACTGAGACCAAAAGTTTTGTTGTCTTTGTGGTTCTTATGACCAACTGACTAAAAAAAGATTTTGAGAACTATGCATATATAAAAAAAAATTTCTCATCTCATATCCAGATATTTCAAATAAGAAAGGTAGATTTTATATTTCATCTGGCGACATTTATGATGGTCATAAAATAGTATATGTGAACCTCTAGGGACAAATGAATTTGATTACTGTGAACTCAGAGCAATTGTTAGTCCTATTTCTCATGATGTTTAATTACTTTTTAAAATGAAATAAATAGTTTTGCCTCTTCAGGTATCACATCCTGTTTCAATATAAACAAACATCAATGTTTTGTTATGCTTACTGTTAAAGTTTGGAAGGTTTTTCAATGGTCAATGATCATAATGATGTGTAAGGATACCTTTTATCAAACAGTGTTATTCATCATTTATCTAATATGCATGAACTGATGAACTGCCTTCAAATTAAAGAACATTTATAACAAAACGTGTGGCACGTCCGATAAAAGGGGTTTTGGTGTGACAACTTTATCATGGGATATTGGAGGGGTCAATTTTTTTTTTCAAGATTTAACATGTTTAAGAAATTATCATTTTTCCCCCAAAAAAATTTGGGTCACAATTTATTATGCTAATTCTTTGTATATAGTCTGAAAACAGATTTACAAAGTATTGCGCAACAGCACAGTGTATTGCACAACAGCAAGAAATCTTCAGTTGAATATAAATTCAAATCGTTTAACAATTTCAAGAAACCTATAATGTGTCAAGGTTGGACCTCTGCGGTTGTATCCAGCTGCGCACAGCGAAGCACATTATCAGTCAATTATAAAGCTATTGACAAATGAGCATTTTGAGTATTAAATCAGTCAGCTTCTTAAACATTTAGAGAAACACGCCTAAATGATGTCAGAAAACTAAAAAAAGAAATTTTCAATTTCAAATATTAAGTTGGTAAGTAGAAAGAGTGGACCCATATGAAATTTTACTTTTTAAAAAACCATTTTGAGTTTGATTTTAATGTCGGCATACCTTTTTTGTGCGCAATGACATTTTGATGTTGGATGTTTTCTCCTGCTTGCATGTCTTTGTACAGTCAGCAGCAACAAGTCTTTTGTCAGCAACAACGGTTTTGTCATCATCAATGGTTTTGTCAGCAACAATGGTTTTGTCATCATCAATGGTTTTGTCAGCAACAATGGTTTTGTCATCATCAATGGTTTTGTCAGCAACAAGAGTTTTGTCAGCATCAATGGTTTTGTCAGCAACAATGGTTTTGTCAGCAACAATGGTTTTGTCAGCAACAATGGTTTTGTCAGCAACAATGGTTTTGTCATCATCAATGGTTTTGTCAGCAACAAGAGTTTTGTCAGCATCAATGGTTTGGAATGTACCCTCTTTTGATAATGCTTCTCTGAAAAATATCATAAATTCATAATTTCTTTTAAAAATCATGCCAGCTAACAAAGGTATATTTTAAGAGAGGGCTTAGTATTTTGGTCTGTGGGACAATCCTGTTGGGTGGTTCTAAAATCGAGCTGCAAATACTGGTAAATTTATATTTGTTTTAAATATGTATGTTTGTCTCAACACTAATCCATCATTCTTTAATTCCAGTTTTCAGGAGAATAAAAAAAAGCAGGTGCAAAACTGCATATCCTTTGAAGTATCTGTACTAATTTGGTTGTATTTTATCAAGCCTTTTTCAAGGAATTGTTAGGGTTAGGGCCCCAAATATCACTCTGGTCAAAATTAAAATAACCAGTTCACAACTTTATGTCCTGTTGAAAAATCTGCGAAAGTTTGATGGAATTCTGTCACGCTGTTTTTAAGGAGTTGCTGATTAACAAACTGATCTAGGAGAATTTGCTCAGAGTCCATGTTTTGATGTTGGAAACCCCAAAATTGAGATGTAAAATGAAAAGCTGATGCTACATTATCGCCCTATGAGATTGCTGCCAATATACTCTCTAGTTTTCAAAACCATAGGTAATCAATAATTATCAACATTGTAAGTGCTCTCAGCTTTTCATGTAATATATCCCCAAATGTTCACATCAGCAATAGAATGAATGAATTCAAAAGTCAACGCTTATTATACGACCGCAAAAAAATTTTTGTGGTCGTATATTGGTATGACGTTGGCGTCGTTCGTCTGGCGTCGTCCGAAGACACATTGTTTTTCGCACTCTAACTTTAGTTTAAGTGAATGGATCTCTATGAAATTTTACCACAAGGTTCAATACCACAAAAGGAAGGTTGGGATTGATTTTGGGGGTTATGGTACCAACAGTAAAGGAATTAGGGGCCAAAAGGGGCCAAAAATAAGCATTTTTCTAGTTTCCAGACAATTACTTGTGTTCAAGTGTATGGATCTCTCTGAAATTGTACTGCAATGTACCATACCACAAAGGAAAGGCTGGGATTGATAATGGGGGTAATTGCCTCAATATTTTAGGAATTAGGGGCCAAAAAGGGGCAAAAAACAAGCATTTTTCTAGTTTCAGGACAATAACTTGTGTGTAAGTGTATGGATCTTTCTGAAATTGTACTACAAGGTTCCATATCACAAAGGGAAAGCTGGGTTTGAGTTTGGGGGTAATTGCCCTAAACGTTTAGGAATTTGGGGCCAAAAAGGGGCCAAAAAACACATTTTTCTAGTTTCCAGACAATAACTTGTGTTCAAGTGTATGGATCTCTCTGAAATTGTACTGCAAGGTACCATACAACAAAGGGAAGGCTGGGATTGAGTTTGGGGGTGATGAATCATAAGGGGGTTCAAAAAATTTGGGGGGGGATTTTTTTTTTTTTTCATTTTTTTTTTCTTTTTATCCTTTTTTTTTCTTTTAAAATTTTCCATTTTAAGTTGGTTTATTTCTGATTTATATTTAAAAGCAAATAATAATGATATGGTAGGAGGTACACACCAAACAGGATGTGTAAATTTTTATATAATAAGTATTGTGCAATAGCAAGAAATTTTCAATTGCACAGTATTGCACAATAGCAAGAAATCTTCAATTGCACAGTATTGCGCAATAGCAAGAAACCTTCAATTGCACAGTATTGCACAATAGCAAGAAATATCCAATAGCACAATATTGCGCAATAGAAAGAAATTGTCAATTGTACAGTATTGCGCAATAGCAAGAAATATTCAATTGCACAGTATTGTGCAAAAGAAGATACTTCGTATAAATTGCTTATTTCTTGACCAATTTCAATGGGGTTTTATTCTTGAATTCTTGGGGTTCTTTAATATGCTGAATCTAACCGTGTATTAAGTTTTTGGATTTTGGGCCCCGTTTTTAAATTGGTCCACATTGAGGTCCAAAGGGTCCAAAATTAAACTTTGTTTTATTTCATCAAAAATTGAATTATTGGGGTTCTTTGATATGCCGAATCTAACCGTGTATTTAGATTCTAAATTTTTGGTTCCGTTTTCAAATTGGTCTACATTAAGGTCCAAAGGGTCCAAAATTAAACTTAGTTTGATTTTAACAAAAATTGAATTCTTAGGGTTCTTTGATATGCTGAATCTAAACATGTATTTAGATTTTTGATTATGGGCCCAGTTTTCAAGTTGGTCCAAATCGGGGTCCAAAATTAAACTTTGTTTGATTTCAACAAAAATTGAATATATGGGGTTCATTGATATGCTGAATCTAACCATGTATTTAGATTTTTGATTTTTGGGCCCCGTTATCAACTTTGTCCACATTGAGGTCAAAAGGGTCCAAAATTAAACTTTGTTTGATTTCATCAAAAAATGAATTCTTGGGGTTCTTTGATATGCTGAATCTAACCATGTATTTAGATTTTGGATATTGGACCATAAAAGGTGAATGTCCAATTTAAAATTTTTAAGTTCTTAGACCACATTCATTCTGTGTCAGAAACCTATGCTGTGTCAAATATTTAATCACAATCCAAATGCAAAGCTGTATCAAGCTTGAATGTTGTGTCCATACTTGCCCCAACTGTTCAGGGTTCGACCTCTGCGGTCGTATCAAGCTGCGCCCTGCGGAGCATTTTATTTTTTTTTTTTATGCCCCTTGGAAAGGTAAATATAAAACCAGTTTAACCCACCATTTTCTTCTGAAAATGCCTGTACCATGTCAGGGATATGACATTTGTTTTCCACTCGTTCTTTTGGTCGATAACTTTTGATTTTGTCAGTTTTTATGTACTTCCCCTTTTTGAGTTTACCTATGACAACGGGGGCATTAAGTGTTACCCTTTATCGTCTGTCTTTCTGTCCGTCTTTCTGTCTGCCCCATTTTACGTTTTCGCACTCTAACTTATGTTTGCCTCATGCAAATTTTATGCTAAGAACCAAAACTCCCAGGCAGAGTTCGAATTTTGGCAGTGAGTCACTTACTGTTCAGAGTTATGTCCCTTTATAACTTGAAAAATTGCAAATGTTTTTGTTTCCGCTTTCTAACTTAAGTTTTTCTCATCCAAATTTTAAGAAACTCATATACAATGCTAAGAACCAAAACTAGCATACAGAATTTGAATTTATGGCAGTGAGTCACTTACCGTTTTAGAGTTATGCCCCTTTTTAACTTTGAAATAGTAAATGTTTTCGTTTCCACATTCTAACTTAGGTTTATCTCATCCGAATTTTATGAAACTCATACACAATGAAAAGAACCACAAAATAAAGACAGAGTTCGAATTTGGGTTGTGGGTCATATACTGTTCTAGAATTATGCCCCTTTTTAACATGGAAAATTGCAAAGCTTGAGCATGGGCATTAGTGTCCTCAGACACATTCTTCTTTTATGGTTATACTGTTTTCTCTCACAATTCTAAAATGAGTGATCAATGGTGCCATTAATGTCACTTTAGTAGTTTGCAACAATATCTGTAGCACACAACAAGTGAGGCAGAGTGGGTCTGGGGGATATGCAGAGCAAATAGGGTTTTAATTTTTAAGGATGACCCGGCTATCAAATTTCAAAAGTTATCTACATGTTTCACCATGGCAATTTTTAGACTATTTCATTTCTATTAGGGTGTGTGGATGCTAAAAGTATTCAGGAAATGTTTGTTTTAGCAATACAGAAGATAGAATACTAGTATGGTAAAACCTCCCTAGACAAGGTGCAAGTTTTTTTTTAAATTAATTTTTTAATTAAATTTTTTGATCACTGAATAATTCAATCGAGTAGCATATGTTGTTTAGTAACTTGGCAGCGTAAACATCCATAATCGACAGTAAATCCAGAAAAGCGCTTCGCAATTCGGACGCATGAAATTATTAAACGTGTTAACGTTGTTTTCAATTTTTTGACAAGTAATAAATTGTTATACCCATAGGGGTGCTTATCTTCACACTCTCTATTACTTACTTGAAGCTAAGATATGTCCCTCCCACATTTAGGAGTATATTACTTATGATATATCCTCCTGTTTGTTGCCTTGGTAATAATGTATATTCTTCACCAAACACTGTTGATTTTCCATGTTTTTCTGTGTCAAATGGTCCTCTAAAATATATCAATTTAGGAAAAAAATGTACATTGGTTCGATAATGGTTTAAAGTGAAGGTCTAAGGTTCAACATAAGTCTGATAACAAAAGTGTTGAAATTTTTTAAAGTGATAACACTGGTTAGCTAATTTATATCATAGTTACCCAAGTAACCATCTTTTAAAAGTCTTCCTTTTGCTATATGGTGATATGCACAATAAAGAAGAGGATATTTATTTCAACTTTGGACCAAGTCAGGCTGTAACAAATATTTAGTATTGAATTATGTTCTGCATTACAATTTCCTTGGCTTATACCTACAGACTTCTTTTGTCGTGTATAAGTTTGTCAGATTTCTGTTAACAATTGACAAATATGTTCAGAGTCAGAGCCTGTAATCCAGTGGTTGTGGTTAGTTGCTGTTTGCCATAACTGTTTTTAGTTTATTGTATTTCCATGATTTCGTGTTTGTAGCATACATCAAGATGTTATTTTTTTTTCTTTTGAATATTCGTCATGCAATTGCCTTTTATAGCTTACTATATACAGTATGGATTTTGCTCATTGTTGAAGGCCATAAAGCGCCATATAGTTGTTTACATTCTAGTCCCACAGTCTATGGTTGATAGTTGTCTAATTGGCACTCAAATCCCATTGTCTTTTTATTTTTGGTATTACATAAATCGTATTAATTTAAATTCTTACATAAAATTTAACTCAGCACACAAATCCTTTACTTTCATAATCACAGCATAAGATTGTTCTTCCTTGCAATGGCCGCCAAGGTCAGATAGTAAAATAATTCTTCTTTTTAAAATCTCAGACCTGCTTCTGGAATGTGTATTAGACAAATGTTAGATACAGTCAGTTCATTAGAATTTACAAAAAAAAAAGCTTACAAAATTAGAAAACAGAAAATGTTTCTGCTCTGCAAATCATACAGAAGAATTAAATAAGTATTCCCAAACAAGTTGTTGAAGGAAATTATATTTCAAGCATCACTTTACTAACAAGTAACACTTTACTAACTGCAAAACTAATTTCAGTATTGAATTTACAATATGTACTTGTCAAAAGTGATAATGAACAAAAATTCTATTTAAATTAATTGATTCATCTCAACTGAACTTAAAGCTTATCACAAAGTTACAGTATACTTAAGGTCCGTTTTACTTAAATCAGCTCTGCAACATTTGAATTAGGATTTGGATTTTAAGATATTTTGGCAGTTAGTATCACTGAAGAAACAAATTAGGCATCTGGTGCAGTAAAATTGTACGGTTTAATGCTATTTTGACCCCTGGAACTAAAATCTTCTGCTATTAGGCTGTTATTCCCCAAGGTTATCACCAGCCTAGTAGATCAGTACTTTTGTACAGTCATGAAAATACACAATATGTTTTTTATGAAAATTTGCAGTGATAAAACGTTGGAAATTTAGGAATGTATCTGTCTCATGCACAGCTCTATGTCCTTCTCTGTTTTTGGCTACACCTTTAGACCTTACAGATATATCAGTTCTTCAACATTTGTATTAGGTTTTGCATTTACAAATATTTTATTGTGATATTCAAGATATGAACTATTTTACCAGATGTTGTTTTGTATTACCCTTTTAAATATATACTCAAATTGTTTAAAAAAAGAAGAAACTAGATTAACTTACTTTGTTGCATCTTTTAGATGGTTCAATGCCACTATTAAAGCATCTAAAACTATTTTAAGTTAAGGAAAATCAAAGTTAAAAACAGTTCATGAATAATATATATTTTTAGAAAGAACTTAGTATCATGGCAATTGTCTTTCTGGACACAAGAAATTTTCATTATTAGTCCACTTATTTTTTCGCTCCCGGAAACAAAGTTTTGTAGAATAAAATTTAAGATATGCCTTCCTCTCACCAAATTTCAGGTATCCCTTGCTTAAATGTGTTCATTGTGGGGAAAACAAAAATTGAATATTCAAATTTTGCCTGCTTATTTCCTCCATAAATGTTCAAAGGGAGTCCCCTTAATGTAAACAAATTCAAAATCTATTGAATAAGGTTCCATATTGAAAATTATAGCAATACTATATTTTTTATCTTTAACGTAGAACATCATTACTATAAGTTCCATGCAAAAAGGTGGGAAATCCAAAAATATAGAATGTTGGCAAAATTTAGGTGTCACACTGTTTTACTGAAAAGATTTCATGCATAAAAATAATTTACTTATAGTAATCTGTTTCCCTTCAAAAACTCTAAAGAACTTACTGACATGGTCAAATAAAATCATATAAATGATAAACATGATATAGGATACAGTCAGCAGAAATGGATGTAGGCTCTATAGAGTTCTGCACTAAATCCAAAAGTTCAAGGTTCACTGCACCCAAACGGTTAATAATTGTGATGTTCTGGTAATGAATATCATCTGCATATGGATGGACAGTTGCAGGGGTACCGAATAATATCAGACTTATTTCATCATTGCAGCTGGATATTCTCTGTAAATAATTAAGGAATCCAGTTACATTCATTTGGGACAACTGTTTCCTTTCATTTGCACAGAAACGTCAGGAGAAAGATATATATACATATTTTGTTCAGAACATTCCCATCAAATAATTTAATTGTCAGTACGCAATTTGAAAAATATAAACAGATCAGCTTATATTTTAATGAAAACAAAACAAACAAATTATTAAGATTAGTAAACGATGTCTACTGTCTTATTTTTAATAGGTACCTGTTATGTTCTTCATTGCTTTTAGAATCATGGTATTAATTTGATATAGATTGTATAATGGATGTAATGCTATAATTTATAGTAAAAAGATGATACAGTTGTATTGAAGAGTTCCCAGTTATTAAATTCTTGGGGAGAACTTAAGCTTATCATTTAAGTTTTGTAAATGATTGAAAAGGGTGCAGTGTTTTAGGCTTCTTGTCAAATCAAACCTTGTTCATGTATGGAGGCCATCAGGATTTACACTAAAGTTTTGTGACAAGATTTTTTGAACTTAAAATTAACTGTTGGTGACAGCTCTTCGGAGGTCAAGGACTGCTGTGTAAATGAATTTATGTGTGAAACAAAGTCTGTTATAGTCCTGGTAAACCCGGAGTAAGTCTGTAACTGTTTGATATTGTGGCCAACAGTTGATAATAGTCCAAGCTATAATTGTTATGACCTTTGCAGTTGCCCAAAGCTCTTTCAGGACACAAATAAAAGACAGTTGGTCAGAGTCTATTATTTTTTGTTCCTCCCCCCCCCCCCCCCCCCCCCCCCATTTTTTTTAGTTTATAATGATTTTAAATATCTAATGTAACTTACCTTTTGTTGAAGAAATTTTGAAACAATGTCTTTTGAGATCTGTAGAAATATGTCTTCACTCTTTAAGCGTGTATTCATTGTTGGCCCAATGTCCATCACTATTGCTATAGCTTCCTTAAATTTAAATTTAAACTGAATTTATCTGGTACTACATGAGCATGATATTGGTTTAATTCAAATGCCCTAATAGCAAAACCCTGGAGTTGATCCATAGATTATAATTTGTTTATAGATGGCTTATGGTCAGAAGTTTCCATCTGGCATATTGCAATTGACCATGACCTTAGCTGAAGTGACTTGATAAATTCATCCTTAAATTTTTTCAACATACTGGTCAGTTTCTCATTAACTATAGATATCATTTTGAATATGAATAAAATATTTGCCACTGGATGTTAAGCAGCAACAAGCAATTAATTACCAGGTAATCAGAAAGTCAAAAAGAACCAGCATCACTAGACCTACAAATAGGTCAACATAGCTGAAATACTTGTAGTCAGTTGACTTCTTATAGGGATTAGTGCCCTTACTACTTGAATGTGACCTCCCGAATTAGACTTATCACCAGGTTTGTACTTACATGAGCAACACGGAAGGTGCCACATGTGAAGCTTACACTTCTGGAGCTCCTGAGATCACCCCCAGTTATTGGTGGGGTTCGTGTTGCTCAGTCTTTAGTTTTCTATGTTGTGTTTTGTGTACTGTTGTTTGTTGGTCTTTTTCTTTTTTAGCCATGGCATTGTCAGGTTATGTTTGATTTATGAGTTTGAATGTCCCTTTGGTATCTTTTGTCTCTCTTTTAAATGACAATTTTTTGATATTTTGGCAAACATTATCTAAGATAGAGAGAAACTGTAAACTATGAAAATGACCAGCAAGACATGTTCAACAAATATGTCTACAAAGCCAAAATTTTCAGTCCAGTTCTTATAGGAGTTACTGTCTTGAATGATTATTTTTACCCATTTTTGTATTTTTAGCAAAAATAATAGTATATAGAGAGAAAAAATTAAAATTATCAGCAATACAAGATCTACAAAAAAGCGATTTTTGTCATGAATTATATTCTATTCTATAATGTTGAATAGTCAGGTCATTGTTAAATATGCATTTAGATTCAGGTGAGCAACACATGCTCTAAGAGTCTTTAATTTTATTCAGATATCTTAAATGACAGGCAAGTATAAAAATCAGATCAACAAAATTACATGTATATTGTATGTCTTCAGTGCATATATCATGTATATAAAAATAAGAAGATGTGGTATGATTGCCAATGAGACATTGAACTCTTCACAAGAGATCAAATGACACAGAAATTAACAACTATAGGTATATGTCTGAACTATAGACAAATAATAAAATTAAGATTACTTTTACACATCCTGCCTTCTTGATACATGTGCCTCAGATACAAAGTAATTATGCCATTGATTCATGTGCCACTGACACAGTAAAATTATGCTATTGATACATGTGCCACCGATACAATGTAATTATGTTACTGATACATGAGCCACTAATACAATGTAATCAAGTTACTGGTATATGTGCCACTGATACAGTGTAATTACGTCATTGATAGATGTGCCTTTGAGACAATGTAATTATGTCATTGATACATGTGCCTCTGAGACAATGTAATTATGTCATGCATACATGTGCATCTGATACAATGTAGTTACATCATTAAAACATGTGTACCTGATACAATGTAATCATGTTACTGACACATGTGCCTCTGTTACAATGTAAGTTTGTCAGAGTAAAAGCAAAAGCAAAATCTCTTATACTGCTTTTATTTAAAACATCTCTTTTTTATTTAGTTTGCAACATATGATTATAAAGAGATGACTTTTTTCACAGGAGAAGTCTAAAATATCAGAAAATCCTGGTATTGGTTTGTTTACATATCCCATTCTACAAGCAGCTGATATACTTATATACAGGTTAGTAAGATTGGAAATGATTTAGATAAAGCACTCTTCGATATAGGTAGGTACTAAAAAAAAATTTCCAGCCATAATGATAATGAGGCCCAAAGCAATCATTTTAAATTTATCTCATATCCATATTTCAACTGTAAATACATTTACACATATAAATCATGTATTATATACAAACATGTCATAAAATGATGTAATTATCAAAAAAGCAAATAGTATAATAAACTATAATATATATATGAAAATCATTTAACAATTTTCTCTTTGACTATAACAGTGATTGTATAAAGACAATTCATATTCCTATTTATCATTATTCTGAATCCAGATATACTGTAATTAAAAAAAATATTCTTTAATCATGAAAGTCGGTATCCACGATAAAATAGATGAATCTACTGTTATAGGTCCTCTTTCTCTATTAAAAGGGCAACACATGTTCCAGTAGGAGAAGATCAGATTCATCATCTAGAGTTAACACGTGACCTAGCAAAGATATTCAACAATAAATTCAATTTTAACTTTCCTCGTCCAAAGGATATAATGGGTAAGGATAAAAAGATGGAAAATTTCTATTCAAACTGGTAAACATAAAAGTTAGTCAAGAACTTATAGAAAATGACAAATAACACTTTATAAATTTTGTGCGTCTGAAGCGCCCTTCTTGATTTACCTTCATAAAGAACTTTCAAACTGAAAAAATATTTGAAAGCCAGGGATGTATAAATACAAAGAACCTTTAGGAGTTACATGACTGGTCAATAAGGTCCTAAAAAGAAGACCCAAATTCATCCAAGGTCAAATTTGCCTGAGGGAGTTGGAACTTTGATTTCTGAGCAACATCTAATATTATCAAAGGACAGTTTTAGAAAAGTATGTTAAGTTCTAGAAAAAATTTGGATGGGCCTTGTAATTAACTTTTTTTTTTAACAATTTCTTCAAACTTCAAGAAAAATGAAATGAAACACATAGATAGTTTCCACCAGGAAAACAACATTATTTTGTTGTTTAAGGATTAATAAATGAGAAACTTCAAATGTTTTGATTAAAAAATATTAATATTGGACAGAAATTTAATTAAAATTTTGTTTAGGTAAGTGTTAAAAATTGGGTGCACAAGTGCATTTATGGTAACATCATGTGCAGAACAAAAGATTATCCTGAACCTGTACTTGCTCTTTTACTTTCTTTCTCAGCTTTGACAAATGTTTACCCTGTAGGTGATGTCACTGCAAGAAAAACTTGTGATTATACCAGATTTAATAACTCTTACAGTGTCTGGCATACACATTCACAAGCCTGGTATCTTTGATCTTTTATAAACAATGGTTTCAGAAAAAGTTCATATCTGGCATTAAGATTATATTTAAAAAAACATGGAAAGTGAAGTTGTTGGTTTAGTAAAATATGTCTGTTTTTTTCCATGCTTGTTAGGGCTATTCCATTAAAATCTATGTGGGAGGGAAGGGAGGGACTTTCAAAATATCCCTACAACCAAGAACCATTTTTAGATAATTTTACATAATGGTAATAGACGCATACTGAAAAAGACCCATGACCAACATTCAATAAGTAAACTTCCCTTCCTACCCTCCCACATACATTTTAATGGAATAGTCCTTAGCTATGTGTGAGGATTTAACATCCTACCAATTATGTTGACAGTTCTGGTGGATAGTGGTCTTATTGGCAATCATACCACCTTATTTGTATAGTTACATTATAATCATATGAAGTATCATTACCTATAAAACCAGGTTTTAATCCACCATTTTCTACATAAGGAAATGTCTGTACCAAGTCAGAAATATGACAGTTGTTTTTCATTCGTTTGATATGTTTGAGCTTTTGAATTTGCCATTCTATAAAGGACTTTCTGTTTTGAATTTTCCTTGGAGTTCAGTATTTTTGCTATTTTACTTTTTACAATATTTGGAGGCATGGGAAATGTTTAAGCATTGGTAATTTCTCCTAAGATCTCAAATAAGATGATAGGACAGTAGGATAAACTCCTCATAATACCCCAACATCTAACCATGCATGATAATATATGAGAATTTTTGGATTAAAGAACAAAAAGGAATTGTGTTGATAAACAGAAGGATAGTACAAAGAAATTACAAAGCTCCTCTTAGTTCCAATTATGAGTGCAAGGAATTCACAAAGGAGATATTGCATTGATGTTTTAAACTTTGGTAAATCAGGAAGATAAGTTTTCTACTCTTCATAAAAAATTACCTTTGGTATAGACATGAGGACAAAAACTAGAGAATTTATATAAAGTCTGAGAAAGGTGAATTAGATACTGGAAATAAACAGTTAATGAATCACATGTTTGTTCATCATCTTTGATTATCACAATAATAAAACACAAATGTACAATGTTATTTCAGGAGAAGGCCCAAGAATAAAAAGTCTTCGAAATCCATCAGCAAAAATGAGCAAATCAGATGTTAATTCAAAAAGCAGAATCGAAATTACTGACACACCAGATCAAATAGTGGATAAAATTGGAAAATCTCATTCAGACTCAATACCAGGAATATCCTATGATCCAGAGAGTAGACCAGGAATTTCAAACTTATTACAAATACATGCTGCTTTTACTAATGAAACAGTTGAAAATGTTTGTGAACAATGCATATCATTAAATAAAGTACAGTATAAAACAAAGTTATCTGACATTATAGTGGAATGTTTAGGACCAATAAGACAAGAAACTGAAAGAATACTAAGTGACAGACATTACTTAGATACAGTTTTAGGAAAAGGGAAAGAAAAAGCTGCTGTTATAACAGAAAACACTTGGAAGGAAGTACAAAACAGTGTAGGATTGTTATAGACTTAAATATTAGAGAATATATATATACTTAGGTTTTGATATCTACCATTGTCTACATCACAATTTTATTTGCATTTCTGAAATTCACAGAAACATGTCTTTTAAATGACAAAAATTTTCCAGTTCGTGATTTGTTATTGAATCATGTTTACAAATTATTATGCCATGTGCGTGTTGTGGTTTGGTTTTTGCATAAAAATAATAAATGTCATAAACTGTCATATATAAGGAGGTTTGGTTCATTGTTAATTGATTGTGACAAATCAGGGATGCAAGGGTTACTTTACCATTAATCTGCCTTCAGCATGTTCAGTAAATATGTTATGTATGCTATTCTGTATTTCCTCCTTTCGAAGTGAATTCTGGTAGTTAAGTTACTTTCTCTTTGTTCTCAGACTAAACATTTAGTGCAATAAATGGACCAAAGATTCAAATGGTTGCACAGAAGGTGTTCTTTTATAATGTTGAATGTTCTATAATAAGCATTCATATGCCATGTATATAAATTTTTTAAATATCTTTGAACAACCCAAGAGAGATGCACAACTTCAATAAGTGTACAATCTATCTGTGAAATTTCAATAATCTGATTTAAGGTAGATGGGGGTCTAAATTAAAATCAATAGAATTTTTTAGTAATTGTCAAAATGTAGTTTATATCATGCTATTTTCAAAAATATAATAAAATGTATGGGTCACCAGGCTTTTTTTTTACGCTACAGCCGTACAGGTTGTGCAAAATTGTCAGATTTTGTATAGATTATACATGGAAAACCCAATTTTGTGTGATAAAAAGAAAACTACACCATAGAATTTTAGGATAAAATATGAGAAGATAGCTCTAATAATATGCTTTCGGATAAGAAAAATAAAAAATGGGGTCACTGGACTTGTTTTTATACGACCGCAAAAAAAATTTTGCGTCGTATAATGCTATCATGGAGTCGTCTGCTTCGTCCGAAGACGCATTTAGTTTCCACACAATAACTTTAGTTTAAGTGAATGGATCTCTATGAAATTTTACTATAAGGTCCAATACCACAAAAGGAAGGTTGGGATTGATTTTGGGGGTTATGGTACCAACAGTTAAGGAATTAGGGGCCAAAAATAAGCATTTTTGTAACTTCCAGACAATAACTTGTGTTTAAGTGTATGGATCTCTCTGACATTGTACCACAAGGTTCCATATCACAAAGGGAATGCTGGGATTAATTTTGGGGGTAATTGTCTCAAAATTTTAGGAATTAGGGGCCAAAGAAGGGGCCAAAAACAAGCATTTTCCTAGTTTCATGACAATAACTTGTGTGTAAGTGTATGGATCTTTCTGAAATTGTACTACAAGGTTCCATATCACAAAGGGAAAGCTGGAATTGAGTTTGGGGGTAATTGCCCAAAACGTTTAGGAATAAGGGGCCAAAAATAAGCATTTTTCTAGTTTCCAGACAATAACTTGTGTTCAAGTGTATGGATCTCTCTGAAATTGTACTGCAAGGTACCATACCACAAAGGGAAGGCTGGAATTGATTTTGGGGCTAATTGCCTCAAAATTTTAGGAAATAGGGGCCAAAGAAGGGAAAAAAAAACAAGCATTTTTCTAGTTTCGGGACAATAACTTGTGTGTAAGTGTATGGATCTTTATGAAATTGTACTACAAGGTTCCATATCACAAAGGGAAAGCTGGGTTTGTTTGGGGGTAATTGCCCTAAATGTTTCGGAATTTGGGGCCAAAAAACAAGCATTTCTATAGTTTCCAGACAATAACTTGTGTTCAAGTGTATGGATCTCTCTGAAATTGTACTGCAAGGTACCATACCACAAAGGGAAAGCTGGGATTGAGTTTGGGGTGATGAATCATAAGGGGGTTCAAAACATTTTGGGGGAGGGGGGGGGTGATTTTTTCCCCCTTTTTTTCCTTTTTTTTTTCTTTAGAATTTTCCATTTTAAGTTGGTTATTTTTGATTTATATATAAAAGCAAATAATAATGATATGGTTTGATTTCATCAAAAATTGAAATAATGGGGTTCTTTGATATGCTGAATCTAACCGTGTATTTAGATTCTTAATTTTTGGTCCCGTTTTCACATTAAGGTCCAAAGGGTCCAAAATTAACTTAGTTTGATTTTAACAAAAATTGAATTCTTGGGGTTCTTTGATATGCTGGTTCTAACCGTGTATGTATTTAGATTTTGGATATTGGACCATAATAGGTAAATTAAAAATTTTTAAGTTCTTAGACCACATTCATTCTGTGTCAGAAACCTATGCTGTGTCAAATATTTAATCACAATCCAAATTCAGAGCTGTATCAAGCTTGAATGTTGTGTCCATACTTGCCCCAACTGTCCAGGGTACGACCTCTGCGGTCATATCAAGCTGCGCCCAGCGGAGTATTTTATCTTGCTACATAATAAAATAGGTAAATTCAAAACACATTCTATTATAAAAGTTCCTATAACTGAGTTATCACCCCTTATGTGGCAAAGTTGAAAAAAAATGAATCAAACAAAAATATTCTGTTTTTTTGTAAAATAAAGCCATAAATATGAGAAAACACATAATTTTCTATATTAACATGAAAAGTCTTACACATGAATTAGATACTACTCTTGAAATTTGCACATTTCATTAAAGATCTTGATCGATTGTTATCTGCAATTTAAAATCAAAAATGGAGGAAGACACCCCAGCTACCTTAAACTGAAGGAGGAGTTGATTACACAAAATTGTACCATCTTTTTTCTATGTTGTGTTTTGTGTACTTTTGTTTGTTTGTCTTTCTTTTTTAGCCATGGCAATGTCAGTTTATTTTCAACTTATGAGTCTGAATGTCCATTTGGTATCCTTCGGATCTCAAGCTATAAATCCAGGTTTAACCAACAGTTTTCTTCGGAAAATTCATGTACCAACTTAGGAATATGCCAGTTGCTTTTCACTTATCCAGTCAATGTCCTTCAATTTATTAATGATATGTTATACTTAGATATTCAAGTTACAATATGATGTGTATGTATTGAATTACCATACTTGTCTAGAAAACTTTGTTTTATTGAAAATTACATGAGTAATTCATGGTGTATGAATCTGTTACAGAAATAGATTCAACTACAAATGTACAATCATGAACAAATGAAGATAACTCCATCTCAAATTTATAATTTGCCTATATAATTACAATTCAATGTTTTATTTTAAATTCACAAAATTGCAAAATGATAGCAATCTTTACCCTTCAGTGCCTAAAAGCACTTTGATTTGAATTTTCTTTGGAATTCAGTATTTCTGTTTTTTTTTTTTTTTAAACTGTAGGAGACGTTGGTAACACAAAGTAGGTAATCACTTTTCCCAGCTCACCCACCCCACATCATTATACTATAAATTAGTTTTGCACTTTATAGTGCAAATAACAGAAAGAAAAGATCCTTGACAGAATACAGTACAAAATGTAGGTTTTATGTCTTGGTTCTGCAAACATAAATTTTGCAACCGTAGTAAAATTCCAATATGTTCTTTAAAAATAAACGTCCTTATCACATGAAATAAACTGACATCGCCAGTCTTTAATTTAAGGTATAATTCTATTTTTCAATATTATTTATAAATTTTAGCTATGATCATTTTACTTTGTTTGCATTACTATCTACCAAAAAATGCAGGCCTGAAGTTTAATTTTCACTGTTCTGTCATTTTACTGATTGAGGAGCATTTGTTGGTTGTGCCAACAACTTTTTTCATGTACTGTCTTGAAACAAAAGGAGTAATAAAACCTACAAATTATTTGAGTGTTTGCTATTTCTACTTTTTTGTAAGAAAATAGATCAGGTATTAACTTCATTTCGTAAAACATCATACATTTGTGTTGTTTACGTACTCATAAAAAGTAAAATAACAAAAATACCAAACTCCAAGGAAATTTCAAATAGGAAAGTCCCTTATCAAATGGCAAAATCAAAAGCTCAAACACATCAAACAAATGGAAAACAACTGTCATATTCCTGACTTGGTACAGGCATTTCCTTATGTTTAAAATGGTGGATTAAACCTGGTTTTATAGCTAGCTAAAAGGGAGAACATACATATGGGACAAGCCAAAACCAGTAGACAACAGAGACAATACCATGAACAAAAGAAAGAAAAACCCAGATAAACTCCAGTCTTCCAAAAGGTTAAGCAGTTTCTTCTCCACTGGCAATTCATTTTCCTAAGTGTTTAATGTTTTACGAATGGAACACTTCAACTAAAACTATGTCTCCATATTTGATATAATGAATAACATAATTTTATGAGTCATATGTTTAAATATGAATTTTCCTAAAGATTATTCTGAAAATCTTTTTTTTTCTGTATGGATTGTGAGCAAAAATAATTCACTAGTAAATGTGTTTTAGTCTTTTATGGTAATTTTGACCATAACACCATCTAGAAAGTCTTACAGATAAATTATTAAGTCATATTCAGTGTTTAAGTCAAAGAGGGACGAAAGATACCAGAGGGACAGTCAAACTCATAGATCGAAAACAAACTGACAACGCCATGGCCAAAAATAAAAAGACAAACAGACAAATAAAAGTACAGATGACACAACATAGAAAACTAAAGACTAAAGACTAAGCAACACGAACCCCACCAAAAACTGGGGGTGATCTCAGGTGCTCCGGAAGGGTAAGCAGATCCTGCTCCACATGTGGCACCCGTCGTGTTGCTTATGTTATTACAAATCTGGTAAATAGTCTAATCAATTATCAGATTAATCTAATGCATTGAATTCAGAACTGTTCAGACAATTTGCTTGCAGTCAATTCAGTATTGTTCAGTTGCTTTTCAGACTGTTCAGTATGTTGGTGATTAGTACAGGTAAATAACAACTATTGAACATTCTAAACATAGACTGAACAGTTCTTAAGAGAACTATCTGAATTCACTGGTGCATTAGTTTAAAAATGATTCGATAATTTATTGTTGAGTCGTTTAAGAGCTGCTCAGTTCAAAATTACCGTTTGAAATTAAAGTTGTTTTACTATTGAAACCTGAAACCCTTTTTCTTTGATTTTTTTTTTGCTGCAGAATTTAAAAGTTGGTTTGTATAATCTTACCTTTTGTTGATTTTGGTTAATTGATGCTAAACTATGGTCTAATTGAAGAGTTCTAGCTATTGGTTGTTTTGATGACCGTTGTGCTAACTGGTTGTGCCAGGTATTTGTTGATTTGCTGTCTGTCTGTATTGGAGTTGGAGGCTCACATGAATGGTTTACATTTTCTTGTGTGTGCATAGTCCTGATCGTACTGCTGGTTATTTGTTTAGTGCATAATGCACCTTCAGAGTGTTTTTCTGAATTAGACGAATGGCATAGAGAACTTGACAACAGTTCTTTCATGCGATCACGTTGGTGCTGACTTAATATCCACGTTTTTAAATCCCGGTATACATTTGTCTTTGTAGCAGTCTGTATATTTTTCACTTGTGATCTCAAAGAAGATACACCATCATCCGAATGATTTAGGACCATAATATTTTGAATTTGTACTGAATCTTTTGATCTGTTCGATGAAGCACTAGTAACAACTTGTCTAATGTCATCTCCCATTGGCGTTTCTTGCAGTGATACAGGTTCTTTAGTGAATTGTTCTGGCAGTGGATTCGTTTTTGTACAAATATTTTCTGCAGAAGGTAATGATGATAATTCTGAACTCAACTCTCTTTGTGGTCTGATAAATGAGTATATGGTTTCTGTTAATGATAGCGGTGATTTATAACCAAGATTCGTTGAAGGTGGTGACACGGGGAGAGATAGTCTTCCTAACATTTCGTGATATCTTTGGTTTCCTACTGCACCAAGACATGGATTTTGATGCATCTAAAAAATTGAATAAATTCTTACTTATGGGCCAAAAGAAGTTGTTCAAAATATAGTTAAGTATACAGTTTCAATGATGTTTTATGATAAATTGTTGTTTTCGTCACTACAAGAAGCAAATATCTTCTGTTTATAGATGACTATCATCTAACCAATAAATCAATTTAGGTATGTTCTGCAAAGTAGATCGAAATAGAAGACAGGTGCAATATTAGGACTGTTACCTGTTAGGTCGGCTAAAACTTGTCTGTGCAAAAGAACGCCTACGGACCCCTCATTGATTCCTTCTAATGAATCTCTACAGGCAGAACCTGGGTCTTTTTCCATTCAGATTCAACATAATAGACGTCCCTTACTTGATAGGGCGTGGCTGCATAGTTATAAATCCTGCATTTCACAGTAAAACAAACACCCCAACAGGACTGTTTTGTCCTAGGCGGAGAAGTCCAAGTGATCAATTTCTATCTCACAGTTAGCCCTTAGAGTCGGCCGTTTCATAAGGAAAGAGATACGGAGTACTCGAAAAATGTTATGAATATCATCTACATGCACATTTTTAGAGTCTACAATTATTCGAAGTGGGTTCATCTTAACATAAATGGATCTTTTTTTAGGATCCAAACACAATTCATTTCACTTATTAATGGGCTGCTATCACAAAGACTATAACCATTAGAGCTGAAGTTACATCAAATATCAAAGGTCAACGTGCAGATACATAACCAAACTTAAAATAAATACTGTGGACAAGGCACGACCTCTAAGTGAAATTACATATGATACGTCGATAGGGAAAGTATCTACTATTAAAGACTTATAGACTCTCCGTTTGAAGATTTTACACTCGTGTTTATGGGGAAAGATACCAAGGGGATATTTCAAACCCACAAGTCTGAGAACGCCATGGCGAAAAACGAAAAACCACGAAAGTCCACAAAACAGTATATAGAAAACTAATTACTGAGCAACACAAAATAGACAACACTGCCAATTACAAAAACCGACACCAACCTCACATATATGTTATTTTTTTTTTCGTAAATAGTCTAGTTGTATTAGGCCGGTAGTTTTCTCATTTGAATTGTTTCATATTTTTACGTCGGACTATACGGTATGAGTCTTTTATAGCCGACTATACGGTATTGGGTTTTCTCATAGTTGAATGCCGTACTGTTGCCTATAATTGCTTACATCCACTTCCTTTGAACTTTGTTGGATAGTTGTCTTATTGGCAATCATACCTCATCTACTTATTTTTATATAGATATATGACGGAGTACACATTTTTGTAAAATTTTCAAATCCTAAAAATTTGAAAAGACGGACGAGTGGTGGGTTGGGTAGGGAAAAGCAGGTACCTATTTTGTGTTATCAAAGTTTGCACCACTATTTGAGGTGTGCACATCCAATCAGATTTCATTGACAGATTTCCCCCCAATTTGTTACATCTCATACCGGTATTTCCATATACGCGTATTTTAATGTTCAGTATACCATTCTCAGTTTAAAAGAAATATTATGTGCAACCAGGTCATTTGAGTATTTGGTCCTTTTTTCTATAAATAAAGCGAGAAAAATAACAACATATTGTTTAAAATTTTATACATTTCAGTTTTATTTGTTTTACCTTTAATAAAGATGTTTTAGTCTCTGTTAATAATGGAGGTTTCTAACTGATAATTTACAAATCATAATTAGGCAAAGTTTGTAAAATATATTGTTTAGAATAGATTTCGACATACCTGAGGCGTTGTTCCTACTGGTAAAGAAAAATCTGTTCCTATATTTGACGGTTGTTTACTTTGCCCTTCTTTTGTGACAACACTGCTTAACAACTGTTGTAACAAAGATTGGTGGTGTGCTTGCGAATCTGTAGTCACTTGTGAAGTGCATGGAATCAACAATTGGAAGTTCGGAATGGACATAATTGGTGTTGACAGTGAAGGATTCGACGTTGTCCCCGATGACTCTTTAAGTTTTGGTCTTGACAATAACGACGAGGTTACCGTCGTAGGGACTGACACAAGGGAAAGGGATGTTGTTTTTCCGATTGTTTCTTGCTTTAGCCTTGAAGATGTTTCTTTAAAATTACGGTCTCCAAGCTGTAAAGTAGTGGATACTGCAGTGTTGGTACTAGCACTGTTTGGAAAAGATGCCAGTGGGAATATTTTTTCTAAAATTTTTATTTCGTTCGAACGCGTATTGTGTGAACTTATAGAATTAAAACTGTTATCTGATGAAGATTCTGTCATCATTTCTTGTTTTACATTCATGTTCTGATAGCTTAATGGAATACAGTCATCCAGTTTTGACTGAGTTTTCTGTTTTCTAGTGTAAATTCTCTCTGTTGGGTTTGTAATGCGCAAACAATTCGAACTACTAGGTAGGGCTTGGTTAACAATTTCGACGGTAGATTTGTTATTGTTTGTTACTGGTTGATATAATAATCTTTCACCGGATGTGGCGTTACTGTGTGAAGATAGGACAATCAAATTTTCTTTCTCAGAAGTCTTTACATTACAAAATCTCGAAGAGGTGGATGAAATTACTACTGGATCAGGTTCTGAGCATAAAGGTGATATCACTTGGTTAGGAAATTGTAAATTAGCATTGTTTTTACTTTTTATCGAAGATTCAATTCCTGACGTTTGAAATTCGCTTGCTATAAAAGATGTCATCGAATTAAGTAAACTACGAACATTTAATCTAGTAAGCGCATCCACACATCGATTATTGAATTGTGAATCGTGGTTGGGTAATGGTAGAGAAGGTGTAATTAATGAAGTAAAGTGGTTAGTAGACTCTTGTGTTGAAGTCGCTTCCCGATTGCTTGATTGTTGGTGTAATTTTACAATTTCCTGATATACTAGTTGTGTGGATGTTGGTACTGGTGTCAATTTACGATTTACTGAATAATCGGGAAATATTGTTTCTTGAATTTTTGAATGTTCCCATAAATTTCTAGCTGGATATGCATCTATTTGACCGTGACCCGGAAACTCATATGGTGGACTCAAATTATCTGTACATTTGAATGACGATGTGTTTGATTGTGGTGTGGTCACTGAAATCGCTAGTGTTTCTTCATGCGATGATAGCACAGGCAGTGGCTGTCCTGAATATTCATATGTAGATTGTGAGTCATCTGAGTCATCTTTAGATGATGAAACCTTTGTCTTAGTATTTGTCAAGGAGGGTGAACTGATTGCAATAGGAACTGGAATATTGATGCATTCGTCATCATCCGACTCGATGGACTCAGTCGGGGAAGGAGATATAGAACCATTTGAATGAGGTGAATACTGTTGAAAAATGAAAAGAATACATAAGTTATTTGGTTAATATATCCATATAACATAATTTGTAACAAAAACTGTAATATATTTTAATTTCTCTGTCTCCAAAGTTTGAACATGGTGCAGTATAAAATGACATGACTGTCATACAAGTTGGGGGATCAACGCCATAAATTGGAGGCAACAGTACTTTATCGATGTTCAAATCTCATAAATCCAGGAAGAAGAACAAGATATAAATCAAGGTAAACAAAATGAAATTAGGAAATCCAAAAAAAAAAAAAAAAAACGTAGCGATACCTGATGCATCGAAAGGGTTAGCGTCTTCTATGCTAAAGCTTTTATTATTGTTTTAAAATATGAGAAGCTATTTGATATTATTTGCGAAAAAAGATCAGACGCAATCAATTAACAACAATGGTATAATTAATTCTAACCAATAATTCTATTCAACAGAACAAAATGAATTGCTGGTCATTTCCTAAACTAATTGGGAAAAGGAAAATAAGAAGGAGCTCACGGAACATTATATTCAGAAATGAAAATTAAAAATATGAAAAGAAATTTCTTCCAGTTTCTAAATTTGTAGATATTTACCTGCTAACTTAATATGCATGTAGAAATAGCAGTACCACGTAATAAACATACACTAAATCAATTAATTATTGTATTCCTTTACAATGTAACTATTCAGAATGAATAGTTCAAATTAACTTACGGGATTGTCATGTTCTGTGACCTCAATATCTAAATCAACATTCACCTCTTTTTCTGGTAACTGGAAATAAAGCAAAGACAATAAAAAAAAACAATCTCATCATCATTATATCGTCATTTTGAATTGGTTTTTCGGAACTCATATTACGAAATAAGGCTTTTGAGTTAATTCTCATCGCAAGCCATGACTACGTTTACCCATTTTATTCCTCCAAGCCTGTTTGCCGTTTTTCATCGAATCTACTAGTTAAAAATCTTGTTTCATGACGACGCGAATCTAGATACCAGACCAAATGCTCGACTTTCATTAGAACACAAATTAGAACATACCAAATGACAATTAAAATCAGAATAAAGGCATATGTTAAATAATCCACGAAACAATGCACATAAATCTAAAACCCGCGCAATTTTAACCAAAAACAGGGGATGATTGAACTCGTGCAATCCTAAGGCTAACGATTTCTATTTTACCAGTGACACACGTCATTTTCATGTCATGTTGAAATATGGTGATAAGTCACAATTAATTTAAGTCATAAACGAGGAAATGGGTAATGGATTGTGTCTACGATAAGTTGACCATGTCCATGGTTATTTTTAACAACGAAATTAAGCAGTTACCACTACCAAGGGCATCCCCATAGGAAACCCAATCCCATAAATATTGTATCTACTTGGAGATACATACTCCATATATGTTGATGCTGCTGGAATGTTGCTACATAGAAATATAAGTTCACAATAGGAAAAATAAAGACTTCTCTTTCGTCGGAAAAATATGTTCTCAACTAACTTCACAATATCTTTTTTAGTATTGTTTACTTGTTTCCAATAAACTCATCATAGATAACCGGATTAAAATTGTGTACGCCTGACGCTTGTTGTGTCTGCTAAAGACTTATCAGTGACGCTTGAATCAATTTCTTTTTTTAAAAGCCAAATAAAGTACGAAGTTGAGGACCATTGAGGACCCAAAAAACCGAAAGGTTTTGCCAAATAAAGCTTAGGTAATCTATTCCAACAGATATATACCATTGAAATGGGGCCAAACTTATCACCGGGTTTGTAATAACATGAGCAACACGACGGGTGCCACATGTGGAGCCGGATCTTTCGCCTCTCTTTTATCACTCTTCCAAGGGACTTAAATATTTGTTGGTTGCAAGCAAACGTCAAGTATAGCTAAATCCTTCAGCGTCATTCTTTATATACTTCACCGGAAAACGCATTGATAAGAGAGATCAGTTAAATTTTTCAATTTTGAATTTTCACTGAATAATTAAAAGTGCAAGGACAAACTTGATCTTGTCTATTCCACGAAACTGGGATTCAGTATAGCACAAATACAGCTTGGTCTTTTTAGAGTACATCTAGAAGTATACAGTGTCCATTGATACATGTATGTAACGAACATTCAGCTGAATCTGAATATGGAGTTTACATTTCTCAATTGCTACGATATTCCAGAGTTTGTGATTTCCATTAAGATTGCCTTGACAGAGGGTTGCTGCTTACAATATTACTAAACACATGGTTGTTACAGTAGCAAAACAAACTTGGCTAAAAGTGTAACAACGGAGAAAGTTTTTCGGCCCAAATGGACTTGGTAGCCCGTTAATGAATGTCTTCAATACTTATGCCAATGGATTCCTTTTTGGGGGAAGGTTCTACATCAAGGGTCCTTAGTGGTAAAGCTGAAGTCATTCCTTCGAAATGTGTATGGTCGCAATCATGATTTGGTTGATCGTTATGGTATATCTGTGTCATAGATAACCACTGACATGTTCACCTTTGCGAAACAACAATCCTGTTCCCGTTCCACCGATTGTGATTCTACAAATTCGATAAATCACCATATTGTTTTTCAATGAGATACACGACGGCTATCAATACAAGAACAGAAACCGGTACCCTTCTGAAGCTACTGCGTTCACCTCCGTTTTTGTGGGGTTCGTGTTTCTTAATCTTAAGATCTGTGTAGTGTTTTGTAAATGTTGTATTATCTTTCCGTCATTTTCTTTTTGGTCATGGTGTCTGTTTTTATAGGACTTATGATTTGTATTGCCCCTTTGTTATCTTCTGTTTTTTAATTGTGTTGATACTGTATTTAATGTCGGATTTTATTAGTTGTGTTTATATGATATTTCTATATCTTATGTTATCGTCTTTTCTGTTGAAATGGTCTTAAAGGTTTTATGTATATATGACATCCAAAGCATTTATTCAGTGTGTTTTTGCAGAATCTTGTAATGAGCTACTGAAATGGTTACAATATACTTATTATGTATGCTTTAACTTCCGTATCTAAAAAACAAATTAGTACTTTTAAGAATAATATGTTTAATATTATGTAGGAGTAGAACACTAAATTCTTTATTGCCACAGGAATTTCAGATTTGCATGTGAATGATTCATGTCGGGTAATATTGACAAATAAAATGAGTGACGTTGGACTTAACTATCTTATTAAACCAAATTCTTCAAAACTTCTAGACTGTACCGAGATAATGATTTAAATTAACTTTTAACTTATATAACTAATATGTAGTTGGGGAGTGGGTCTTCGTTCAAGGGCCCCAAAAAATCTAATGTCTGTTTACCTTCTTAATTATCCTTTTGTTTTCAGTTGCTTTTTCATTTACGTCTGCATTGTCTGAATTCTTAGAGTCACTAGTCCAAAAGTCTATAGCTTTAAGAGACTTTGCTTTCTCCTGCTTCTTAAGTCCTGTAGAATACAAGATTACAGACTGCAATACAATGATGCATTTCAATATAAATAAAGGCAACAGTAGTACGTATACCGGTGTTCAAAAGTCATAAATCGATTTAGAGAAAACAAATCCGGGTTACAAACCAAAATCGAGGGAAACACATCAACTATAAGAGGAAAACAAAGGAACAACCGGAACATCGAAGTGCAACAAAAACAAACGCCAACACACATAGAAACGAAGTATTTGATAACAACTGCCATATTCCTGACTTCGTACAGGATATTTTAAGAAAAAATGGTGGGTTGAACCTAATTTCATGGCATGCCAAACCTCCCGCTTTGTGACAATGTTAAAAAATATCGCTAAAACACTACGTGACAGAAATACAGCACAAACACACGCAAGAACATTCATAACAGAGAAACGCACAAACAAATAATATAATAGTCGACACAACATACAACCCACAGAACAACAACGAACATATTCTCCATCAACGAAAAACACCACAGCATATCAAAAACAGTGACGCGCTTACGTAACTAACATGCAATCTGGAACTCAATATAAAAAGGTTTAAAAATAAATGGGGACGTGCATATAACGTTATAATGGGATATAACTCAAGAACTGTAAAAGTGACGCTACCCAAATATGTACTTGATCTGAGTTTTGTGGTAATAAGCATTGTCGTAAGTTTCATAACAGTTGGTTGAGGCAAACTAAAGTTAGAGAACAGAAACAAATATTTCATGAATTTTTCATTTTGTAAAGGGCATTACTCTGGAACGGTAAAAGTGACGCCACCAAAATTCCAACTTGATCTGTGTTTTGTGGTAATAAGCATTGTGTATAAGATTAACAACATTTGGTTGAGGCAAACTAAAGTTAGAGAACGGAAACGAAAAATTCAGCCTTTTTTCCATTTATAAAGGGCGTAACTCTAGAACGGTTAAGGTGACGCCACCAAAATTCAAACTCGATCTGTGTTTTGTGCTAATTAGCATTGTGTATAACATAACATTTGGTTGAGGCAAACTAAAGTTAGAGAACGGAAACCAATTTTGGGACGTACGTACGTACAGACGGACAAGAGTAAAACTTAATGCCCCCTCCGCTAAGGCGGGGGCATAAAAAATAGCTGTAAATATAAAAACCTACTATAGACATTAAGCACACAATTATTTCCCAGCCTTTTTCGTAATGTATATATATAGAGACCCAAATAATGGCCATCGTTCATGAAAGGACTGAAACAGATATTACTAAATGTTACGAAGCATGGTATTTTGCTAAGATACTACACAAGGAATCAGTTTTAGGTGGCTGTTCAATTTTGGTACCTTTAGATGTTTTTAATGAATCCTTTATTTTTTTTTACGTGCAGTAAAATAAGATTCGATATGTGACAAGGAGAAGGTTTTTACAAGTGGATGTAGTTGTAAATAAAACGAAAAACAGAGCAAATGAGCAATTATATCTATTATGTATATTGACATATTATGTCATCCAAATTTACAATGCGGTTTGTAAGAATAAATGATTTGTATCAGAATAATGTGCGTAACATTCTGATATATATCTAAAGATGTTTAAATGTTACTTAGTAGAATACATTATTTAACTTTTATTGAATGTCTCTTCATTCCAGTTATTATGAATAATCCCTGACATTTTTTTCTAGTTATTATGCATATTTCCTGAAAATTGTATGTTACCAGTGACAAACACTGAATTACATGCTCCTGACTTTGCTCAGGCACATATAGAATTCTCCAAACCCTCCCATAACCTTAGACAGTGGTACTACAGCACAACACAAGAACAACATGTAACTAGAGGCTCCAGAGAGCGGCGTTGCTCACCTGAATCTTTGTGCATTTTCTACATTGAAAACTATAATACAACTTATGACTAAGACCACTTTTTGTTCATCTTGTATTGATAATCATATTTTCTGTTTTCAGTTAACCTCTGTGTTTTTGCCCAGAATACAAAATAAAAGGTAAAAATCGTCATTCAAGTGCAATAGCTTCTATAAGAAGAAGAACTACAAGTTCGGCTTTGTTGACATATTTGTGTCTGCTGATCGTTTCTCTTATTACAATTTCTCTTGTTCTTCTATAGTTTTGCCCAACACACAGAAAAGGTTAAACACATTTATTTAAGAACAATAACTCCTGTAAAGAGTCAACTTACAATTACGGCATAGAACAGTTATTTGTTGATCTTGTCTTACTTTTCATATATGCTGTTATAATTTTTTTATATAGTTTTTGCATAATATGCAAACATTTGGTAAACATTATCAATAAACGGCAAAATCTACTTCAAAGAGTAGACTAACACATACGGCCATGCGATATATTTGCAGCTCTTGTGTTGCTGGTCATTATTTGCTGTTAATAATGTTTCATTATTTACTTTAGTTTTGGCCAAAAATGCAAAATGGCTCAAAATCATTATTAAAACGCAATAACTTATAGAAGAAGTCAACCGAAGATTCCCGCCATGTTAAAACAATTGTAGATCTTGTCCTGCTGACAACGTTTTGCTGTTTACTCTTTCTATTGCAGTTGTGGGCGAACATGCTAAAAATTGGTAAAAATCGTCATTTTTAAGCAAAATTTATTTAACACAAATAAGAAATCGACGAACGAGTTCAGCCATGTTCACAAATTTGTAGATTTTTTCCTAGCCTACTGATCATTTTTGCTATTCAAAATTGTTTCTCTTCATCTATTTTAGTTTTCAAGATAAAAAGCAATTACATGTACTGAAAAACTTGGTAAAATCTGTCATTTATTGCCCATTGACATTCACGGATTTTTCTTACGAGTCCTTAAGCCTTAGTCACACTTTCCCGAAATTAACACCAGATGGACACACGGTAAAGGAAATGTTCAAATTCGGGTCTGATCGTAAAAACATTTTGCCATTCATGGTGGCTCTTACGCTATCATATGACTACCGGATGAGTTTACAGGCTCTGACAGCAACTCCGTGAGCCGTGGCAAAATCTTTGGCATGTGTGATCATCGTGCCATCGGACATTTTACGTCTCACGAAGACAATACAAAGGAAATAAGGAGAAACCCGATGGCTTAAGAAGGCCACACGATTACGTGAAGTCCTCGAAATGTCGTCGTGTAACATCCAGATGGGACGACGGTGTCGGTGAAGACAGCCAAATTTGAGAACTCAAACGTTTTACATGTGTCATGCTAACGTGGTCATATAAGAAGCCAACCTCAGAGCATCTTCCTCAGACAGTCCAGAGCAACTCTACAGAACAGAGGCACGTGTAATTCCCAAGCTTCGATCACAATTCAGTTTCTGCAGAATGGCATACTCAGATGATGAAACAATCAGGAAAAAGAAGGCAGCAGCATTGCTTCTGTTCATGAATCTCAGAGAAAATGACGAGCAACTTTTTTTCAGTGCAAAGACAAACTGAGTCTATGTGGGTCAAAAAATGTTTGTCTGACAAAAGAAGATATGGCCACTATAGCACTCTACTAAACGAACTGAGGACAGATGATGAGAAGGCCTTCTACAACTACACCAAACTTCCCAGAGACCTCTACGATGATTTATTCGAAGGATATAAGGCAGAATAGAAATGAAGGACACATGGTACAGAAAGTCTCTCCATCCTCGTCTCAAGCTGTCAATCAATCCTTATCACAAATGATTCTGCGATGCCATCAAAGCCGAATTACCTGTTGAGGACATCCAGTGTCCTACTACAACTGAGGAGTGGAAAGCTATTGATGAGCAGTTTGAGAAGAGATGAAATTTTCCACACTAGTGTGGTTCTCTGGATAGCAAGCATGTGGCGGTCACCTATGCTTGGAATACTGTCTCTGTGTACAGATTTCTCTCCATTGTTCTCATGGCCCTGGTCGACGCAGACTTCAATCTTCTCTGGATTGATGTCGGCTCTGATTGTTCCATAAACGATGCCAGTATCTACAATGGGTCAGAACTGATAGAAGGCCTAGAATGACGTTCCTGTCCCATCTACATAAAAGGGGAAAATGTTTGTGGGAACAACAAGCGCCTGATGAACCCGTTTTCCATCAGCAAAATGGAGCACCATGAGAGAATATTTAACTACAGACTCTCCAGAGCCAGGAGTGTAGTTGAGAATGCCATTGGTATTCTGGCACACTAGTTCCGAGTTTCGCTGAGGACCATGACCCAGAGGTCAGAGACATGCAAACAAATCATCACAACTTGTATGATCCTTCACAATCTCTTCAAACAGAAATATCGAGCCACCCAACTTGATTGACTTGGACGATCAGAACCAGAATATTATCCCAGAGGCATAGAGAAATGACATATAGTTCTTCTGGGTGTTTACCATGAAATTCAAAATTCTATCTGGTGTCAATTTCGGGACAGTGTGACGAAGGCATTTACGCATCGCACAATTTCATAAATCCTTACGATTTGACCACTTTAACGACCGATTTAAGAGTTATTACGAGCTATTTAATTTTACGGTTTTTTTATTACGAGTTAGTACGACGTAATTACGGCAAAATTCCACGATTTGTTACGAGTTTTCACGGATAATTAAGAGCAATACATGATTTTATAATTATGATGTGAAAGAGGTGGGGAATTTGGCTAGACAAGGTTGTATGAGAAGAACCAGGAGACGAAAGAGAAGAAATAGAAATACTAATAAAACATAATACAGTTTTAAAGGTATAATGATATTGCTTGTTCATCTTTTTGTTTAATGTCAGGTGAATTCTTGATTATTATGTTTATAGCTACCCTGTTTCCTATGGATTCTGGTATGGTTATTAACTCCACACTTTGTTTTGAAATATTCCCCGCATACCTTACACCATGGCATGTTTAACTACTTGATCTGCAAAAAAAAAAATCAGAGGCTTTCAGTATTTGATATCCGGTAATTAACGGAAAGCATAGAAAAGCATTCTATAATTACTATTTTAATATAAATAAAATTTGGCAAGGAAAAAGTAGAAAGTACTCTTATGTACAATGTTGACCTTACGTAAACGCCAATTTCGGATCGAGTAGACCTTGAAAGAAACCGTTAATGATTGCAGACACCAAAGAAAATAGCATTCCCTTACGGCACAACTGTCTATAGTGAGATTACATATGTTATCAAATTGCGCATAGCGCAATTCCTTATTTGCAACAAGTCTGAAATGTGCTTTGAAAGAAAAGAAACCGAATATGTAAGAACTAAAACACCATGAAAACTCGAACATCATTACCGGAAACCAGGCCGAAAGTAAACTGTAACAACAACGTTGAAATAAACCCTGTTCTATAAAGAGTTATAAATGTAAGGTAAATCTTTGCAAAACATTTTATAAAGTCAGAGAATATAATGGGCCACTTTTTCTACTATAACTTTTGAACGGCATTTATTCAAACAGCAATCTAATTTTTAGCATTAAACAAAAAATATCAAGTATATGAATCCCCACAGGCTCCCGTCAGAAAATTTATTTAATGATTTACGTTAGTATTTCCGGTGGTGGTTATATATAGAAAACAATTAAAAATAATGTGTTTTGCATTTTAGAATGGGAAAATGATAAATTCAAAATATCAAATAAAATAGTTATGCTACAACTAAGGTGGTATAGGAGTTTAAAATTTCGCGCCTTCTGCGGAGTATGTTGTGCAATGAAATCGACTTTTTTATTTAAAATATTAATTCAAGACACGGTTGTTACAAATTAAAACTTTAAAAATTGTGAAAACTACATTGGTTGTTCGGAGTTTAAACTTCAAATTCCTTTGCAAAAGGTACATATCAGTATATATATATATATATATATATATATATATATATATATATATATATATATATATATATATATATATAAAATGACTCAATAATAGCCAACGATAAATCTTACGGGGCGATGGATCATATAAATATGATACAGTACACTACAAAATATAATATATAACCAGTCTAAAAGGGTACAACATCACTAAAAAATGACAATAAACGAACAAATGTAACTATAAATATTTCGGATAACAGATATCCTTCATCAATATGAGCACGATGTAAAATGAATCAGATAAATCTATTCTGATTATTAAACTATAGCAATCTTGAATTCTATACAATAAAAAAAGTGAAACAGTTTCACCCGAACCTCATATGTAGAGACGCTAATAAATTTTTAAAATAGTAATTATAGATATAAAATAGTAATTATAGATATGAACTGGCACAACTTTAAAATTCCAAAATTTTGGAATTTTAAAGTTGTGCCAGTTCATATCTATAATTACTATTTTCATTTTAGGCATGTCTTTGAGTCGTTTTTTGGAAATTTTAAAAATTTATTAGCGTCTCTACATATGATGTTCGGGTGAAACTGTTTCACTTTTTTTTATTGCATAGAATTCAAGATTGCTATTGTTTAATAATCAGAATAGATTTATCTGATTCATTTTATATCGTGCTCATATTGATGAAGGATATCTGTTATCCGAAATATTTATAGTTACATTTGTTCGTTTATTGTCATATTTTGGTGATGTTGTACCCTTTTAGACTGGTTATATATATATATATATAATTAAAATTATGTACAAATCAGCAAAACAAAGCGGTCACATAGATATAAGAAGATGTGGTATGAGTGCCAATGAGACAACTCCCCATCCAAGTCAAAATTTATAAAAGTAAACCATTATAGGTCACAGTACGGTCTTCACAGTACATGTCTATTAAAATGTAGCTGCATCGCTAATTTGACATTTTTGGCGTTCACTATACATGTATAGGTGGTTACCGCCTTCAAACTTGTTTCACCCCGTCAGTGGTTGTCGTTTATTTCAGATTTCATATTTGACCTCATATTTATTTTTCTATCATTGTTTTGTACATAAATCATGCCGTTAGTTTTCACTTTTACCTTTGTCATTTCGGGGCCTTTTATAGCTGACTATGCGGTTTGGGTTTTGCTCATTGTTGAAGGCCGGACGATGACCTATAGTTGTTAACTTCTATGTCATTTGGTCTCCAATGGAGAGGTGTCTGATTGGCAATCATGTCACATCTTCTTATTTTTATATGAGTAGGTGGAAAGGGTATTGGGAGACAGGGAGAAAGGGGGCGGGAGAAAGGAGAGAGGGGGCGGGAGAAAGGAGAGAAAGTGCGGGAGAAAGGAGGGAGAACTATCAAAGGGAGACGAACTTTAATGTTGAAAAAAAAATAAAGAGGTAAAAAAACGAAAAAACTGGATACTAAATGTTCTAATAAATGGACAAATCTTTGAAAAAAGTCAACATTTATATTTTCCAAACCATTTTTGCCATTTCCGATCATTGATCATCATTTCTAGAAATCATCCTTTCAAAACGGTATGTCTATGGGTAGAGATGGCATAGGTTTAAAACCAGAACTAAGCTTTGATCCAATTAGGAAAGTTCTTGTGGGTGCAAAATTTGATATAGATGCTAATTATGTCAAGAACAATCCTCATCCAGATGTAGCAGGTATAAAAACATTAAAAGATTCTATGATTAAAGATGCTGACACTCTGGTTTTAACTGACTTGACAAATTCAGTAAGTCTTCCAGTCGAACTTGACTATTCACCATATATACAGAGTAGTGACTATGTTAAAAATCTGGTAGAAAAGAGGGTACAAGAAGCACAAATATGTTCTGGGTGTCTCGAACTGAAAAAAGAAAGGGGAAAAGTTGTTGGAGATGTCAGTATTTGTTGTAATCGAAGTTGCGAAGCATGCAGTGAGCTGGGACAGGTCTGTAATCAGTGTGAAATAAATGGCCAGATTTCTATACTACCGCAATTACGAGCATGTGAGAGATGTATCGAGAACAATATCAAGTGTAATAGAATGGCCGTGATGGTTGTTATTCACGATTGTGAACAGAAAAACAAAACCGCAATGGAAAAAATAATTGATGACAAAATTGAGGGTCGACAAATTCCAGAATTAAGTCTTACTGGTGTAGGTCCGGATGCGGTCCATATTGGAAAATGTCTAGCAGGTTGTTTGTCAAACTGGTGGCTCTTAGTTGACAATTACCGAATAAATTTGATCATTCTTCGAATGTTAAGACAAACACAGACAATAATGGGTAATGTGTTTAGAGAAAACATTTCGTTGGATTCTGTGCAACGGAAGGATCGACAGGCAACTGCTGCAATTGCCGAAATAAGTTCAGAAAAAGTCCTTGACTGTCTACACAATTCAGATAATGACGTGGTCGTATGTACTGTCGTTCCGGAAAAGTACAGAAAATGCGATGACAATCATCCAAACATTTTAAAGGAACCAGTAGACATATGTCTTTCGGATGATCCGTCCGTATTGTACGTTGCTGATCGGGTAGGAGTTATATATTCAGTTAGACTTCACTATCCAGCAGAGGTCAAACAGTTGGCAAAAGGTCTGAGCACACCCAGTTCGATTATGAATTTAGATGGGATCCTGTTCGTGTGTGAAAGTGGCAAAAACAAAATAGTCTACATAGACCATAAAGATACTCTGAAATTAGACATATCTAAATCAACCAAAAGAAATCTGTGTGAATATGCCACGTTTTTGGAGATAACAGAACCCGAAAAAAGTAATCTGAAAACCCTCAGACAAATTATCAACAGGAGAATAGAGGCGGCAGGTCTTCCAAGAGGCACAAAAGACACAGTCAGGGTTCTTGACATTGGCATTGACGCTGTTGTACCTACTAAACTAGTTAAAGTTGACAAAGATTTGTTCTTTGTAGCAGATCAGAAAACAAAGTCAATCTTACAGGTTTCTGTGAAACGAAAAGTTGCTGCCTATGGCTATGACCTTTTTGGAACAAGTTTATACTCGATTAGTGTACCAGATATGAGTGGATGTTTTGGATTAGCCTACTGTTCAAACTATCTGAACTTAGCCGATCATACAGCTGGTATTCTGCGCCTAGAATTGGATTCAAACACAGTCTCTGTGATTCTGAAAAAATGGTACCGAAATCTGTAACCAACCACATGGAATTGCCATAGTTGGAACTGAATTATACAAGATCAAAGACATTGAAAATGTATCACTTAACCAACCTGATGTTGTTTTGTTCTCTGGGAAAGGAGAGGAAGGAAATGAGGATGGTCTTGGTAAAGATTGCCAATTTTCGCAACCATCAGGAATATGTACTGAAGGCAACACTCTGTTTGTTATAGACTCTGGATCGAAAAATATCAGACTTGTAACGTCTTTGTCACCAATGCACAAATATCTGTCTGTACTCCGTGATATTAACAAGTCATTTTCTGTGCATACAGAAATATTGGGAAGTGGTCATAGCGATGATATCAGGATGTCAATTTCTAAGTTGAAAGACGTTGAAAGTTTCTTTGAAAACTGCACATCTGAGGCCAAGACACTTTTACATTTGAAAATTAACTGCTTGCAAGGACCTCATGGCGTACCAGCCTCTAAAACAATACAGTCAGTTCATATGCTTCGAACAATATTGGAGTCTCTTTCCGGGCAAATTACTGGTATAGAATCAAAATACTTGGAGAAAGTTGATATTAATTCAGCTCTTACGTTAGTTAATGAACAATTGCACAGTATGTTGCGGTTAAAAACAGAAACACCATCAGTTCTTGACTGCGCAAGGGGTTTTCTCGGAGGTGTCGTTGAGTGTGTTAAGAGAGTATCGCTTTGTGGATATCATTATTTCACATCAAAGAAAACGTCAGGGTATGAGAGTCCAAAATAGTATCTATCCCTTGAACAGTTTCCAAAGTTTCAACAAGCCGTCCAGTGTCTCTAAAGAAGACGTGAAACTATTAAAATTGAGAATGGAAATGGGATATGTGTCAAAGAGACAACAACCCGACCATAGAGCAGACAACAGCAGAAGGCCACCAATGTTTGAATTTAGGGAGAGATATGGAAAGGAGTACGACAGCGAAGCGTAAGAGCCGATACAACGAAGTTTAATGCAGGTACGCTGCCTCTCAACATGTACCAAAACAATATCCCACCTAAATATGCATCGATAGATCTGTCTGTTACCGACATTAGAATCAACGAAACAGCTGAAGACCCGTCACTTACAGAACCACGCACAATTGATCAATTGCAAAGGTCAAATGAACCCGCCGGACCAGTGTTAGACTCTATTTATGATGAAAATGATTTGGTGGCGGTCATGTTGGATGACCAGTTGTCTCTCGGAAGTCTCACTGAACGTGTTTTTGAAACTGACAAAGTGTGCAAAGCGATTCTGTATAAAGAGAATGATGGCCTTGAATTTCATAAAGACATGCAAAGAGATATACCACTTAATTGTATATTAGAAAGTGTAATACCCCCTTTGTTACCTGGTCAGGTTGTATATACATTAGATGAGGAGATTTACAATAGGCTGACCAGCTCTCTTCAGACTGATACAATGACGATCAATGAAAAAGTTAGCGAGACGTTTGAGGAAGAAGAAATTGTACTGACTGTACTGAGCTGTGAAAGGACGGGACGTGGGAGAACTGTTAAAAAACCAAGACACTTAATGGATTTCTATTAATTCTGTACATATTATATTATATTTTATAGCAAAACTTAGACAAATATTTAAGGCCAGATATATGTACACAGGTTCATTAGTTTTCTTGTCTTATGCCTTCACATGTGGGTATCTGTTTCCTCTAAGTATTTGGCGATCTTCTACAAATTTAAAAAGAAGGGATGCTGACAATGTCAGAGAGATACACTCCCTCCTCTAAACAATATTACATGTACTTAACGCGTTTTCCAGGTCACCTTAAAATATTAAAGTTATCCACTTGACCATACAAAGTAAGGTGTTCTCGAGGACAGGGAAAAATAGAGATGACACAATAAAAAACTATGTCTAATTTCATGATCCTCATACATGACCATACATATCAAAATGAGTTTCTTGACATTGGGGCATGCACAATGCACCATTGACAACATTCCAACATTGTGTATTAATTTGCGTGCGAGTCAGAGGCAGCCTTGTTCGTAAAATCAGTATATGCTTTAATAAAGACCTATGCCACCTATATATGGTCATTTATTAATTCAAATTTGTATTAAAATCGATTGATCTGAAAAAAGACGGTTGTTAAGGTGGGAGATGGAAGCAGAGGGGCGGGAGAAAGGAGAGAGGGGGCGGGAGAAAGGAGAGAGGGGGTGGGAGAAAGGAGACGAGGTACCCCCCTTTCCACCCCCTCTTATATGTAACGTATTTTTGCGTTATTGTGTTTTTGTAACGTATCTAAGTTGTTATGAAAATGTCTTAAATATGAATGGAGAATATATTTTGTTTTTATTTCGCCTTGTTGAAATGATCTCTTCTTTTCGGTACAATATTTTGTTTTAATAAACGTGATTTGGGTAATTTCAGCAACTGAACAAACAAATACATAATATATTCTTCCGAAGAACAAATTAGAAATTCCAATATTTCCTGACATCATATAAATATGATATACGTTTCAATTAAAATATTGACGGACTTAAAATACATTAATCACAAACCGGACACACCTGTAATAAATCAAATTCGGAGATTTCTATACGTTACGGTAGATTGCTCAAAAAGTCTTAATTAATAAAATTTTCCATATGTAACCATAACCTTTATTTTATGTTTCTTGATTAAAACTAATTTAAAAAATGTTTCCACATCAAATAATAATAGTGAATAATAAACTGTTTCGCCGAGCGCAGCTGGATACGACCGCACAGGTCCAACCCTGAACAGTTGGGGCAAAAATGGACACAATATTCAAGCTTGATACAGGTCTGAATTTGAATTGTAATTACATATTTGACACATTATAGGTTTCTGACACAGAATAAATGTGTCAAAGAACTTGAAATTGGTTGTATGATTTGAATTTATATTCAATTGAAGATTTTTTGCTGTTGTGCAATACACTGTGCTGTTGCGCAATACTTAGTAAATCTGTTTTCAGACTATATACAAAGAATTAGCAAAATAAATTGTGATCCCCAATTTTTTTCTTTGGAAAATTGACAATTTCTTAAATCTGGAGGAAAAAAAATTGACTCCCCCTCCAAAATTTGTTTTTATTCCCCCCCCCCCCCCCTATTTCCAAAAAAAAATATTTTGAAAAAATTTTCTTTTTGTAAAATGTGGTACAAATTAAGAGCCATCCATACACCTAAACACAAGTTATTGTCTGAAAACTAGAAAAATGCTTGTTTTAGACCCTTTTTGGTCCCTAATTCTTGAACGGTTTAGGCAATTACCCCCAAAATGAATCCCAACCTTCTACTTGTGATATTGAACCTTTTGTTAAAATTTCATAGAGATCCATACTCTTAAACTTAAGTTATTGTCCGGAAACAAAATGTGTTCGGACGGCGCTGACACCGACGACGACGACCTCGACGACGACGTGATACCAATATACGACCGCAAACAATTGTTGCGGTCGTATAAAAAACAATAATGTGTCCATAGTACACGGATGACCCACTCGCACTATCATTTTCTATGTTCATTGGACCGTAAAATGGAGTCAAAACTCTAATTTGGCATTAAAATTAGAAAGATCATATCAAAGGATACATGTGTACTAAGTTTCAAGTTGATTGGACTTCAACTTCATCAAAAGCTACTTTGACCAAAAACTGCAACCTGAAGCGGGACAGACGGACGGACGCACAGACGGACGGACGGACGGGCGGTATTTCTATGTCCCCCGCAACGTGTTGCACGGGGGACAATATAAGATTTCATTATTCTATCTATTCAGTCATGTAATTTGTTGAAAAAAAAAATATATATATGTATATATCTGGTAACGTAAAGACTTATAATACACAAATAATTAGGTGCATGTAGGTTTAAAGGTGCAAAATTTACATTTATTTGCCATGTTTGCACACAGATGCATAAAACAAATTCTATAGTAAGCTAATTCGTGCTCGTTTAATGAAATAAGTTCAGATAATTATGTGGACTATTACATTTTTATGTTAGAAAAAAACCTTTCAAATTCAGATTTTTAAATGTTTTTTAAGACAAAGGAGACACATAATTCATAGCCTATTTTCCCTGTCAAAACTGTTACCCGCATTTTCATTCTACTGTAGGACAACGAAGTCATTTCTGAAAGCCAATAATTACGGCACCGACCAATCATCTTTTGTTCTAAAGAGAGTATGCTTCTTTTCCTGAACAAACATATTTTTCTAAAATTTTTAATAATATACAGGAACAGGTGATGATGTTTTATTTTTTTACAACAAATTTTCAATAGAAAAAAACTATTTTATTTTTACATGCATGCTTCTGGAAAAGGTTTTTTTTTATGAATTAAGCATCAAATAATTTATTTTGTAAAAGAACATTCATCCTCCACGCAATAGATAGTTGTTGGTACTTTAATCTTTCTTGCTAGTATTACTATCAAAGCTAACTATGTCTGTACTTTGATCTTTTGTAACGCCATTATTTTGGATGGTCCGTCAAAAATTTGGATTGGGTAACATCATAAAGGGGTTCATGCTTTTTTAAACTATATCATAAGTGGGGACATCGGCATCGTTCCCTAATCAAAGCCGTTATATAGCTTTTAGACAGTAGTACACAAACTGAAATATTTGAGCAAAATATATGAGAATTAGGCTAAGCAACAGACAATGAGATTTCTATATATATAATATGTTAAATAAATCAAAGATAGATTTAAATATGCCGTGTTTCTATACTTACATATAAATATGCAGTGAAACAATCTTCCACGCGCCGAAAGAAAATACACAAAAATAGCATTAACGCATTAATCGATATACTCACTATTATACACATACTGTACAATTCTAATAATAGAATCATGCAGACGACAGAAATCAATGAATATTCCAATTTTGATAACAGATACAGAACGTGTGTTTCTAACGCACGCACTCCCAGGAAGAAATTTTACGCATAGAAAAGTAGAAACTAATTCTCATTCTTTATATAATGATGCTTTTTAACGGGGTTTGGGGCGGGCGTGGTGTTATGCTTGACAAAGAAACCATTTAAAAAGATAACATTTAGATAATTCATGTACTACAACATGTTAAAAAAAAGAGGCAACCCGCACTAGATGCTCCATTTTAAGATGCTATTTTGAAATTAGAGGTTGCTTCCTGACAAATTTCAAAATGTTATTAATATGACTTTGAAAACAGTTTTTGTTTGGAAGATGTTTACTGAAATTTTTGATAGTGTTTTATAACGTGAAAATAATTCAAAACCAAATAAACCTGTATTTGTATTTGTAAGTAGAGTTTAACCGCATCATTTATCCAAACATTAGTCCGATAGCAGATTTAACCCCATCATTTATACAAATATTGGCCCGATTCTAGATTTATGCGCATTATTCATACATGTATTTGTACAAGCAATAAACCGATAGAAGTTTTAACCGCTTCATTTATACAAACGTTGGTCCGGCATTAAATTAAACAGCAGCATTTCGTCCGAAAGTAGACTTATTAAAACATCATCATTTATACAGGGATTGGTCTGATAAGAGACTTAATTTAACAGCATCATTTATATAGGGATTGTATACACCTTATCGCTATTTGTCCGCCATTACTGGACATCACACAGGTTCCCGTAAAATTTTGACGTCACAATACAAAATATCTGACGCCACAATGGAAAAGTGATTGTTGTATGACGTCAAAAGTTCAAGCGGGACAGATTCTTGGGTCAGCCGGGAATAGCGATAAGGTGTATTGTCTGATGGTAGACTTAACAGCATCATTTATACAAGCATTGGAACGATATTAGAAAGTTTAACAGCATCATATATTCAATCATTGGTCCGATAGTACACTTAGCATCATCATTTATACAAACATTGGTCTTACTTTAGATTTAACCGCACCATTTTTACAAGTATTGATCCAAAAATAGACTTAACAGCATCATTTATACAATGATTGATCCAAAAGGAGCTTAAACAACATCACTTCGTCCGATAGTTGACTTAACAACATCATTTATACAAGGATAGGTCCGATATTAGATTAAACAGCACCACTTCGTCCGATAGCATACTTAGCATCATCATTTATACAAGGATTGGTCCGATTTTAGATTTAACAGCATCATTTATCTAAGGATTGGTTCAATATTAGATTAAACAGCATCATTTATACAAGGATTGTTCTATATGAGATTAAGCATCATCACCTCGTCTGATATTAAGTTTATCATCATCATTTATAAAAGGATTGGTCCGATATTAGATTTAACAGCATTGTTTAAATAAAAGAATTGGTCCAATATAAGATTTAACAGCATCATTTCGTCCGATAGTAATTTAAACACCATCTTTTATTCACGGATTGGTCCAAATTAGATTTAACAGCATCATTTCGTCAGATATTATACATAACATCATCATTCGTACAATGTTTGGTCCGAGATAAGATTAAAAAGCATCATTTCGTCCGATAGTAGATTTAACAACATCCTTTATACAAGGATTGGTCCGATCATGGAAGTATTATATTGTCAAAATAATACTTCCATGGTTCGATATAAGATTAAACAGCATCATTTCATCCGAAAGTAGACTTAACATCATCATTTATACAAGGATTGATCTGATATTAGATTTAACAGCATCGTTTATACAGGGATTGGTCGGATATTAGATTTAATAGCATCATTTTGTCCGATATTACATTTAACATCATCATTTATAAAAGGATTGTCCTATAATGGATTTAACAGCAGCATCTTCTATACAACGATTGGTTCGATATTAGAATAAACAGCATCATTTCGTCCGATAGTGACTTGACATCATCATTTATACAAGGATTGGTCTGATATTAGATTTAATAGCATCATATCGTCTGATAGTAGATTTAACATCATCATTTATATAAGGAATGGTCTGATATCAGATTAAAAAGCATCATTTCGTCCGATAGTAGATTTATCAACATCCTTTATACAAGGATTGGTCCGATCATGGAAGTATTATATTGTCAAAATAATACTTCCATGCCCGATATAAGATTTAACAGCATCATTTCATCCGATAGTAGACTTAACATCATCATTTTTACAAGGATTGGTCCTTATTAGATTTAACAGCATCATATCGTCCGATAGTAGATTTAACATCATCATTTATACAAGGAATGGTCTGATATTAGATTTAATAGCATCATTTCCTCCGATATTAGATTTAACATCATCATTTATTAAAGGATTGTCCTATATTAGATTTAACAGCATCATTTTGTCCGATTGTAGATTTAACAACATCATATATATACAAGGATTTTTTTCTTTATAAGATTTAACAGCATCATCTATATCTGTAACGATTGGTCCGATATTAGAATAAACAGCATCGTTTCATCCGATAGTGACTTAACATCATCATTTACACAAGGATAGGTCCGATATAAGACATAACAGCATTATTTATACAAGGATAGGTCCGATATTTAGACTTAACAGCATCATTTATACAAGAATTGGTCCGGTATTACATTTAACAGCATCGTTTATACAAGAATTGGTTCGATATTAGATTTAACAGCATTGTTAATGAAGGGATTGGTTCGATAATAGATTTATCAGCATCATTTGGTCCCATAGTATAGACTAAACATCATCATATATATAAGGATTGGTTCGAATTTAGATTGAACAGCATCATTTATACAAGGATTGGTCCAATATTAGATTAAACAGCATCGTTTCGTCCGATAGTAGATTTAATATCAGACGAAATCATGTTGCTAAATCTAATGTAGAACCAATTATTGATTAAATGATGCTGTTGAATCTAAATTCGAACCAATCCTTGTATATATGATAAGTCTATATCCACTTCATTTGAACTTTGGCGGATAGTTGTCTCAATGTCAATTATACCACATCTCCTTATTTTTAAATTTACATCATTATTTTTTAGAAGGATTGATCCCATATTAGATTTAACCTCGCCATCTGATAGTTGACTTAACAACATCATATATACAAGGATTTTTCCTATATATGTTAGATTTAACAGCATCATTTCGTCCGATATAAGATTTAACAACATCCTTTATACAATGATTGGTCCGATATAAGATTTAACAGTTATCATTTCGTCCGATTGAAGAAAAAAATGTCTTTTTGATCGAGTTAAGCTATTTCAATTGATATTTTATAGTGTGTCTTTTTATATTGTAATGTTACACTACTGTCTCGATTTAGATGAAGGTTGGCGCCTGTTAAAACGTTTAAATCCGCTGCATTTTTATGAACCTGTCCTAAGTCAGGAGCCTGTCGTTTGTTGATGTAGTTCATAGGTGTTTCTCGTTTCTCATTTTTTATATAGATTAGACCGTTGGTTTTCCTGTTTGAATTATTTTACACTAGTCATTCTGGGGCCTTTTATAGCTTGATGTTCGGTGTAAGCCAAGGCTCCGTGTTGAAGGCCGTACTTTGACCTATAATTGTTAACTTTGTATACATTGTGACCTAGATGGAGAGCTGTCTCATTGGCACTCATACCACATCTCCTGATTTATATTAACATCATCATATATACAAGGATTTGTCCGATATTAGACTTATCAGCATCATTCTTTTCCGAGAGTAGATTTAACATCATCATTTATACAAGGATTGTTCTATATTAGATTTATTAGCATCATTTCGTCCGATAGTAGATTTAATATTATCATTTATACAAATTAAGGATTGGTCCGATGTTAGATTTAACAGCATCGTTTATACGGGGATTGGTCGGATATTAGATTTAACAGCATCATTTCGTTTGATATTAGACTTAACAACATCGTGTATACATACAAGCAGTGGTCTTAAAATACACGTAGAAGTACTAGTAGATTGAGCAAAAATCGATAACTACAGAAATCACAATAGACGTGATAAAGGTTAGTGCTTATTGTGTCACGTGGTTTCAGGGAGAATACTTGAACCGACACTGAAAGGTGGCTATTAAGACCACAAATGTTCTAATCTGAATAATTCGGAATGCATTCTCATTATGTAATTACTATCAGATATCTTACCACCACCCCTCACCCATCCCCCAAAAAGGTGGTTATAATTAAAAACCGACCGTGCGTATAATTCAAAACCAAATAAACCTGTATTTATTTGTATTTGTAAGTAGAGTTTAACCGCATCATTTATCCAAACATTAGTCCGATAGCAGATTTAACTCCATCATTTATACAAATATTGGCCCGATTCTAGATTTATGCGCATTATTCATACATGTATTTGTACAAGAAACAAACCGATAGAAGTTTTAACCGCTTCATTTATACAAACGTTGGTCCGGCATTAAATTAAACAGCAGTATTTCGTCCGAAAGTAGACTTATTAAAACATCATCATTTATACAGGGATTGGTCTGATAAGAGACTTAACAGCATCATTTATATAGGGATTGTTTTGTCCGATGATAGACTTAACAGCATCATTTATACAAGCATTTCAACGATATTAGAAAGTTTAACAGCATCATATATTCAATCATTGGTCCGATAGTACACTTAGCATCATCATTTATACAAACATTGGTCTTACTTTAGATTTAACCGCACCATTTTTACAAGTATTGATCCAAAAGTAGACTTAACAGCATCATTTTTACAATGATTGATCCAAAAGGAGCTTAAACAACATCACTTCGTCCGATAGTTGACTTAACAACATCATTTATACAAGGATTGGTCCGATATTAGATTAAACAGCACCACTTCGTCCGATAGTATACTTAGCATCATCATTTATACAAGGATTGGTCCGATTTTAGTTTTAACAGCATCATTTATCTAAGGATTGGTTCAATATAAGTTTAAACAGCATCATTTATACAAGGATTGTTCTATATGAGATTAAGTATCATCATCTCGTCTGGTATTAAATTTAACATCATCATTTATACAAGGATTGGTCCGATATTAGATTTAACAGCATTGTTTATATAAAAGAATTGGTCCTATATAAGATTTGACAGCATCATTTTGTCCGATAGTAATTTAGACACCATCTTATATTCACGCATTGGTCCAAATTAGATTTAACAGCATCGTTTCGTCTGATAGTATACATAACATCATCATTCGTACAATGTTTGGTCCGAGATAAGATTAAAAAGCATCATTTCGTCCGATAGTAGATTTAACAACATCCTTTATACAAGGATTGGTCCGATGATGGAAGTATTATATTGTCAAAATAATACTTCCATGGTCCGATATAAGATTTAACAGCATCATATCGTCCGATAGTAGATTTAACATCATCATTTATACAAGGATTGGTCTGATATAAGATTTAACAGCATCATATCGTCCGATATTAGATTTAACAGCATCATATCGTCCGATAGTAGATTTAACATCATCATTTATACAAGGATTGGTCTGATATAAGATTTAACAGCATCATATCGTCCGATAGTAGATTTTTAAAACATCATCATTTATACAAGGATTGATCTGATATTAGATTTAACAGCATCATTTACACAAGGATTGGTCTAATATTAGATTTAATATCATCATTTCGTCCCATATTAGATTCAACATCATTATTCATTAAAGGATTGTCCTATAATAGATTTAACAGCATCATTTTGTCCGATTGTATATTTAAAAACATCATATATACAAGGATTTTTTTCTTTATAAGATTTAACAGCATCATCTATATCTGTAACGATTGGTCCGATATTAGAATAAACAGCATCGTTTCATCCGATAGTGACTTAACATCATCATTTACACAAGGATAGGTCCGATATAAGACATAACAGCATTATTTATACAAGGATAGGTCCGATATTTAGACTTAACAGCATCATTTATACAAGAATTGGTCCGGTATTACATTTAACAGCATCGTTTATACAAGAATTGGGTCGATATTAGATTTAACAGCATTGTTAATAAAGGGATTGGTTCGATAATAGATTTATCAGCATCATTTGGTCCCATAGTATAGACTAAACATCATCATATATACAAGGATTGGTTCGAATTTAGATTGAACAGCATCATTTATACAAGGATTGGTCCAATATTAGATTAAACAGCATCATTTCGTCCGATAGTAGATTTAATATCAGACGAAATCATGTTGTTAAATCTAATGTAGAACCAATTATTGATTAAATGATGCTGTTGAATCTAAATTCGAACCAATCCTTGTATATATGATAAGTCTATATCCACTTCATTTGAACTTTGGCGGATAGTTGTCTCAATGTCAATTATACCACATCTCCTTATTTTTAAATTTACATCATTATTTTTTAGAAGGATTGATCCCATATTAGATTTAACCTCGCCATCTGATAGTTGACTTAACAACATCATATATACAAGGATTTTTCCTATATATGTTAGATTTAGCAGCATCATTTCGTCCGATATAAGATTTAACAACATCCTTTATACAATGATTGGTCCGATATAAGATTTAACAGTTATCATTTTGTCCGATTGAAGACTAAAATGTCTTTTTGATCGAGTTAAGCTATTTCAATTGATATTTTATAGTGTGTCTTTTTATGTTGCAATGTTACACTACTGTCTCGGTTTAGATGAAGGTTGGCGCCTGTTAAAACGTTTAAATCCGCTGCATTTTTATGAACCTGTCCTAAGTCAGGAGCCTATCGTTTGTTGATGTGGTTCATAGGTGTTTCTCGTTTCTCGTTTTTTATATATATTAGACCGTTGGTTTTCCTGTTTGAATTATTTTACACTAGTCATTCTGGGGCCTTTTATAGCTTGATGTTCGGTGTAAGCCAAGGCTCCGTGTTGAAGGCCGTACTTTGACCTATAATTGTTAACTTTGTATACATTGTGACCTAGATGGAGAGCTGTCTCATTGGCACTCATACCACATCTCCTGATTTATATTAACATCATCATATATACAAGGATTTGTCCGATATTAGACTTATCAGCATCATTCTTTTCCGAGAGTAGATTTAACATCATAATTTATACAAGGATTGTTCTATATTAGATTTATTAGCATCATTTCGTCCGATAGTAGATTTAATATTATCATTTATACAAATTAAGGATTGGTCCGATGTTAGATTTAACAGCATCGTTTATACAGGGATTGGTCGGATATTAGATTTAACAGCATCGTTTCGTTTGATATTAGACTTAACAACATCGTGTATACATACAAGCATTGGTCTTAAAATACATGTAGAAGTACTAGTAGATTAAGCAAAAATCGATAACTACAGAAATCACAATAGATGTGAAAAAGGTTAGTGCTTATTATGTCACGAGGTTTCAGGGAGAATACTTGAACCGACACTGAAAGGTGGCAATTAAGACCACAAATATTTTAATCCGAATAATTCGGAATGCATCCTCAATAATGAGTTCTAATGTAATTATTATCAGATATCTTACCACCACGCCCCACCCAAGCTCCCAAAAGGTGTTTATAATTCAAAAAAGGAAAAATCACAAATAAGATGATTCATATTAACAACAGTTCCAGTAATAAGCATCGGAGATACAAGAAATCTTGGTGGAATACAGAATTAACGGACCTTTGGAACGATGTGTGCAAATCGGAAGATATGTACCTTAAAACCAAAAGTCGTCATTCGAAAAAGCAGTTTCGCCATATATATTGTCAAAACAGGAAATTCTTTGACAAAAATGTACAACAGGCAAAACGTCGTTATTGATATAAAGTGCAGGATGATTTGACCTGTTCATGTGATAATCCGAAGGAATTTTGGCCTAAAATCGGAAAAATCGGTATTGGTGCAGAAAGGCAACGTAATATACCGATGGAAATAAAAGTAGATGACGGTTCGGTATCAACAGATCTAGATTCAGTCTTGAATAAATGGAAGAATGATTTTTAGTCAATGTTAAATGTAGAAAATTGTGTACTTCCTTCTGAAAGTGTCAATGCTAATGATCAAGGTAATTTTGATTCTTTATTGGATTGCTAAATTACAAGTGAGGAAATTTTTGATGTATTAAAAAAAGGCTAAAAATGGGAAGGCGCGGGAAAATTTGAAAACATCTGATATTATCCATGATGAGCAGAATGGTTTTCGAAAAAATCGTAAAACAATTGACCACCTTTTGTCGATAACAAGTAGTATAGAGTCTAGAAAACTAGGTAAACAGTCTACATTTGCTGCGTTTATTGACTTTAAAAAGGCATACGATGCTATAAACAGAACATTGTTATTTAATAAATTAGAGTTACTTGGCGTTAGTTCTAAATTGATAAAGGCATTAAGATCTTTATATAATAATGTTCAATCTTTTATAAGTTAAATGGTATTTTAACTAACTGGTTCCCAGTTAATATTGGTTTGAAACAAGGGTGCATTATTCACCATTATTATTCATTTTTTCTTCATTAATGATTTAATTGATGAAGTCAAAAAGTTAAATGTTGATATTAACATAGGTGAAGAAAAGGTGTGTATAATCATAGATATAATGGCTATTATATCCATGGTATAATGTTATAATGCAGACGATGTAGTTTTCTTAACAGAAAGTGAAAGTGAATTAATTAGAAAACATTTTGAATACTTTAGAATGTTGGTGTGATAGAAATATGATAAAAGTTAATCTAGAAAAATCCAAAGTTATGCATTTTAGAACACCTTCTGTGCCATGTACTAATTTTCCTTTTGTTTTCAATGGAAAATTTGTTGATAAAGTATCAAATTATACATATTAAGGTTTATTGTTAACCGACCATTTGAGTTATGAAGATATGGCAAAAGCAGTTGCTAAATCTGCCAGTAGGGCATTGGGGGTTATTAATAGCAAAATGTAATATTCGTTGTGGTTTTCAATATGATGTATATACAAAACTGTTTAATTCAATTGTATGGTCAGTGATTGATTATTGCGCCTCTATTTGTGGTACTAAGAAATTTTCTTGTATAAATGCTGTTTAACATAAGGCTATGGGATTTTTTATGAGTGTGGGTAGATATACCCCTAACTTAGCACTTTATGGAGATATGGGATGGAAACCATGTATATATTGTTAAACAATGGTCTACCATATTTAGAACTTGGTCACGATTTTATAAGATGTCTAATTGTAGACTTAATAAGCATTTTTTTTCTTTGGAGTAATAATCTCAGTTTTAATAGAGTAAAACATTGGAACTGTAGAGTGAATACAAAGTTTAATGAACTTGATCTTATTCAGTATTGTAATGTTGAATGTATTTTGAGCAAGTCTGTTATTAAAGATATTGAAAACAACCTTTTTATTATGTACCAGAATAAATGGCATTCAAAGGAGTAAGTTCACGAAGGGTTAAAATTGGCCATAAGATTTTGATGTGTTTTTAAATCAGGTCATAATACTACAATAGTTATGATATTACTATTAATAAAAAATAACTTCATTTTGAAGTATTGATGACTCTGTAAGTATGCATGATTTGAGTTGTAAAGTCAGTTTTGGTCAAATTTTTAATAATTCTTATTTTTAGCATAATTTACTTTGGCCACCACCCAAGATCAAGAAAGTTTTTGTGTCTAGGGATTCAATATCATCATTGGCAACTCTTGACTACAGGACATTTGGGATACTTGGTTGCTGCCAAGGGTTTCCTAAAGCTTTTAGGTCCGAAAAATGCACAAAATCATCGTATTTTGACAAAATATTCAAAATGTGCTGATTTTGAAACCAAAAATGTACTCTTATGAACAGATTTCTTTTAACAAAGAAGTAAATCTTTTGAAATAAATCCATTTAAGGACCAAGTTTTGGCCATTTTGAAATTTTATGATAAAGTGGAAATTCAAGGCCATATTTGGCCTAAAGTGAACCTTGTCATTTACTATAGCTAATGGAAGCAGTAAATTGCGTACTAACAATTTAATTATTACACAGAAAAATATTTAAGTATTACTATGCCGTGTAAATACAGATGTGCATATGCTAAATTTAGAGCACGTGTTGCTCCAATTAGAATTGAAACTGGCAGATATGAAGGTATAGATGTAAATGAAAGGTTTTGTTTTAATTGTAGAAAAATTGACTTAGATGTAATAGAAGATGAAAAACATGTGTTGTTAGAATGCCCAGGATATGCAGATTTGCGAACGATTTTTTTAACAGTGTATGTAATGTAGAAAGTAGTTTTACTGTTGTGCGTATTTTTTCTACATTAGCTAGAGGTATAGGGGGAGGGTTGAGATCTCAAAAAACATGTTTAACCCCGCCGCATTTTTGCGCCTGTCCCAAGTCAGGAGCATCTGGCCTTTGTTAGTCTTGTATCATTTTTAATTTTAGTTTCTTGTGTATAATTTGGAGTTTAGTATGACGTCCATTATCACTGAACTAGTATACATATTTGTTTAGGTGCCAGCTGAAGGACGCCTCCGGGTGCGGGAGTTTCTCGCTGCATTGAAGACCCATTGGTGGCCTTCGGCTGTTGTCTGCTCTATGGTCGGGTTGTTGTCTCTTTGACACATTCCCCATTTCCATTCTCAATTTTTATTAATAATTTGTGTAATGAGGAAAAGTTTTTATTTATGTTTCATGACGACAGAGTTTGCTATTTCGCAGCCAAAATCTGCTATAAAGTACTTTTAAGAGAAAGTGTATTTTATACTCGTAATAACTGTATATAATGTTTTTTTTTATCTTCTGATTATGATTGCAAAATAATTGCTTTTTAATATTATGGTGTTTCATGCTAAGATATATTTATATATGTTATATATGTAATATAAATGTATTTTTGATGTATTTTTACAGTCTCTCATAACTCTTTTTAGAGTGGCTCTTTTATAAATTGATCTGCTATTATTATATTGTGTTTTATATCAAATGTTTTAAAGAGGTAAGACTTTAATAGAGTATTTATTGTTGTTGTTATGTTATTAACGCTGGTAGGACATTTGACCCAGTTATCTTATTTTGCCTTTTTCAACTATTTTGATTCGAGCGCCACTGATGAATCTTTTGTAGACTAATCGCGTGTCTGGCGAAAAAAAAAAATAATCCTGGTATCTATTATGATTATGTCAAGTGTTACGTAGTGGAAATCCGCTAGTCTGTTGGTTTTCAGCATTATTTAAAAAGATATCTGACAGCTAATTAATTAAGCAGATACATTATCGGAATATTTGTTTTTAAAGGAAACGAAATGACGATATGCAGACTCCAATTAAGATAAAGTTATGAATATATCATGTTTTAAGTGAACCTTTTATGTGCCATTAAGTGTAGAACAAAGCAACATTTACAATGATTCAGATCGTATGCCTAAGCCTGCCAATAATGGCAATTTTTGCCAGCTCGATTGGTTCTGAATCCTTATTGGCCTGTTCAAAATTTGATTTTGAAGAAAAGGTCCTGGAAAAACTTGTGCGCTTGGAATATAAAATGGAAGTATACACTGAAAAGATGAAGCTATGGGAAGAATCTGTTTCTTCTAGTATGGAACATAAAATGAAAGTGTATGCGGAGAAGATGAAGCTATGGGAAGAATCTGTTTCTTCTAGTTTGGATAAAGTGGTCGAGACGAAGAAAAAAACAGAAACATTTGTTGAATCAATGCGTGCCGCACATCTCCAGGACCAAGTGCGGTTTAACGAGTCTTACCTTGAAACCATAGACCATTTTAAACTGCAGTCTGAAAATAAAACTGAGTTGTACGAAAGACAAATGAACACATTGTTGGATTCTTTTTCTTTTAAAATACAGGAATTCAGTGAGGCTGAACGTAAATGGGAGAGTACAATGAAGTTATCTCTTCACCAGGAACAGAACCGATTTAATGCATCATTTGATAAAATTGTGGAAAACTTTCAAGTTCGCTTCAATAAATCTTTGCAAGAAATTGCTTTAAAGCAACAGAAAGGTAGGATTCTTTATCAAGTTAATCTAATATTATTGTACACGTACAACATGTTAATTTGCCATTCTTTATACATAAACCGGGTTTTTTTTAACCTTAAGCCAAAATAAGTATACATCTATACATATTTAAGGCTTCCTCATTCGAACTCGTGTTTTAGTTGCTTACGGTAGTTGCAACTGAAAGAAAATACATGGAGGGTAAAACTAACATATATAGGTTGGTATTGCATTACTTAATTCAAATATTGAATTACGTATTGCGATCGGTTGATGAGTTTCGAATAGGTTCGTAAAAGCATGAGATATAGCTTTTTAACGTAAACTAGAGGCTCTCAAGAGTCTGTGTCGCTAACCTTGGTCTATATGAATATTCAACAAAGGACACTCTCCAACATTGTAGACGAGAATAGAATTAATGACAAAAATCTCTGTTTTTTTTTGTAACTTATATTGCTGATCATTGAAGTCTGTTTAGTTTCTCTCTGTCTTCATGATCTTATTTAGCTTTTGCTCCAAACACAAAAGAGGGTAACAAAACTCCTATAAACAGTAACAGTCTACTAATTAAATCAGCAAAATTTGACTTGTTAGTAGGTCTTTTCTTGCTTATCATTTTTGATTATTTAAGTTTCTATCTATCTATTATAATTTTTATCATATAAGGCAAAACGCCAAAAAATGGCAAAGATCGTAGTTAAAGGGCAATAACTCCAATAAGGAGTCGTCCGACAATTTCCGCCATTTGTCGTAATTGTAGATCTTGTCTTGCTGATCAGTTTTATATATTTAAGTTTCTTTCTATCTATTATAAGTTTTAAGATATAAGACAAAAACGCAAAACAAATTGTACAAATCGGCATCAAAGGGCAATAACTCTAATAAGGAGTCAACTGATGATTTCAACCATAAGACTTATTTGTAGAACTTGTCCTTCTGATCATTTAAAAGTTTCTCTCTATCTTTTACAGTTTTCAAGATAATAGGCAAAAATCGAGAAAAAAGGTGGTAAAATTTGTTATTTAAGGGCAATAACTCCTACAGGAAATCGTCTGACAGTTTTGACATATATGGATAATTGGTAGATTTCATCATTCTGAACAATTTTACCATTTTCAGATTTCCTCTTTTTATAACGGTTATCAGAATAATAGACAAAACTTGCATTTTACCCCATATGTTCTATTTGTTGCCATGTTGGCCATCTTTGTTGGCAGGCAGGGTCATCGGACACATTTTTTAAACTAGATACCCCAATGATGATTGTGGCCAAGTTTGGTTAACTTTGGCTCAGTAGTTTCAGAGGAGAAGATTTTTGTAAAAGTTAACGGACGACGGACGCCACGTGATGAGAAAAGCTCACTTGGCCCTTTGGGCCAGGTGAGCTAAAAAGCGGATACAACTTATAGGTTCTTCTTAAAAAGCAACGGTTAATTATCAAAAGTGCATGCACACATTGCATCAACGTAAATCTTCCACATAAACAACCTACATGTATGACATTTCCGAGTTAAATTTATTTACCGGGGGTAAAACGGAACAGCCAAAATAGTATCGTGTGATAAGAGCTTTCAAGGTTGACAAACATTTGGTTGGGCATTTGTAATCGTATTTTATCCCTCGAAGCTGCCTAAACTATATTTTAAATGTGCATACCGTATGAAAAAAAATATCGTAAGTTTTTTAATTTTAATGAGCCACATGATTTTAGTTTTGTGCGGCATTTTTATGAATGGAAAGGTATATTTTACATTGATCAAGTCCATCCCCACTGAAAGACCCCTGGCAGAATGAAATTGTGTTAAATCGTTCTCATTGAGAAAAACGATAAATATAATACTAACAAAAGAGGGACGAAAGATACCAGAGGGATATTCAAACTCATAAATTGAAAATAAACTTACTTTGTACGGTGATCCAAGTTGTTATGAACTTCATCCTTTTAGCATATTTAAAGATTGAAGCAAAAAATTCAGACAGGGTAAATATTTAGTTTCCATACTACTCAGAAAATTAAAATGTACAAAGCTTATTTCGCTAATGAACTTTCAAATGGTTTTAGATACAACCTTTCTTAACTGTAATACAGTAAGCTAATACTTTAAAGTAAATTACATCACCGCAAACGAAGTCTTGATGTCGATTTTTCCCCCTTTTTCAATCTTCCAGTGTGTGTGTGTCTCATTTTTGGTTTTTGACGTTTTTTTTAACTTTTAAACGCAAAAGTATATGAAAGTTCCTGCTTTTTCCCGCTGGTACTTTTTGGTAGCATTTTGGACAACTATATATGCGTTATAAACAGTTGATTTCGTTAAAATATTTATATATTGATTACTGTATAGATTAAAAAAATTGGGGGTACTGAATGAAAGAGTGTTTAAGAGATATCATAAATAAAACTATACATTAGGTCATTAACATATACAATCTTTGAAACTTCCAATACTGGATTTAAATATTTCATCAACTTTGCAAACAGTTTGTTTCACTTAAGTCATGTGGAACTTTCATTTGTTTCCAAAAGTGTATGTAATATGACCTAATTTAAAAGTTTTAATGTGTGTATAAAATGTTATAGAACTGTAATTGAAAGGTCCATTAGTCAGACATACAGGACATTGTCTATTGTCAACGACCGAAATTAAGCATCTTTTGATAATGTCGTTTGAAAGCTGTCTCATAGACGTATAATTCTCATCACTTTTATTCATAATTACCATATTCATCGGTTGCATGCTTGTGATCATTGAGAAGTGTATTGTAATTTCAAAATATTGTCGCATTTTAATCTTATTCTTTCTCAAATTCGAGATGTTCCGTTCGTCTTTTATTTGTTGCTGACTGTTGAAAGTTATCCCATAGCAAATCATTTTCAATCTTAAGCAAAATATTAATTTTAGATATTTTTATTTTAAATATTTTGAAGGCAAATAGAGTTACATTTTCATCAGATATAATGTATAAGTTCAGTTTATGGACAGTAGAAATACACTGTAAATAAACATATTGGGCGTAATCATGATGACAACAATTCAATAAAATACTTTGAAATAATAAATATACTAGTGGAATGAAAGGGAATGGATTTCATTAAGAATTCTTAAATCACAACTCTGACTTAAATGAAGTTTAGTCCAGCCAAATTCTTTATATGTCGGTCTTAAGCCAGGAGCATGTAATCCAGTGGTTATCGTTGGTTTCTGTTTGTCATAAATTATTTCGTAAATGGTTTTAACATAAATCAGGCCTTTAGTTAGTTTTTTCTTTTGAATTGTTCACTTTTGGTATGCCGATGCCTTTTATAGTTTTCTGTACATTATGGGTTTTGCTCATTGTTGAAGACCGTATGGTAACCTGTAGTTGTTTGCATCCTTGTCCGTTGGTCTCTTGTGGCTAGTTGTGTCATTGGCAATCATTCCACAGCTCCTTAATTTTATATGATGAAAAGTATAACCATAAGTAATTATCTCTTGAACAAACGGTCCAGAACTAACAATAAAGAAGCATCCACCTCAAACACAGATACATGTTTCACTTATCTTCACTGTATAAAAGAGCAACTCTGGTGGACATACATGACTTGAAAAAGCTAACCTAGGGGATCGTCTGATCATTATAGTAAAAAAAAACACACGCTATTTTCAAACATTTGCCAATGTTAAAAAAAATGTACATATATAATTAGGGGTAATATTTGAATTTTTATATGTGTGCATCTTTATAACTAATAACTACTACCATTAAATTATATACAAATTGTTCACTTCGTATTTTTTCATAATCAGGAGAAAGCTTCAACCGCCATTGCGTCTGTTGTAATAGTAATGTTGCGATTAGATGTTGCCAAAATTGTATATCACCAAATCAATTTACATTCATAGCAAGCATATGACATTCACTGAAACCAAACCTTTCTTCGAGAACGCCTATTTCCTGGCATCTCAAGTGTTGGTAAAGCAACAGGCTCGTGTTGATGATGAAAATCGTCTCGGATTGGGAAGTCATCTAAAACCTCGTTCATAGGTTTAACTTGACTTGCTCGTTTTTGGTTTAGTACAGCCAAAAATAGTGCTATCTGACCTTGAACTCTGTGCAACCGTCTCCGCTCTTCGGAGGTTAGCTGAGAAATTGGATCTGATTTTTTCATTTTCTCAAGTTCCTTTTTTATGAATGTTTTTGAAAATCTGACGTCTTTTCTACCTCCGTCTTTAGGCCTCGAAAGTTCAGTTATTCTTGTTTTACTTATGACCTTTCTTGTCGTATTTCTTCTAATTTCTAAACACTCGGCAACAAAACTTGCTACTCCTTCTGCAATTTGCTTTCTTTCTTTCTCGTTAGAAATATTTAAGTCTGAAAGATAATTTTCAGTGTTTGTACATTGAGTCACAATATCACTGTTATCAATTGTGCTCTCTTCAGTCGCTGCGTTTTCATTTATTTTATTTTTGTTTTTCGAAGTCTTTCTTTTCGGCCTGCCTTCATTGCCATCTTCTACCTTTTCTTCGATGTTAAAGTGATCATGACTAATATTTATTCCTGGTACTAAAAAGCATGGCGTTTTCTTTTTTCTAGACAGACACGTAGAACAGTTCGGTCTACACATAGGTCGGTAACAGTCTTTAATATGCGGAATTTCTAACGGGTCAATTGTCTTTCCGGATCGATTATGCACTTTCCATGGACTGTGAAAAACCGACAAGTTATTTGCTGATTCCTTTGGTTTTTGTTCTGTTTCGGTAGAGCAACCTTTGCTACTTAGGACTTGGTTCGTACGTGTTGCGTTATTATGATTTTGATCATTTGTGTGTGTTTCAGCATTTTCTGTATGTTCAACACACTGTAACGTCGGACTGGATCCAGAAACGATTATGTTTGAATCATCGAATACGTCGTCTTCAAGAATCGGGGTTGCTAATTCTGATGAACAATCAACTTGATTTACATCTATTGGCAATTGGTCGATGGATAGCAGCTGTTTCGTTAAACCACCTTCAGATTTAATTTTCCTACGTCTTGCTGCCCTTAGTATACTTTCTAATTCATTGTAACTACGAACCGTTCCAGTTATTGCTCGTAGTTTCTTCGAGCTTCTTTTCTTTTTTTCTGTACCGCTACTACTAAAGTTCAGATGTCGTCCATAATCCGAATGAATTATCTGTTCAAGGATAATCTGGGGAACACTTGGTGTTGGAAACGACTCGGAGATGGAACACGTGTGAGAAGCTGATCTGATTACTGGTATCCCATCTTGACTTCGCCCAGTTGACCGACGTATCTCTTTTAAGTCATGACGAACGGTTTTAATGTTATTTTGTAAAGAGTCTTTCGTTAGATTAAACTGTAACGATAAACTTCCTACTTTCCCTCGGAGCTTTGTATCCTCACACACATTTTTCTTCAGTGCAAATAGTTCATTATCAGAATAACATCCTAAGAGCTGAAGCTTCAGCATTATGAAGGATGTTCACATACAAATATTATTCCCTTAAAAATAAAAATCATGAAATCAAATTATTAAATGTGAGATTGTAATACACATATATTTATAGTAGTCATGTTTACGTGTTATCGACGATCGAGAAAAGATGTAAATAATCTATATCATGCAAATAAGACTATTTTTACGTCATCATGTCCAACAGCTGCATGAAGGGCAACAAAACACGAACTTTAATTTGCTGAGTAAAACAAACACTGTCTTTATTAATCAGACAAAGCTCATCAAAAAGACCCGTCTAGTTTTTCAATCAGAATTTCAAAAGAAAACAAACACACACAAAGATTTGTTACATAGAAAAGAAATTCAGGAAATCATATAATAATAGGCAGTGGGAAACTTAATGAAAGTTATTTACTATTTAATAAAGTTACATATGCTGTGGTTCATAAAAATATTTGTTTAAGTGAACATTGATAATATCTAAAGAACGCATTTAAAACGTTGTCAATCAATTCATGATTTCAAATTTTCCTATTATCAAAGGGTTTGTTAACTTTTAGTTTGAATGTATGGGAAATATTTCATAAGATGCACAGATTGTTGAAATATTTCTGTCTAGTTTGTTCTCACAAAAGTATTCATATCAAATAAGTTCGGAGAATATAATAAGTAAAATATAGGAAAACATTTTAATATTTGATGATGCTAATTAATATAAATAAGGAGTATGGTATGATTGCCAATGAGACAACTATCCATCATATTTCAAGCAAGTATAGACTATCGTACAGCTTTCAAAAATGAGAAAAACCCATACCGTATAGTCAGCTATAAAAGGCCCCGACATAAAAAAAAATATCTACATACAGTGCCTAAACAATGGTCTCTTGTTTAGTTGTCCCTTTCGACCCTTTGTGCCTAAAGAACCTACACAATTGATTGACTGTTAAATATGTTATCATCCTTAATGTGGCTGAAATATTATACTCTCGACGTGATAATGATACTGCAAGTTACTTCTAGCAATCTACAGGGATATAATTCTATATGATTTATTCGCTAGTCATAAGACATTGGGGTCATCCGAGTTAATAGTACTTCAGTACTTTGATTAACACTGTTACACATATACGTACAATTCGCCGAATCAGAATCTAAAGGATTATGGGTAGTCTCATTGTATGTACACCAAAATGTAAATGACGTGTCGTCATTGGTTGAATTTCAATTGTTTAGTACGTTTTAAACCAATCACAACGTTTTGGTGTACTCTATTGAAAATATTACCCAGAATGCATTGAAGTGTTGCTCTTTCGAGAATAATTGTTTTGTTTTGTATTGGATTTTGAGGCCATCTTATTCATTTTTGAACATAAAACACGAAAGGAGAAGTATAGTAAGCACTTTTGTTGACTGCCGAAATAAAAATAAAATAAAATAAAAACCATCATAAAACAAAATTTTGCAATAGTAATATATTTACTTGATATTACCAAACAAAATAAAAGAAATGATTCAATATGACCTTTCTAACCTAATCTCTTTCAAATAATAAAGGTAATACCTATTGTTCAACTATGTCAACTTTTTTGTAAATTTTCAAATCAGAGGAATAGAGTTTGTCAGCCAAACTTTTCAAATAGTTTACAAAGGATTGCCATCTGGTTTTATACAATAGTTAAACGTTGGTTTTCACTCAGGTGCAACTGAGACCGGTCACAGGAGCATTGCTGAACTTGTGCAACAATACCAAGAAAATAAAAATAAAAATACTGAACCAAGAAGTGACCTTCGTCATTTACAGAACCATTTTACTGTTTTAAAAAACAAATATTCGAATCAAATGGATAAATTGAGAATTAAAACAAACCGACTTCTGACAGCATAAAATGTACGAAATCGAGTATTGAAAAACCGGACACAAAAACAAAACATTACAGGAAAACTGGCAAAATCAAACATTGGACCTCGAACATAGTTGTCCAAGTCATGAAACTTAGACTTGGAACTTAGATCTAAGTGTCATGAAGTGGAATAACTGAAGAGAAGACATTACAAAATAAGGTGCAACTGTCTATTCTTCCGTTCATTCATTAATCAGCCGCAAACAAGCCCGTAATGATGATTTCATGGCACTTTACAACACAACATGCATGTATTCCATGAGACAGATAACATATGAACAAAATAAAATGTTGGGACAAATCCAAACGTTAAAATAAGAGGAAAGGAAAGTTGATGAAACCTTTACAGACATATTCAATAGTACCGGACAATTAAGATTAAAATTCTGAATTCTGCAGAATGAGTCATAAATTTCAGGACATTCATTAAAAACTTAGGAATTAAATGGAACATCGTCTCTCATCTCTTTGAGTTGGTAAATAGACTCCAAATGTTGCAGTTGCAGGGGATATGGGTGGATACCAATCTTTCAAAAACAATGGCAATGTTTAATTCGACTATGGTGTCGTTTGAACAATATGGGTTCTAATAGGTCAAACAGGAAGGTTTTCACATGGGCAGATATTATGAGTAGAAGCAGGTGTATAAAAAATTGGATATTTTACGTAATGTAGAATATGCGTTTAACATTACATAATATATTTGTACCTCAGTTGTTATGGTTAGAATGTTTAGTAAATATGTTGATCAATGGCAATACAATTTACAGAGATAGCTCTATATGGTAAATGTGACAACAAACTTAGAACATATAAATTATTTAAGAACAGTTTGAAACTGAAACATATTTTAAAATTTCAATGCCTGCATTTACACAAAGGAGTTCTTTTGCCAAATTTCTATGTGGAGTGGCACCATTAAGAATCCAAACAGGGAAATTTGAAAATTGACTTTTACAAGATCGAGTCTGCATTTGATCGTGTCCATTATATTACGAATTTGAGGATTTTTTTGTTAAGCAAAACATTATAATAGTGATTTTATGTTATTTGATGATAGACAGAAATAAGTGTTTTTATTCACAGATATTAATATGATTCGTAGCTGTGTTAAAGCCTTATTCTTATTTTAAATAGACGTATAAATGATTTATATTGTAAATAATGTACCTATAATAAAATTGAGAATGGAAACGGGGAATGTGTCAAAGAGACAACAAACCGAGCAAAGAGCAGAAAACACCCGAAGGCCACCAATGGGTCTTCAACACAGCAAGAAAATCCCGCACCCGGAGGCGGGCTTCAGCTGGCTCCTAAACAAAAATGTATACTGCACACTGTAAAAATGATGTTAAGATCCTAAACACATTTCTAAGCACATCTTTTGTGCACTTTTTTTTACATGTTTAGATCTAAACGTGTCTCAGTACAATATGTTTAGGACTGTGTTTAGAATCGTGTTTAGCTTAGAAATGAGTGTTTAATTTCTAAACACTTTCATTTTAAACACATTAAAAGTGTTTAAATTCAAGACATGTTTAGATATTATGTGCTTAATGAGAAATGTGTTTAGAAATTAAACACAATCCTAAACACGTTTAGATCTAAACATGTAATACACGTGTTTAATTTCTAAGCACGACTTTTACAGTGTAGTTCAGCGAAAATTAACGTGACCCTAAACTCCGAAACATATAAATGAACCAAAATTAAAAAACATACAAGACTTACAAAGGCTAGAGGTTCCTGACTTGGGACAGGCACAAAAATGTGGCGGGGTTAAACATGTTTTGTGAGATCACAAACCTCCCCTATACCTCTAGCCAATGTAGAATAAACAAATACGCCTATAAATATGTTTTATAATATACGAATTTTCAATTTCTATAATGTTTTAATGTTAAAATCTCTTAAGTTATAATTCTGTACAGAATAGCTCTATACTTTATATAGATATTTTGCACTTAATGTACTGTTTTATTATATATACAAACATAAAATATTGAGTTGAATTGAATTGCGCAATCAAGGTAAATATTCGATAAACGGGAATACAAAATATCTTTTTTTTGTCGCCATCATGAGGATAAATAACGCAGCATATCCAGTAAAACGTATTGGAAGTGCGATCAATACGGGTTTTTATATGACCTAACTTCATATTCTAGCATTCTGGGACATTGAAAGGTACCAGATTCAATAACAATATGGCGATAAAAAAAATTACACAAGTAAGGAAACAATCATGTAGACACTACAGATCTTTCAGTTTCCAGGAATTAAAAAAGGGCAAACTATTTGTTATATTAAAATTTTGTCTTTAGCAATTCATAATTTTTATATTGCCAAAGACAAAATTTTAATATAACATATATGTATAAAAGTATATTGAGTTCAATAACATATCTTAGGATGTCATTATTATTTGTTTATAATGAAATTATGATAGAATTTTTTAAAATACATTTTTTTTTCAGTTGCTCTTACCGCCTGTCATAACAGTCACCGTACCGTGTCAAGTGGACAAGTAGTACAATTTTCGAATATCAAAACCAACATTGGAATAACCGATTTGTCATCCTACAAATCGACCGGAAAATTCGTTTGCACTGTAGCTGGATTATATCATGTTTCTGCTGTCATGATGTCAAACACGAATGATGCGGTTTACTATATTTATAAAAACAATAATATAATGATTGATACATTTTACGGTGATGTTGGCTCTCTTTACCAAACTAGAACCAGTGTTTTTGTCACGATGTTGGATGTCAGTGATGAAATTACAGTTAGGGCTGGTGGTTCTCAGTACATATACTCATATTCCTGTTTCACAATAGTTAAAATAAATTGAAAGAAATGTAATCTAAGATATATATAAGTGTTAGGATTTGATTTACATGTTGTCAGTCTAAAAGAAAGAAAAATATGTTTCGCAAAAAGGACATAATGACAGTTATCTTTAGAACTGTTATATTGCGATTGAATTGAGGTGTCGTGGCTATATAATACATTGGTTTCATACAATTGTTTTTTTTTTCATATTGTTTCTTGACATGGTGAACGTTAAAACGTTCATTCCGTCCATATTGATCAGATATAAATTATTCTCTAATTCTTCGTCAATTTATCCCTTTCTGCACCCATTGTATAAAAAAAATTTAATCAACGTGTGGTTCGTTTGATCTCAGTTCTTCATTGGTTAAAATCCGATTATGACGTCGAATTTTCTTGCTTTCCTCTGAATTTCCTATTGTGACGGCATGAAAAAAGGCGACCATGCCGTCACATAGAAAGAACACATCTTTTTGCAGATCATTCGAAAAGAAGGAATAAATTTGCCTGCGTATTGTTTGAAAATCATTAGAGAAACAGATTCCACCACCAAATCTCGTGTAATACGATATTTATCCACTCTCGACAGTTAAAGTTTAAATATTTAAAACGCTCGGCGAGCCTCGCGTTTTAAATTTGAAAATTTAACTGTCTCGAGTGGATAAATATCGTATCACACTCGATGCAGTGGTAGAATCTATATTTATGGCTGCAATTAGTATATATATATTTATCACATATTTGTTACGAAAACATTGGATTTTGCATATGTAATAACCGCAAAATTGTCCTACTCATATTGCTGCCCTGTGCAAAAAAGTGGTTATTGGTTATTGTGCCTCGATTCCAAATGACGTGACGTCATTGCGTCCTTAACGACAATAGCGAACAATGACGGTGTTTGTATTGAAAATTATGAGAATTATGCTACAATGGCCAATAGTAACAATGTCCAACCAACTATTATCGATTTAGCACCAGTTAAGCAAAATTCTCGCTTTTATGTATTACCATATTCAAAAATAAGGGGAAATGTTACAATAAATTTGTTTGTAGTGAATGAAAAAAATTAATGGAAAATGTGAAAAATCTTTTTAGAATTTACATGTTGTGGTTAAAATGGTTAATTAAATAGTTATAACTGAACGTTTTTCTCTGTTCTGCAGAACTTGAATATGTGATAAATAGATCATAACATGTCTTTTCCATATTGGCCCTGGTATCATCCCTCGACCCATATCGGCCCTCGGCTAAAGCCTCGGGCTGATATGGGAGTCTCGGGATGATACCAGGGCCAATATGGAAAAGGGCATGTTATGATCTATAAATATATAATGGGTGATGTATCTTTTTACAGCCAATGCATTATGATATTTCGTATTCGCAACAATATGAATAAAAATGAGTAATTTGCCAAACGTCAATGAGACAACAACCTTCAGGACAACAAAAGCAAAACAAAGCAGCTAGAGGTCGACATAATTGTTCAGCCACAGGCATTCTATAGGCTCTAAATTGCACGAATCTAGAAAGATCTTAATAAATAAAACACAGACTACCAAATATCTTTCATCAACACTAGTTAACAGACAAATACAGACAACAACTGATGATGTTCTGGAGACAAGACAGACACATAAGCATATGACGATTTGATTTAAATAAGTTTATGAAGTACACAATGCACTTTTTCTACCTTGACCACTGGAACAAAAGAACGTGCAGAGGAAAGGCAAATAAACGTCATTTCAAAAAACTCTGTAATATCGGTACAATGTATACGACAACAAGAAACATACTTATACAAGTAAAGCAATACTAAATAGTACTGTATCACAGAATGAATTTCGTATTCACTTAAGTATTAAATCTACTGAAATGGAATTGGTCATTCTAGTACGTTAATTGTGGTCGCTATGCTAAACTTCAAAGAGGATTTCATACTACAACAACAACTGCACATGCAATGAAGAAACTATACAAAATTACAAATCTGTGCATACAGAAAAGAAATAAATGAAACATTCGTCAATGATAGGTTTTAAAGCGATAAATAAGCAAATGACAGATCTTTCGTAGTCTCTGTTAAATTTTTCACAATTTTTCTCGAATTTTAGCAATTACTGTATAGACGTTTGTCTTTTGAGACAACTATCTACCAGAGTAGAAAGGACGTCGACGCATGCAAGAAAATTTTGAATCATCGAAACGACACAAAGCATAAAAAAACTGACAAACTAGTACCGATCTAAAAGTAGTCGCAGTTACTAAAAGCTAGTTCAAAGTAAATTTCAATTAATAAATTAACCATGTTTCCCAGACTCAAATATCAATCAGTACATGTTCAATGGATTTTGTTTATTGTATATATATATATTATTTGGCAATCGCCAATGGCAGTCAGCAGGGTTTAAGAACATTTGTTGTTCGACCTGTTAGTCAAATGCGTTTTGTTAAAATATACCTTTTCACTTTTTTGTACTTTTGGAAAATGTTGTTTGTGCTGTATTTAGACCCCTCTAACAAGAAATTTGTTTTGCATGCACACGTATAAAAATTGCGGTTTTTATCCAACGCAATCATAGGTTTGAACGTTGTTTTCAATTAAGACTTGTATATATATTTATATATATAGCGAACTCTCAAAACGAAAATCGTATATAATTGGACTTCCTTTTTTTATTTCTGAAGTATTCAATCACATATATATAAAAATGGATCAATGTGGTTTTTTGCTTTAACCTAATATGAAAATAAGGAAACAACAGTAGGGCACTGTACGGCCTCCAAAATTTAGCCAAACCCATATGGAATAGTAAAGTTCCTTTCTCTCATAATTATCCTAACGTATTTATACATATTAGATCTGAATGTACGGCTGTGACAGTTTTATAGGCAAAGGTTATTTACTTTTAATTTTATTTTATAAAGTTTCGTTGAATTCAGTTTTCCTGTCTTGTCCAGGATGTATGATTTTTTATTAATTGTTATTGCATGACTTTGGGATAACTTTCAGTAAATACGAGTACTATCAGATCGATACTTTCTTTCTTTATTGTTTTTGTAGTTGTTTTTGTGCTTTGTATCGATCTGATGAGTCAAGCCATTTTCAACTGTTTTTCTTATGTTGTGCGCAAACATGTTGAACTCCGCCACATTCTGTATGTGCCTGTTCCAAGTCAGCAGTCTGTAATTCAATGGTTGTCGTTTGTTGCTGTATATCTTATTTGTTTTTCGTTTGTTGTTTTGTACATGATTCAGGCAGATAGATCGATTACACTTGCCTTCTTTTCATTTATCACTTGATTCGACACATGCTATGAAAGGCGATTAATATATAGTATTTAATACTATACATGTATGTTATTACCGCTTAAAAAAGATGATAAGAAAATAAGAAAACAAGCAAACCCCCCCCCCAAAAAAAAACAAAAACCGGACACCTCCAACAGATGGTACTGCTCGAACCGAACATGTATTGATAGAAAATAAAGATTAATTACCTATATTGTTTATGGTCAGAAATGTATTTCAAGTTTTCAAAACTGTATGAATTGAGGGACGAAATAAAACATGTACTATTATTGCTAATATTTCACCTGTATAAATGAGTTACAGCTCATTATGGGATACTCGAGTTATCATCTAAAATGTGACTAAGCAAGCAGAGTATATAAAAATTCAAGTGTTTATGAACCAACATTGTTATCAGTATTTTTTTTCAGAGCTCAAATATACGGAAACCCCTTTTTAGCTACCCACTTTAAACAAATAAGACAGGTTTTTCCGCTGATTCTCGTTGTATTTTCCATCTGTAAAAGTTTCAATTTAATCAGGCATATGAAACTCAACTTGTTATCATCAGGAAACCCATTTTCCAAAACAAAATATAGAGTATTAGTGACCTTGAACTTTGAACTTTTACCTATCAACCCCAACATCAATAGGCTTTATTCCATTTTATTATGTCTCCCATTTATAAAAGTATAATTCCAATCAAGCAAGTGAAGCTCAAGCTACCATCCAGAAACGATATGGATAGACAGACGGACGGAGTGACGGAGGGACGGAAAGATGGATGGAAGTATGACTAAATGGTTTTATATTTTTTCTCATAATCATAATAAAACAACAGAGCATGTTATTTGGACCATGTGGCGAACTCCAATTTAGACCGATCAGATCTCTGTCTCACTATAAAACTACTTCCGTGACGTCCTTTAATGTATCCGTACTGCATGTTATTTACCAAGCGATCGATAAAAAAACTGCAACAAAACACATACACCAGAATGTGAATGCAAAAAAATATCAACGCTTCGGTAAGACATCAAGCAAAAAAATCAGATCCTTGTATTTTAATTGATGATGTGTATTTTATTCTTTAAATAATAAATAGGATGCTATGTGCACATGGTCTTCAGAAATAGAGTAAAATCATATACATATGAATATTTAAAAACATATAAATTAAAACAAATCATAGCAAGCAAAACACATACAATATCCAAACATTATTCACATGCAAGCTGCATGAACATGCTAATTATTAAATGATAGAAAATGGTTAAGACCACATTTCCATAACTAAGACCACATTTAGATAACTGCAATGTATTCAAACAAATATTGAGTGGTCAGCGAACTGGTTGTCGAAGCATGGAATTTCACCATGAAAATCAACTGGATAGACCTTACAAATAAATCATATTCCACATGTATGTAGATACAGAACTCATATTCGGGAAATCAATTTGAATATCTATTAGCAAAGTCAGTCAAGTTAGTTGGACCAACTTTTGTTAAATATTTGCTTCTTGTAAACAAGCCCATTGAAAACGATTGAACTGAAACACATACATGACCTTATATAAACTTGCAAGAAAGATGTTTTATTAAATAATGAACGTATACTAGACATTGTTAATCAAATTAGGTTAAAATTATTTACATTTCTCACACTCTAAAGTTCAATTATAATTTCTGATTGTGAACCTTTTTCGTGGTATATTCGTTAACATAAGGATAACATTAAGACGACGCCAAGAGGGACAACCAAAGACCAGACAAAACCTTGGCAAAAATAAAAGAGACACAGTACATACAACGGTCAAGAGTCAACAAAACACTACACAGAAAACTAACGACTGAGCAACAAGTGGAGAACCAATCAGTTTTGTTAATTAGTAAATGAAATGGGAGAGCCATTTTTTGGTGTGCGTGTAGATAGCATATACCTAGCAAATAGTAGCAATTGAAGCTCTGTGGTTCAATCGATCTCTAGGGGAACACATGTTTTCATGTTCGTTTGATAGCCCAAGGTCAAACTATACGTACATTGCGAAAACAATTGAAAATTGGAAAAAAAAGAACAAAACTTCTCGTGTATACGTACTTTACAGCTAACATATACATGTATACCCGTTTATGTTTCGTTATTTTAGTTTTTCGATGGAGATTTCCTTACATAAGAAAAAAAACAAGTTTTTGATGTTGTGCTATTTCAAATGATCATATGTATGATATATAGTAGTTATATATATATTTATTATATACTTAGTAGTAAATACAGATAAATTGTATGTGTAATACAATCATTGGCAAGCGTGCTGTATCAGCCACCCGTGATGATATCGATATCAGCACGGTTGCAAAGGCTTTATCACACCTTTAATCTGTATGACGTCACGTCTTCGATTACAGTCACTGTTGCAAAGGCTTTATCAAACCCATAATCTGTATGACGTCATGTCAAACCTATAATCTGTATGACGTCATTTCAAACCTCCTTACCTGTATGACGTCATGTCACATAAAAAACATCTACGTGAGGTATATGTATATAATATAGTGTATATGATATGGCTTTTTCAATATCACACACCGTATCAACCCTCAACCAATATAATCCCTCGAGCAGAGCTCTTGGGATTATATTGGTGTCTCGGGTTGATACGGATGTGATATTGAAAAAGCCATATGATATTCTCTATTTCTCTAATTCTTCGTCAATTTATCCCTTTCTGCACCCATTGTATAAAAAAATTTAATCAACGTGTGGTTCGTTTGATATCAGTTCTTCATTGGTTAAAATCCGATTATGACGTCGAAATTCATATGCAACTATTCCAGTCATAATTACGTTCGATAACTCTGCATGTTACTGGTTTAAATAGGATTATGTAAAATTTACTAGTTACCCGATGAATGGTTTAAAGAAAATTGAAAAATATAGTTTTTTCACCTCGGTTAATATCCATTCGAGGTCTTATTTTATAAATATAAAATAATATCGTAATGAATTTCATTGAGAATCTGACAACACTAATCAACATAGGTATTGTCAAAACATACATCTACATAGGTATTGTCAAAACTTACATCGTGATTAGGTGCCATGTTTGTTTTCTTTGATCACGTTGATGTTATGACTTGATATCTCCTTAGTCTAGCTATGTCCTTGGCTATCATTATAGTGACAATAACGTGTCATATTTAATTGCATTATAAACAGTGAAATTAAATTGAATTATTTGCATGGACAAAATAAGTGTCGAACATCGTCTACGTTTGAAAATTATTTGGTCGCCATTTTTTTTAATTTTTATAAAAAAACAACAGCATGTATCAGCTTTATCAAAAGGAACCAATGTTTGATTCTATGCTGCTTTAAGGTAAGACAATGACTGAAAACGCGAGCATCCAACAGTTATTTGATTTTCATTGTAACAATCTTACAAAATATATTTTTACCAAGTCGGCCCACGCTGTCAATGTGGTCGCCATCTTGAAAAATAATACCCGATTTTCTGAAAATAGCTAATTTTCAAATCAATTTGGAAGGGACCAAGGATTTGTTATCACTATACAAATCCTTGAAGGGACGTAATAAAAAATTAAACTATTGCATGTACGATATTTCAAATATTTATGAATATAGTAATAAGCACATATTTCCACAGTTTTTCCATCTGTTTTGTTTAAATCGCAATTTTAGGTTTAACACGACAGAAAATCCAATATTTATCGGAGTTGGATGATTTAACAGTGTGAATTATCGAGGCAACAAGACAAATTTTCAAAAGCATTTGGAAGGGAGAAGACCAAAATTTAAACTTTTCCAAAAGGCATAAATATATTTCTAAATATATGAGGAATTACTATATATTTCCACACTTTTTTTATCATGAACTTAAAGTAATTTATTTTATCGATTCCTGAAAGCCCCTGTGCATTTCTAATCATTTTACTTGGGCATGATACGAGTGATGTGTGACGTCGCCAATGTCACGTGATGACTGCTATAGTTGGATATGTCTTGTTTTCCTCTGAATTTCCTATTGTGACGGCATGAAAAAAGGCGACCATGCCTGATGACGTCACATAGAAAGAACACATCTTTTTGCAGATCAGTCGCAAAGAAGGAATAAGTTTGCCTGCGTATTGTTTGAAAATCATTAGAGAAACAGATTCTACAACCAAATCTCGTGTAATACGATATTTATCCACTCTCGACAGTTAAATTTTAAATATTTAAAACGCTCGGCAAGCCTCGCGTTTTAAATTTGAAAATTTTACTGTCTCGAGTGGATAAATATCGTATCACACTCGATGCAGTGGTAGAATCTATATTTATCTTACCTCCTATACATTTCTACGAATATCATTTGTTAAAAGCGAATACGTGGAGACCCTGTATGGGTTAGTGGGCGTGTTTTATTCTTATAAATGGTTAATAGCAGTGTTACGTCCCTTTATAAAACAACATGACGTTGAAGAAAAATCACATTAAAGGCTTATAAATTGTTATTGATGGTACTTGGTTTTGTATAGACCAATGAAAGTAGGTTCTTAATATTGAAGACTTTAATAGGCCACTAGTCTGAATTATCAGACATGATACATGTTAAGAGAGTCGGTATCCCTCTCACCCATATGGAATTTACTGACCCGTATATATCGTATTAGGTCACTGGCACACTGTGTAACTAATATTATAAATCCATAACAAGAAATTGTTAAATTTCATTTTTTCTATAGATCTGCATATTGTTACATGTCTCTACAGAAGAATATTCGTTAATTTTTTTTTTCTACAGTATACTCTATATGGAAAAATTGAGAGAAAAAAACTGAAAAACGAATCGACAGCTTAATCAAAATGTGTATGTAGGTTAGTGACTTTAACAAAAATATTGATGGCGACAGAGCCGAAGGTCCCAGGTTTGATCCTGATTCGGGGCGCAGGAAATGTCAGTACATTAGAAGAGCGATATTTATCCTCCCACACATATCTCTGATACCCAGACGGGTGTTTAATGTAGACAGGTTGGTTAACGTGGCTCCCGATTTTGAACTAAAGACCAATCAGCTGATGTCTCTTTAGTTTTTATAAACCGTTTTCAACCATACTTGACAAAAATAATATATGAAAGGTCCTAAAGAAAATTCGTCATTACTTCTTTGAACTACAAAGCATAAAATTGACGATTCGATGGAACATCTATACAAGTGATCTTCGTTTAATATTGGTTTGATGGGAAACATTTATGGCACATTAACATCCCATGGAAATTGACATCAATTTTTCAATCTATTTTTATTTTAATCTTCATTGACAATATTTATCAAACTCGTACAGGAAGGTTTTCTATACATGGTCTATCTTCATTTTGGATCCAATCGTATGCATTAAAAACACCCGCATGAAAAAAAAACCGCTGCCATTTCCATCATCTTCTTTTAAACTATCAGTTTCAACCAAAGTGGCATCAATATATTTCGAATGATTTTTTTTGCTTCCAATCATGCAGGTGAAAAACATTGCCACCTAATGCAATCTTTGATTCTTATTGGCGACAGATTTCAAAAGACTTCGCTGAAACTACAAGGCGAAATGTTTTGAAACTTTATGCAGTCGATGATCAGCACATTCTCTACAAAAGACCCTCATTTAATTATAATCCGGTTGTAAACATGGCGGTATTGGTTGCACATAGTTCCCCTTGATACCCTGTTAAAACCACAATTTTTGTCTGAAACACTATGGCTAATTTTGACCAAACTTTCTAGGGATATCTGATTCAGATTAGAAAAATATGAGATTTTGCCTTGTAGTTTCAGAGATTCATCGCTATAGGCCTAAACAGTAAGGCAAAACTTGTCAAAAGCTATTTTCCGAGTTATGAGCAATTAATAGGCACACTTGCCAGGTGCGGGATTGGTGCTCCTAGGAGCCTCTAGTTTTATTAAAAATTTCTTGATCAAAGACTCTTTTTTTTCGTAAAATTAATATTAGTGATCTCTGAGAACTTATATTAAAAAAAGTTAAGATGCGGTTTAGAGTTATCCTTCTTAGCTTATAACCAACTAGCCAGACCGTCTGAGATATAAATACAATCCAGTGACATGAAATATCACAAGATGTACTGAAAATAAAAAAAAGAGGTTGATCCAAACTAGAATGAATTTATTTTTCAAAAGGGCAATTTACGGTATCACACCTTGTTTATACCTCAAGATTCTGATAACCTTATGTCGTATTTTGAACATGTAATTAAATTTAATGAAATAATTAAAACACCACTTCTTCAAGAGATTTCAAGGCTGCAATTTTGATAGATCTTGATAATTATTTAGTTTTCAAAAAAAAATGAGAAAGACATATATCACTCCAAAATTCTGCCAAAGGTAAACCTCTCAAGCACAAACTAATTCGTTTAGGTTCTAGATACCTTTCGATATTAAGTTTTACAAAGATTTGTGAAATATGTATCAAATTTGTTTTAAAAATGTCACTAGTATTAATTGGTAAGCAACATTTCGATTTTATAACTATTTCTAATTTTTGTAAAATTGTATAGACTTTAAAATTTTCAAAGCTTTCCCCTAAATGTATTTTGCAACATCATTGTAAATTAGATGCTTATATTGGTATAACCTCTACCAATTATTTGTTCGCTCTATATGTCAATCCCAATGTATCAGGAACGGACAACATAGTTACAGACTTCAACAATATACAACAGTCTTCACAATACTTCAAGCTCTAGAACGACCCGAGTCGAACAAAATTGAATAAATTTAGCGAAGCACCAAATTTTCCAAATGTCATAAAACATTAAGATATGACAGAAGACAACCACAGCCATAATTCCTGACTTGGGAGAAGCGAGGCCAGTCACACTATATTCTCTAGAGGATTCAATCCTCCATTTTTAATCTCGATAAGTTGTGTGTCCGCTTCAAACTGTTTTACTGAAAACTTTACATGTCAAGTTCTATTAATGTATCCTCCCTCTAACATAGACGCCTTTTTGGTTTCATTATAAAAATAAGGAGATGTAGTATGATTGCCAATGAGACAACTATCCACCAAAGTTCAAATGAAGTGAAGGTAAACAATTATAGGCAACCGTACGGCCTTCAACAATGAGAAAAACCCATACCGTATAGTCGGCTATAAAAGGCCCCGACATGAAAAATATGAAACAATTCAATTGAGAAAACTATATAACGGCCTAATTTATAACCAAACAATTTACGTAAAACAAATATGACAGACATGAACCAAACAACAACCACTGAACTACACGCTCCTGGCTTGGTACAGGCACATAAAGAATGTGGCGGGGTTAAACATGTTTGTGTGCGATTAACCCTCATTGTTTTTGTTTAGCTGACTTCTCGTCATATATTCAACATTCCCTTTATATTCATACTGAATTGTGTAAATAGTTATATATCACATGATGAAAATATAAAATGTTCAACCTTAACATATTCTTTTCTTAAAGGCTCATTTTGGTTGCCAGTTCAATCAATCATAAGTTGGCAAAAATCAATGAAATAAAAAAAAATGTCGCCTCTAGATTTCCCTAAGCCCAATTTCCGATATAAATTTGTAAATTTACGGTCTATAGTTTGTCCCAGAGCGTGTGTTTGGTTGCCCAAAATACGTATATATGTAGGACTCGGAGGTACAATGGGGACGCTGATGTGCGATGGTCACGCTGAAGTGCGATGGTCTTCGCAGAAGTGCGATGGTCTGATCGCTGAAGTGCGATGGTCTATAAATGTCATTGGTTACAGTTTCATACCAAATGAAAGATCGTTCTCTTTAAATTTGCTGCATGGGGACATTATTCTGCTTTAACAGTTTATCTTAACGTTATCTCAGCCCTCAGCTCTCATGAGTTCCACGTTTACCGTAATATCATAATACGGAAAGTCTCTCAGCGGACCCATATGTAGTAAGAGAATTCGAAGCTCCATAGTACGTAAAAAAACGAAACTTCTGTAGATTTCGAAAAAGGATCTAAATTATCTGAATGTCCCCTGTCTACTAATTATTTCCCTTGACCGGTAGTATTAAAATCTGTTTACACGTTGTATTCATGTCGAATACTAGTATGCCAAAACATTCCATATTTTCTCCAGTTGCAGTATATAAAAACCACTGACGGTGATAAGTTTATAAGGCCCTTATTATATTGCATTTTAAACAACTATCGCATTTTTAGTCATTGAAATTATCACTGGTTTTTATCAGTAGAAAATAACCTTTGTATGTAGCGTCTTGAATAATTGTATGAACGTTGGCTTATTTTTGTCCAAAGTAAACTTCAACGTGACAATTAGGACTGGAAATATTTATCATGACTGTGATTAATTAAACGGGTTAATATTCTTGATGATTTACTTAATAAACATGAAAAGCTGCTTTTAACAAACAAATTTTACTTTTTCATCGACATCGAAAATATAGTTTATGTAATCCATCGCACTTCAGCGTAACCATGCACCATCGCACTTCGGCGTAGTTACAAACAAGATAGCGCCACAATGCCACCATCGCACTTCAGCGTGATCAAAAACGCACTTCAGCGTCAAACCATCGCATTTCAGCGTGACCAGTTCGGAGTACCATCGCGGTTCCGAGTCCTACATATATAACTACATTTTTTTTAAATTTGAAATAATCATGTTCTATAGATACAAAATTAGGCCCTCACAAAATGAGTTCCTTCACACAAAGTAGCCATAATAAAAAACAAAAAGTTATATTCGCTAATATCGAAAACCATAAATCGAAGAAGAATAGACATCACCAAGGCCAAAAGAGAAGACAAACAAATCTAAAATTCACAAACCATTACAAGAAAACTTACGACAGAGCAACAGTAAGAAAAAAACTGACATAGATATAAAAATAAGATGATATATATGGCATTAATTGGCAATGAGACAACTCTCCACCAGAAACCAAAGGACGTAGACGTTAGCAGCTATTGTTTCCGTATGGCCTTCAACAATGAGCAACAGACTCTTCATGCAGGGAGCATTGTAAGAAAATACAAACTCTGCAGGGAATATCTTATCAACTTAAGAGATCATGCTCCATGCGCATGTGTTGTTATGATGCTGTCACATATGGATGAAAGTTCAATACGGGAAAAATCGAAGATACCTCTTTTTTGTAAAGTTTTCTTTTTATAGTTTTCTTTTTATACTACTCGTCCTGAACATGCATGAAATATTTGCCACTGGACGTTAAGCAACCAACATTCAAGTCTTTTAATACTACAGCTTTTTAATTTCTAACTATAAATCAAGGAATATGAAACTGAGGGTACAGAACTGAATACTTTATCTCAAATTCAATAAGATATGATATCAATATATTAACCAACTTTAAAATTTTCAGTGAAATAATCTCATTTACATATCTTGGACTAAACTCCTTTTTATTTCAAATTCCTGAAAAGTTCTTGCAGGAAGTTTACTTCATACGAACAGGAACTGAACGAAGAGAAGAGTAGCACAGTTTGTTCCCACGGAAATGTCAAATTTTTAGTTAAAAAAACTATCATCAAGTAAACATGTCGTCAATCAGAAATTGAATAACAAACGATAGCAATACACTGAAAACAAAATGTGATGAACCGACCCGTCAGTTCTCGACGTCTATTTTTAATATATCGCTGTACAGAGGAAAGTGTTGACTCAGACCACGGTCCCTTGATGTAAACTGTAAAACCAACTAAAATGTGTTTATCACATAAATCATCATCTTGATATTCGTTGCAGAAGTTCGCAATTCTATATGAGTCACTGTCGTTCACAAAAGTGCGGGGTGTCAAAACTATGAAAAATGGAAGAAGACAACGACTTGCTCCTAGATTATTAGCAGATTATACAATAGACGATTAAAAAGATTTTTCACTTTTAGAAGCCCGCCCCCCCCCCCTCATTTTAAGTCCACGCTTAGGCCACATTGAGTTTACGATGGCAGGCGTTTGACTTAAATATAAAAGATATGATACCTGTGCACACAACACGTGTTTATATAGAATATCCTTCATCAGGTACAAGAGTAATCAAAGTTTGGGAAGCAAAAACTATAAAGTATCAAAAACTTAAAACATAAAAAACAAATTGGCGTTTGGTGTTTAGTTAAAAGAACAATACGTAATTTCATGAACTGGACAAACAAAATGTAACATTTATACAAGCACTAGTAACTGCGGATGGTTCCCTCTGGAATTAATAGTTCTTCAGCACAATTCTTCCGTGTCATGTATCATATAAAGAAAGCGTATGCACATAGTTTTACAAAAGAGAGGTCAAGGATACCAAAGGGACATTCAAACTCATAAGTCGAAAACAAACAGACAACGCAATGTCAAAAAAAGAAAGAAAAAAGACTAAAGGACAAATAAAAGTATATATAATTAAAAAAAAACATAACATAGAAAACTATAAAGACTGAGCTACACGAACCTCATCAAAAACCGGTGGTGATTCTAGGTGCTCCGGAAGGGTAAGGTACAAGTTAATTTCTCCATACATTGTCGATTACATATATAAGAAGGTTGAAATATGTGTTGCTTCCTTAATTTTTGATCGATCATAATATTTTAAAAAAATGAAATTTTTTTGATAGTAGCTGTTAAATATACATTTGCATTTACAACTTTTGTATATAGAATTTGAGCGAATATAAAAAAAAAACATTGTATAAACGCTTGTTTATTTTTAAAAACCTTATACTGAATTCTATATAGTCGTTTGAATTCTATGTTTGGATTGCTGTTTCGTTTATGCATACCCTGCCACTCATTTTTCACTAATACATGTTTTAAAGTGCCTCGTTCAACACTTCTAAATATCATATGACTAAAAATATATATTTTTACAATTTTAATTTACATCAGTGACTTATGATATCATTATATATGTCCTTGTTTATATCCACTTTGAATCCAAACAGGTGATTATATCCCATTGGATTCAGTCTGTTTTTTGCTATCTTGGAAAGACTGCAGATGGCAGTTTTTGGTAAAGGAATATAATCCATTTACATTAAAGTTCTACTTAGAAGAACTTCATTCAGAAAAAAATAAATGACATTTTAGGCTTGTGAGACTCCATTTTGTTTTATAAGTTGTTTTATTTCCACTGGCAAACTTTTGATAATTTTTGCTATAGAAATTTGTTTTTTTTTAAATCTGAGCATGCAGTAATATGTATTCATATAATGCTATACGATGTAGAAAATTGTCTCGAATCTGATGTTAACTCACATATTTGACACGCATTAGGAAAACCATATGGCGGTTCTTTATAGCTATAATTGCTGGTTGGTCTTTTTTAACTTCAGAGCTTGCACCTTTAATCAAGACGTCACTAACAAATTACCTATAGTTAGTATTGTACCTGGGACTTACCTGGGACTAATAGATAATGTATTAGTCCCAGACAGTACATACTTTTTTAATAACCAGATTCTACATCAGGGTGGATTTCATTGACGTCCGCGTCCCCTATTTTAAATATAAAAGAAAATGGGGGAAAGGTTATCACCATTTGTTCTACCTCTAAGTTCTTCAAAGTATTTCTATAACTACAAGAAGTGATTCTGATTTTTTTCTTTTAGTCAAAGAATTTTCCGTTTATAAAACACTTCTGTTCTGCAATATTAATCGAACACGCCTGGCATGAAGTTCCCGAAATTCTTAATAAATAACTTTTTTATTTGAAACGGAGAAAAATTAAATATACAGATCTCTAAAATATTGATTCTAATTAAATTCAATAATCTGCTTCCGTAGCATGTATTCGCTATCTTTTCACCTATTATTAATGTATAGATTTTGGATCATTTAATAGCTCCAGATAATTGCAGGGATTTCTTGATCGCCAAGAAACAATGAAATCGATGCCGTTAGCCAATAAAGATATTAGGAGTGCCTTTGTATATTAATAATCATTTTTGACAATCAATAATATCCGCTACCGTAACAGAAAAGGTGATTAGTCGCAAGGTAAAATCTCCCCCACGTGTTCGCTACTGTTTATAGGATTAGTTGGATTGTGGGTATTGCAGTCCGCCATTTTGTTGTGTGTTTGTACTGTCTTGTCTGTGTGTGTTTTCACGTGGAAATAGGTAAGTTTATTGTTTATTTATGAAATAATTGACACAATTAATGAAGGGTATTTTGATTTTTAAGTCCGAACGAATTTTGCAATTTAACTGACAGTGGCTTTCTTTTCCACATTGATTTTCTGAAGTGAATGTCATCGCGCTTTCACTATTTAGAAATTTTCCCGCAGTTTTTCGGTCACGATTTTATGAATTGAAACTTATGTTTAGTAGCAAAATGAAACAAATAATTTTTGCTAATTTAAAAATTTTAATTTTTACATAAAATATTTATATGAACGCATAATTTCATAAGAAGGAAAGTTAGTTTTATTTAAATTCGTCTGCACACCTTTCTACATAGAATGAAAACAATGAGGTTTAAAACCACGTGCTATGATCTTATTTTTTTCACGTATTTTTCTTCAATGAACTGTTAGTAGATGTCCAAATCTATCAATTTCGAAGTTATTTGGAACTTGACACATGTAGTATTCCTTGGTGTATTGTATTTTGTGTATTGCCTTCCCAGGTGAGAGACAATCAATTTGACATTTATTTCTGCCAGGTTATGACATATATAATGGGTTGTTCTCACTCATTGTCACAAATTATTGTTGTTTTATTCATATCACAGATATTAAGAATAACTATTACTATACTGAGTAATTTATTTTATGTTAATTATAGAAGCCTATAATATGCAAATGCTTTTCCTTATAATTATATAAACACTGTATTTTATTTCATCCCCTATTTTTTATTTACAATATGCAGTTTGATCATATTGCATATGTTCTGAATATGTAATATAATTTATAGAAATTGACATTGACATACATTGGCATAATCCACATGGTATATTTAGCACACCTATGAATAAAACATAATAAAATAACACAATAACCTATGTTGAAGTGTAAATAAACCATTTTACTTAGCACTATAATAATGAAATTACAGTGTATGAGTGCTCTTATTACAGTAGTGAAAGTTTTACAAAATCTAATATAAGTGAATGTGCCCATTCAGAAGTTCTACTACTTTAACCCTTGCAAATTTCATTGCACAGTTTAAGCGCCCTTGCATATATAGTTTGGATTTATTAGTAAATTCCAAAAGAATTAGGTCTATAAAACTATTATCCTTTCAAAATCAGTCTATTTTTACCTAGAATTTCTTCTTGTTTCAAACCTGATACCTTGTGAATTATTTCATACCATAGATAAAAACAATAAATTTGTTGCATTTAATATTGTCCGTTACAATAACAACTTTAGCAGGCGAAAGGTGGCTTTGAAAGAAGCAGTAGTTAAAATAAGAATTTACTGACTTCAGTACTTTCAAAAATATCAATATTAAACATTTAGTTGACTAATATAAAGTCCCAAAATGAATCCAAAAAGGTTGGATTTTAACTCCAGAAAGACCTTGTTACTTGTAATATATTTACTATTCATTTACAAAAGGTTGATATTTCAGTAAACGGGCAGATAATTAAATGAAAATTATATAATTTTAAATAGATATTTTTTCAAAGTACAAAATGTAGTTATCTAGTTACAAATGTTGGAACAGAAACCTGTGAAACCAGTGTTGTGATTTAATAGATTGTATGAGAGCCTTCTACATTTAGAATAGTAGGGTAACTCCGTTAAATCTTTTAGGTTCATTGATCATGAGTAATTCATTTGTGGTATGGGTTTAGCTTTTCAGTTAGTTAATTTGATAAAACATTTGTTAAAGATACAAAGAATTAAGATATATTAAAGAATACCAATTTGTACAATGAATATTTATCGTTATATCGAACTTTAAATACACAGTATATTGAAAAGACGCATAGGGAGATATTATATATTATTGTGTAGAAATATGAGAATTTGTTAGATATAACACTATGGGATAAACAAATATTCTTCATACAACGGTTCTTTCTTATTATATTGCCCTAAGGTCTTTTAAATCCAATGGCTAGGTCCATTCTTATCTGGTTACATGTATTGAAAATCAACGATTTGCACCATTCACTCTTTTTAAAAAAAAATCGTCCTTTTATTCATCAGATTTACAGTAAGGTTACAGTGGCCTGGCCATATTGCACTTTCTGTATGATAGTCTATTAGATGTCAGGTGATTTCATTGAAGCTTGAAATGATTGAGATGTTTCCTAATGACCTTTAGCATTACATCCTTGGTTTTTGATTTTAAAAATAAAACAGTTGCAGTATTTTTTATTGTAAGGCCAAAATAAAATATAGTTGTGTTTAGCAGGTAAGTGATGATCCTCATAGTTGGGAATTATCCCCATTGGTTTAATACCATATTATAAACAAAATTTATAATTTTGATTATAATGACTGTCATGGTGCAGATATTTTATGTATAAAGTGTCAATTTTTTTCCTCAAAGAAGTTTATTTAAAAAATATCAATGGTGAACAAAATTTCAATTTATGTCATAATTTGGAAAAGGGGGGGGGGTGTCTTTTACATCATCATGTGTGTCTGGTCAGCCGTTATCCAAAAATTTGAACTAAAAATTTTGACATGGTAAGATAATAACCTCCTTTTTTAGACCATTTATGAGGATTTTCCCTAACTAGTTTAGGGTTTCTTTACCTAGCAACTAGGATTGTCAGTTTTCCTATCGAAGGTTGGTGGTTTTCTCCGGGCACTCCGGCTTCCTCCACCAATAAAAACTGGCCGCCAGGAAATAGCCCAAAAGTGGTGCTTAAAAGTGGCGTTAAAACACCAAAAATCAAATCAAATCTTTACCTACCATACTTTTTATGCTTCAAAATGTCCACCCTATAAATTTGTTTAATACAAATATACAAAAATATTCCTCAAAACTAAGCCTTTGAATTGTGCCCCTCTCCCAAAATTACAGTAAAAATCATTCTATTACAGTAATTTGCCTTTTCTGCCTTTTACCCCCCCCCCCCCCCCCCCCCCCCCCAAAAAAAAAAAAATTCTGTTTACTGCCACCTTTTGGAGAGAAAAAAATAAGGTCGGTAGGTCTACAAAACTTTTTTATTTTATAGACAAACCAGAAAAAAGCGTCTGGTTCCAGAATCGGATCCAGTATTGCATTTACCTATATTTCTGGTTAGCAGCTTTTTGTAGAAGTTGTTTTTTTCAGTCGGATATTTTTTTACTCAGATTTACACAATACTTTTCAGCATAAAGCTAGCAGTTGTACATAAAGAACATCACTGTCAAGAACAATAGCGGTGAAAATATAATTTGCTCAATTTTCAGTGGAAAAAAGTTAGGGTCTGCTCTTGAAAATTGGAGTCAGTCTGGGTACCATATTTGGTTAAAACTCATATTTTTCTCCCTTATTCACACAGTCATACATGTACTAGCTAGATAATATTTACAGAATTTTTGTTTGTCAGCTTCTTTCATTTATCATATTGAAAAACTTTGTTGCTATATTATTTCCTCTTGCAGTGTATTTTTCTGGGTAGAAGGAATTATGCAATGACTACAGATTTAACATCAGGATTTCAAAGATAAAATCTTGTACGTTAGTAAATATCTTGTTAAGCAGGAAGTCACTGAGAGCACCCACATGTTCACAATAAAATCGTCTTTTTTCTATGATAAATACAACTGTTTTATCAGAAATCATGAGAGTTTCAATTAGGTCCTTCCTTATTCTACTTGTGTACCATATTAAGTTCCTGTAAAGTCAATATGACCATAGTGATTTTCAGAAGCTTGTTTCAAATCAAAATGCTTCGGTTCAGCTGAGAAATTAAAAGATGAAATCTTTCATAGACATACTCTCTCCAGTTCCAACATAGGCAGAAGACTGGGTTTTTTTGTGCTTTGGTTCTGGTATAAAATATAAACATGTTTATTTTATACTTTAAATTGTTACATGTTTTTTTAAACAAGAGAAAAAAGACATCTTAATTTCATGAATTTAAATAAGTTCAAATTCAATTGTAAAAAAAGGGGGGAAATGTCCTTATGGAAATTACATTTTGATGATTTTTTACTGGTTTGGCATTGTAATGTTGCTTACATGACAAATCAAACTTCTTTTTCTGATCAAACACTGTATACAACATTTTTTTTGTTATGAATTTAATATCACTGGAGTAGAGAAATTTTACTATTTAGATATATTTTGTACCTGAAACTATTGCTTCCAGAGGCTTACTGCTTACAGAAATTTGAAAAAAAATTTAAAGATGAAAGCATTGGAAGCTTGATTCAGTGATAATGGATACTGTTGATGTGCTAATCATACATGAATCCTCAAAGAGTATTCAAAATATCAAAAATATTAAAAACAGTTGAAGCCAATAGAAGTTGTAGACAACTGTATATATATATATGTTCTTGTCATATTGATCTAAAAGAATTTTTTTCTGGTTTCGTATTTCGACCAAAGTATTTCGACCAAATATTCGCATGTTTGAAGCCATGGATTTATTAATACTATTTTCAATAGTCTAGTGTTAAAGTCTGTCTGCACAAGTTTGCGACTGAAATAGGCTAGATCTATTACAGTTTAATGGCTTTTAGTTTAAAATATTTATATAAAAAATATGATGTCTTTTCAAACGAATGATTAAGTTGTTCAGACATCTCTCCTTTTAGCAGATTTACTAAAAAAAATGCCATTTTACTTTAAAACAGAGAAAGGCCTTCCTGTGCCAGGTTTCTGGATTAGACTTCAAACCATTAAAATTTCTAATTAGATTTGATAAGGAAATTAGATAAAGGAGATGATTGAACAGGGCTAGAAGACATGCAAGATGTATCTGTTTAGCTCTTAACAAGAGTAAAAAGATAGTCATCTGTTTTGTTAATTAGGCTGATCATGTAACACAAAATATACCTCGCCATGATATGTTTTAGTTGTATCTGTTAATGTTCCATTCAAATACAGATCTACAGCATTCTAAATACCTCAAAAGCTTAAAGAGGAATGGTTTCAACAGACAAAATAATTAGGTGTTAAGAGATAGAACATAAACTGATAATTGGAAATGATTCTAAAGCTGATTTTTTATCAATGGCTATTTAATAGGTGCTCTTCAAAAATTTTTAATATTATTTATCTTTCTGCTTCCGTAGAATATCTTAGAATATCTATCAAAAAAATCGGTTAAGATGTTAGGTTTGTATAATGTTAATAATTACTGTGGAATTTGGCTGATAAATAATTCAAGTAATTTTACATTAGGCAGCTATTATGTAGGTCTAGGTGAGAAAAAAATATAAAAAAACCCATTTCTTTTCCGTGTGTGAAGTATAATGATAAAACAAAAACTTGGGAAACAGAAGTGAAAAATTGGGAAATTTGTAGTTCAAGAAAATACTGTTTCACATTTCAGAATAGTTGCAAGCAAGCATATAGTCTAGAATTCATTTTATAAGATAAATAATTTCCTATTGGAAAATTTGTTTTCAGTTACATAACCCTTAAATATCATATTTGTTTTCAAGTAAACTTATACTTCCTTCTAAACAAAGGACTGAAACAGGACAATTTTTTTCTAAGAAATTTTTGTTTTAAAATCATTTTTGAAACAAAAAGAATAGGAAAAGAGAGAAGATGTTATTGAGTTCAAAATAAGGACTGTGGTCAAAGGAGAGAAGGAGCTGACAAATTAAATCATTGCATTTTGAAAGTGCAAATGTATTCTTTGTCAAAAATATAAAATATTTGTCTACTTTAGCTAAATGTCCATACAAATTGTACTACACAACTGATTTTATTACCTTTTCAAAGGAACAAGAATTGTTAATCAATTTTCAATTTACCTTTTTGAGGTTCAGAAAAAAAATTAACCTCCCTGCTAAAGTACTACCATGTAGCTTAAAGTCATTAGAGTATGGTTTTAAAAATGAGAAAGAAGGTATTCTTAAGCCTCAGTTACATTATACTTTCCTCCTTATTTCATACATTTCATTTTGTTTTTCAGAAATCATGAATTCACAAACTCAGAATGGCCATAGAGAAGAACCAGACCCTGATACAATTAAAATGTTTGTTGGTCAGATTCCACGGTCAATGGATGAGAACGAAATAAGGAAAATGTTCGAAGAGTTTGGACCAGTGTTTCAATTAAATGTGTTACGTGATAAGTTAACAGGACAGAGTAAAGGTAAAACCAAAAATGTTTGTGTCAAATGCCTTCGATGCATTTTCCCACTTTCCCACTTAATTTAAGTGACTAGTTGAAGCCTGCCTCTGGGGGCAGGATTGTCTAACTGTGTTGTAGACCCATTGGTTGCCTTGGGCTGTTTTCTGATCTTTGGTCAGGTTGTCTCTTTGACACCTTCCCCGTTTCCATTCTCTATTCTATTAAATGTTTCAGAACTTTATTTTTTAATTGAAAAAAACTCATACTTAACCAATACAATTCACTTTCAAGACTAGTTTTGAAGTGGTTTTATAGTCATGTTCGTAGCTTTATATGCAGTTGTAACTATCAACTTTTTATGTACAACAATACTGCAAATTTGAATCCAGTTTCTACATTCTACACACATATGATTTTACTGTCACAGTCCATCATGGCTGTTGACGTTTATTACAAAAAGATGTCATATTCATGATGGAATCTTAAAAGTTCATGGCAACACAAACATATTCATAACAGAGGTTAGTTATAGTGATGTGGATATTTACCTATGTCACTTACACCTGATTTCTATGTGATAGTAATTATCTGTAGGTGTCTCAAGGTTCCTTGTAGTAAGATTAACCTATTGAAGGTCCTTAGTTTGATAATGATTACTAGGTGGTGTAATATGACTTCTTCATATTAGGTGTATAGAGATTCAGATGCGCAGAAGGAATTCTTCCCTACATGGATGTATAGATACCTACCTGCTTTTTTGTCTACCGGAATACTACAACTATATCTAGAATCACTGCATGGACCTGGGAGGCATCAAAGTCTTGGTATAATAAATAAAAAGTGGCTAAAATTTTACATTTGGGATTTTTCTTAGATTTTTAAGTTCTAGTGTGTGTACATGTTATGAGATGTTTCCGAATTGAGGTACACCATTCCACTACTATGGTTTTTCAGAAGGCAATTTTTATACGACCGCAAAAATTAAAAATTTTTTGGTCGTATATTGGTATGACGTTGGCGTTGTCGTCGTCGTCGTCGTCGTCGTCCGGCGTCGTCCGAAGACACATTGGTTTTCGCACTCTAACTTTAGTTTAAGTGAATGGATCTCCATGAAATTTCACCATAAGGTTCAATACCACAAAAGGAAGGTTGGGATTGATTTTGGGGGTTATGGTACCAACAGTTAAGGAATTAGGGGCCAAAAAGGGGCCAAAAATAAGCATTTTTGTAACTTTCAGACAATAACTTGTGTGTAAGTGTATGGATCTCTCTGACATTGTACCACAAGGTTCCATATCACAAAGGGAAGGCTGTAATTGATTTTGGGGGTAATTGCCTCAAAATTTTAGGAATTAGGGGCCAAAAAAGGGGCAAAAAACAAGCATTTTTCTAGTTTCATGACAATAACTTGTGTGTAAGTGTTTGGATATTTCTGAAATTGTACTACAAGGTTCCATATCACAAAGGGAAAGCTGGAATTGAGTTTGGGGGTAATTGCCCGAAACGTTTAGGAATTGGGGGCCAAAAAGGGGCCAAAAATAAGCATTTTTCTAGTTTCCAGACAATAACTTGTGTTCAAGTGTATGGATCTCTCTGAAATTGTACTGCAAGGTACCATACCACAAAGGGAAGGCTGGGATTGAGTTTGGGGGTGATGAATCATAAGGGGGTTCAAAAAATTTGGGGGGGGGGGATTTTTTTTTTTTTTTTTTTTCTTTTTTTCCTTTTTTTTACTTTTAAAATTTTCCATTTTAAGTTGGTTATTTCTGATTTATATTTAAAAGCAAATAATAATGATATGGTAGGAGATACACACCAAACAGGATGTGTAAATTATTATATAATAAGTATTGTGCAATAGCAAGAAATTTTCAATTGCACAGTATTGCACAATAGCAAGAAATCTTCAATTGCACAGTATTGCGCAATAGCAAGAAATCTTCAATTTAACAGTATTGCGCAATAGCAAGAAATATCCAATAGCACAATATTGCGCAATAGCAAGAACTTGTCAATTGTACAGTATTGCGCAATAGCAAGAAATATTCAATTGCACAGTATTGTGCAAAAGAAGATACTTCGTATAAATTGCTTATTTCTTGATCAATTTCAATGGGGTTTTATTCTTGAATTCTTGGGGTTCTTTAATATGCTGAATCTAACCGTGTATTAAGTTTTTAGATTTTGGGCCCCGTTTTTAAATTGGTCCACATTGAGGTCCAAAGGGTCCAAAATTAAACTTTGTTTGATTTCATCAAAAATTGAATTATTGGGGTTCTTTGATATGCCAAATCTAACCGTGTATTTAGATTTTTAATTTTGGGTCCTGTTTTTTAAATTTGTCTACATTAAGGTCCAAAGGGTCCAAAATTAAACTTAGTTTGATTTTAACAAAAATTGAATTCTTAGGGTTCTTTGATATGCTGAATCTAAACATGTGTTTAGATTTTTGATTATGGGACCAGTTTTCAAGTTGGTCCAAGTTGGGGTCCAAAATTAAACTTTGTTTGATTTCAACAAAAATTGAATATATGGGGTTCTTTGATATGCTGAATCTAAACATGTATTTAGATTTTAGATTTTTGGCCCAGTTTTCAAGTTGGTCCAAATTGGGGTCCAAAATTAAACTTTGTTTGATTTCAACAAAAATTGAATATATGGGGTTCTTTGATATGCTGAATCTTACCAAGTATTTAGATTTTTTATTTGTGGGCCCGCTATCAAATTGGTTCATATTGAGGTCAAAAGGGTCCAAAATTAAACTTTGTTTGATTTCATCAAAAATTGAATTATTGGGGTTCTTTGATATGCCAAATCTAACCGTGTATTTAGATTTTTAATTTTGGGTCCTGTTTTTCAAATTGGTCTACATTAAGGTCCAAAGGGTCCAAAATTAAACTTAGTTTGATTTTAACAAAAATTGAATTTTTGGGGTTCTTTGATATGCTGAATCTAAACATGTGTTTAGATTTTTGATTATGGGACCAGTTTTCAAGTTGGTCCAAGTTGGGGTCCAAAATTAAACTTTGTTTGATTTCAACAAAAATTGAATATATGGGGTTCTTTGATATGCTGAATCTAAACATGTATTTAGATTTTAGATTTTTGGCCCAGTTTTCAAGATGGTCCAAATTGGGGTCCAAAATTAAACTTTGTTTGATTTCAACAAAAATTGAATATATGGGGTTCTTTGATATGCTGAATCTTACCATGTATTTAGATTTTTATTTGTGGGCCCGCTATCAAATTGGTTCATATTGAGGTCAAAAGGGTCCAAAATTAAACTTTGTTTGATTTCATCAAAAATTGAATTATTGGGGTTCTTTGATATGCCAAATCTAACTGTGTTTTTAGATTTTTAATTTAGGGTCCCGTTTTTTAAATTTGTCTACATTAAGGTCCAAAGGGTCCAAAATTAAACTTAGTTTGATTTTAACAAAAATTGAATTCTTTTGGTACTTTGATATGCTGAATCTAAACATGTGTTTAGATTTTTGATTATGGGACCAGTTTTCAAGTTTGTCCAAGTTGGGGTCCAAAATTAAACTTTGTTTGATTTCAACAAAAATTGAATATATGAGGTTCTTTGATATGCTGATTCTAACCATGTATTTTGATTTTGGACATTGGACCATAATAGGTAAATTAAAAAAATTGAAGTTCTTAGACCACATTCTTTCTGTGTCAGAAACCTATGCTGTGTCAAATATTTAATCACAATCCAAATTCAGAGCTGTATCAAGCTTGAATGTTGTGTCCATACTTGCCCCAACTGTTCAGGGTTCGACCTCTGCGGTCGTATCAAGCTGCGCCCAGCGAAGCATTTTATTTTACAATTTGAACAGCAGTCACAGCTTATCTTTTCAACCAAATTCATCATAATTTGATTAACCCAATTATATCAGTATGACTTTAATAATATCATACAGGACTCTATAGTTTGGGATTGGCAAGCAATTTGCAGCTTTAATGGAGGAATCAATCTTCCCAACCGATTATAAAACATGTCTTTCAACAAATCCATATTGTCTAGTACATTAAAAAGGTCTTATTGATCATTCTTACATTGGATTATTGCTGAGTATACATTTTATGCTAAAAAAAATTCTCTGACAATTGGAAGAAAAAAATACAATTCCATTTTTTGTCTCAGATCGAAAGAAATTGACAGACTTCTTATAAAATTTGATTTGAATGTTTGTCTTGTTTTCGAGTGCTGTAACTGTTTCATTGAAATCAGATTTTCACTGTGATTGGAATAAGAAATGTTGTACAATTAAATTTTAAATTGTGTTTTGAAAATAGGGCTAAGCATTAAAAAACAGTTAGATTGTCAGCAAGCTACAAAAATTGAATGGTTAAGAAATTGCAAAAAATCAATATGTTCTACATTCAGCAATAAGAGACCTGTTGATTTGTTAGGAATTTAGGTTTTCTTTTCTTTCTTTTTTTTGGTAAATTCAGCCAAAAGCTGGAGGCATGACAATTCTGCTTTTAAAATCATCAGAGAATATCTTCCTGTGAAGAAAATTTTAGAGCGGTTAATTTAAATGTTTTTGGTTTTTTTTTTGGTTATCCAACTTTTGTCTTTTTGCAGTTATAAATTGATGCTTTAGACAATTATTGTAGTAAAAAAGTCTTCATATGAGGTGAATGTTAAATATAATTTAATTTGCTACATCAAGATAACTTTGGAAGACATTTTTGTGTTAATGAATATTGCAGCAGCATTTACAATAATTTGTGAATTTGTACAGAATGTACATAGTAAATAGAATTTGGTAGGTACCAACAGGGTGTTAAAAAAAACATAAGTAAAAATCAACACCTTGGCCAGTCAATAAAACAACATAGAAAACTAAAGATTGAGCAAAATGAACCCCATAAAGAAATGGGGATCAATTCAATTGCTTTTGAATAAGAAAAGGGGTGAGATTGGACATCCTCCTCAGCTAACTTCTCCTCAGGGGGAGATTTCACAATTAACAAAAATATTGCAAGACTCCAAAAGCTGAAGAACTCATGATAAGAATTTTCTATAATTCTTTACTGGGACATCTGAAAAATATTTGTCATTTCTACATGTTCATTAGCATTCATACATTGCCAAAAAACTGTCTGACTTCCTATCCTCCTGATTGAAAATTGAACCTTCCATGGCACAGGCCAACTTTTTGTGATGTGCATTTGGTCTGATAGACTTGTGTTACTGTCTGTCTGTTGTTTGAAAGAGTTTCCAATGCCAGCTTAGAGATTTAAAAATCACCCATGCATACTTTGTAGACAAAATTTATGAATTATTTCAAATTTACAAAATCTATGGGGATTACACTTGAGAACATGAAGAGGAAATTAAATTAGCCAATAAAGGACAAAATTGGTCTGAAATTTATTACGTAATCTAATCTTATTACTATTAAATGAATAAAAAGAGTCTGGAATATTTCAGCAGGGAAGTATAGATGTTGTAGGAAATCTCTGTGATAATTGTGTTTACAAGTAATAAATGAGAGGCCAATTTTCTGAAAATAAAGAAATGCATGCAGTGCCTATTTATCTTTACTATTCTTCTTTGATCCTAGCAATTCAACTTCATTTAGTAAAGTAATGAAGTTTTTTGTAGTTTATATTGAATGATTGACAGTCAGTATAATTTTTATGTCTCGATTTTATTATTGTTGCCAAGTTTCTACCGATTGTTGACCATATGTTTGGAAATCATGCAGTGTTTGTTTCTTTATACACAAGTAACAAAATGTTAACTGTATAGAACTGGGTAATAAAGCATGTTTACTCTTTTACTGTGTATGACGGGGTAATAAAGCATGTTTATTGCTTTAAGGATCATTTATTCTACTGTTTTTACCCCCATTAATCCACATTGTAAGAATGGTTAGTAGGATTATGTGTATAATCCCCCTACATTACTGAAGTACTATAAGGTGAATCATGACATATTACGTCAGGTGATAACATTGCTGGCCTACATTTCCTTTCTAGGCCTGTATGTACTGTAGTCTCGTTCACTTCTTACTCAGATGACAATGCAGGTATTCATACATGTATGTGAATGGATGCATTTTTCGGAGCTACTCTCTGAATCATAGTAAAATCTAAAGGAAGGAGCATGTAAAAAAGGTCTCAGTAGTCTGAATCAGGAACAACAAATGAACTTAACTTTCAAGGTGTGTTGAAATTTTGAAAAAAAAAATGTCCCTATGGCCATAGTCTTTCCAATTTTTTAAAATATCTTCTAGCGATTATCCCAGATAATTGGTGATTTGCAGTCATATTGATTATTCCTGACACTTTGTATGTAAAAAGTACTTTGCTAATAAAAATTTGATGGGTTTAATGGGACACTTTACCTCCCAAGTTATATGACATTTTCACTTGCAATTAAGTGTGCATCTTAGAGTTTACATTCCTATCAGTCTGCAAAGTGATGTTCAGACTTTACTTGTTTCACCCTTAAAAAAGAATGAAGTTCACAAAAAATCCATTTGTGTAGTTTTTAACTATTTTGGAAATATTGTAGAAACTAATTAAGTTAAAACTTTAATAGAAAAAAAAAACACAAGAAAATATACCAAGGAAATTCAGGAAAAAATCAATAGAGTTATTTTTTTGGGGGAAAATCAATAAAAAAAAAGCAAAAAGTTTTAAATGGTGGGGAAAGGTTTGGATAAAGTTATACAATTGGTCTACAGTTTGATCTTCAAACAAAGACTTTAATACTGTACATACATTTGTACCTTATAATAATAAGGAGATCTGGTATGATTACCAATGAGACAACTATCCACCAAAGTTCAAATAAAGTAAAGTGGATGTAAGCAATTATAGGCATCTGTACGGGCTTTAACAATGAGGAAAACCCATACCGTATTATAGTCGGCTATAAAAGGCATCCACATGAAAAATATGAAACAATTCAATTGAGAAAACTAACGACCTAATTTATAACCAAACAATTTCAGAAAAACAAATATGACAGACATGAACCAACAACAACAACTGAACTACATGCTCCTGACTAATGGGACGCACATAAAGAATGTGGCGGGGTTAAATATGTTTGTGAACGCTCAACCCTCCCCTTATAGTCCCCTATCATGTGGAAAACATGAAGAAAGGTGATATATTGAAATAAATCTCCTCTATTTTACCTTATAGAATCAATAGGTTCTGATTGATTGCTAAATAATTTAACAGGTATCTTTTTGATGTAGAGATATATTTTACACAATCAATTAGGTGACATGTTAAGAACAAAGCCTATAGAATATTCCCAGTGGCAGGGTTTTGTCCAGAATTATTAAGAAATAAGGACCTGACATGATATTTTACATGAATAAAGCAATAGATATTTATCTCCAAGTTTCTTATAAATTATTGTATTTTATTTGACCGATTTGTAAGATTGAATAAATATTACTTGAAAACAATTAAAAAATATTAGAGCATAAGGTAATAGACTAGAGTTTTTTCCCATAAAGACAAATAAAAAACATTGATGTTTTCCTGTATTTTTTTAATGGTGCCTACCTTGAATTTTTTTTTTGACAATTTTCATTACGGTTTAAATTCCAAGATTTATGTTATTTTATGATTTGTAATAAAATAAAAAAGATTTGAAAAATTGCAGACCTACAGTTCCTTATTTTGATCGTTCTGCAAGAGGAAAGTTTTTTAATTGTTTAAAAGAAAACCCCAGTCTATATATAGCAACTAAGTTTCATATATTCCTACTGTACATAGACAATAGAAATGAGAAGATGTGGTATGATTTCAATGAGACAACAAATAAGAAGAAACCAAAGAACTGGGATGTAAACAAGTATAGGTCACCATATGACCTTCAATAATGTGTTTATATAAAAATAAGAAGATGTGGTATAATTGCCAACGAGACAACTCTCCACAGGAGACCAAATGACACAGAAATTAACAACTATTACATGTTTTGTGTTTCATCTCACTATTTTTTATGCCCCACTTAGGGGCATTATTGTTTTCGGTCTGTACGTCCATTTATCCGTCCATTCATCTGTCCCACTTCAGGTTCAAGTTTTTGGTCAAGGTAGTTTTTGATGAAGTTGAAGTCCAATCAACTTGAAACTTAGTACACATGTTCCCTATGATATGATCTTTCTAATTTTAATGCAAAATTAGAGTTTTGACCCCAATTTCACGGTCCACTGAACATAGAAAATGATAGTGCGAGTGGGGCATCCGTGTTCTATGGACCCATTCTTGTTTCAAGAAATTTTTTGGCACCTGCACAATATGAAAGTATCTGATTTTTATTTTAGAAGTTTAAAAATGTCATTCAAGCATCATACATGAATTATGTTTCTATAGCTTTAAATTTTTCCTTCAAATAATTAATGGCTGTTTGTTTAATATCTAGTGGCAACGTTTCATACATATTCAGTAGGAGCACAGAATACATAAACCAAGAATTAGAATTTTTAGTGTGCAAAGAGTTTTTAGTCCAAAGCTTGAAAGCCAAGTAGACACCCTCTTACCATAGATATTACTCTGATCTTGTTAGATTTTGTAAACTTCTTTTTAGATTACTTCAGGAAGGCACTTTCTTATCAGGACAGTCTGTCTGTCTATTAAATTGCTCCCTTGAAGTTTTATATTTCTTATTTTAATTCAAGAAGTATATATTTAAGATTCTGAAAATTGGTGGGTCACTGTGATCCTCATTTGAAGGTCATGTTCAACATTTGCCTTTTGAAATAAAGTGTTTTGTTTAAATGAAAACTTTCCTTCATCTCTAACCCTTTGTACATTAACCTTTAAGAGTTGTCTTATTGTCAGTCATTGTATCATTGCTGTCAGTTTTATTGTGTGGTAATATGTTAAGTTGTATTAAACCCTATAACAGGTGAAAATGAAATAATTTTTTACATGGCAAGATCCAATTTTATTTACAAGTCCTGTGCTTGTGTCAATGAGTGGAGTTGACAAAACTTTTATGTTAAAACAATAAATTTAATAGAAGTCCTAATTGGTCCCATTTAAATTTTGGATGCCCAGTGTTGTGATCTTTAGTCAAGGATATTATTTGTTCTAAATTCAGAGGACCTTCAAACTATTTTTTTTATTTGCAACATTACAATTTGGTCTTCTTGAATCTAGATCTTCTGAAAACTTGGATGCTGTAAAATGGCAATTCCTATGCAAAATCAATACATTTGTAGATTATGATTTTGTCTTTGAATTATCTTCTCATTACTCTGAAACACAAACAAACTTTTAGTAAGTTTCATACCTAAAAGTTCTTACTAAGGTATAAAAGTCACAAATAACATGTATGATGGGGCCAAGAAGGTACATTTTCAAGCCACTAAATCACAACCTGTCACACTCGTAATGTATTACTTCTTATGTTTCAAAGTTTTGACATTTTATCATTGTAATTACTGTATGTTTATCAAGATGTATTGTGGATGACAAAAATAATCTTTTTAAATTTATATTCAAATGACTTGTAATTGTTAAATGTCAAAACAAACCAGAAAGAAATTTCAAATTGGAAATGTGACACTTTTAGTGTGTAGATGTTACATGTACATGTAATTGTATTTTTCATTGCATACATTGGTGTATTAATGTGAAATATTTAATGGACAGAATTTTTCATTTCAAACCAAAATATAGATTACTTTTGGCCCCCAAGGATCAGTAAAAATTATACTGTCCCTATTCTGCAAATGTGTTTCAGGGGTGAAACTTAACTTTGCAAGGCCAGTAGCCAGCTGGGCTACTAGACTTGAAAATTATTAAGCCCAGACAAAAAGTTAGTAGCCCACTTTATTTCACTATGAGTATCACTGGTGAAGCAAGAAAATTTTGAAATTTTAGACTCAAAACCCTGCATTCTGAGCATACCTAGAGGTGATTTAGATGCTTGGGAAAATGTAAATTTTGTCTTATTTTTGTTGTTGACTTCAATAAAATTTAATAAAAAAAAAAATCATTTACAAAATGGGAATCTTCATACCCTGTGTACCAGTTTTTTTTTTAATATCTTTTTAAGACAACTAAAGAATTCTCTGTCCTTAAATACATGTAGATGATCGATGAAATATTTAATTTAGTTCTTTAATAATCTTATTTATTAAATACCTTGATCGATTTATTTTGCGTAACTACGTACATTTGTAAACAAATGACCCCCCTTTTTTCTCAAAAGACTTGTACACGTATTTCAAAGGCATTGTCATAAAATTGATATCTCCTCTGATTTTCTCTTTTTTGTAAACTGTTCAGTAAGTAGGAAACTAAAATCATTTTGAACTAATGTTATTTATTTGTGGTCGACAATATTCTACTTTCGTTTTTGACCTTCATTCTCTGGACACCACGTGGGATTTGAAAAGGGAACTACAAAACGTACTGTTTTCCAGATTCTTAACAACATTATATATTATACGTTCTTTTATTTGACTGATATTATTTCATAACATGCTATTGTCATCTTCTCTGAATTTCTTCGCTTTCTTGAAGCCAAAACCGAACTAAACAGGGTATTTGATTGCTTCATTGTAAATGACCATCTTGTTATCCTTGCAAACATACGATACTTTCCGGACTTTAAATAGACGACCAATCAGTGACCTGAATTAATGTGAACTATATTTAGTCAAAGGTAAACACTGATTTTACATCCTTGTTTATAGCGACCGCGACTTTGCGACAATACAACTCTCGACACTTGCCTGTATACATTTTAAAAAGATTTTTTTTTCTTTTTGAATTTATATTTTTGTCAGTGAAGTAGCCAGCACTTGGAGCTACGGTAAACAGCGGATTTCCGTCTGTCGAGTACTTTGTTTTCAATTCGCCACCTGGGCTACCACAACTGAATAAAAAGATCGCCCAGGTCAATTTCTGGTCGCCATGGGCGACTGGGCGACCGTTAAGTTTTTTCCCTGTGTTTTAGGCCTTAACAGGTGACCAAAAAGGTTACTTTTAACAGTTGTCATCACCTGATATGTCTGTCATCCGATAACTTTTCATTGTTTTCATCATCATACCTTGATGTAATTGACTAAATTCAAAAGAGCTACTAGCCAAATATTATATTTCAACATGTTCAAAGTCCCTTAAAAAAATTCTGGCTGTTAATTTCTTTAATCATTAACTTCAAAGATTATGGTAGACCTTTTTTCAAAGGTAAGGATTCTAAGTTTCATGGTAGTGTCTAGGGATGCAAATAGCACACAGCAATGTCAGATGCAAAATATTTTACACTTTTCATTTTATATATATGAGTTTCATGTTCAAATGATGTAGCAATTAAGGTTTTACAGTGTTTCCCATCACTAAAGAACCAACAAATATCCCCTCTCAGACACAAATTTCTTATTTATCCTATATAACATCTTATTTATTTTCCAATTGTATGTTTCAGGTTGTTGTTTTGTTACATTTTACACAAGAAAGGCAGCATTAGATGCACAGAATGCACTACACAATATCAAAACAATGGCAGGGGTAAGTTTGATTTTTACATGTTTAAAAACATGTCAGGGGTTCATAGGCCACCTTGTGACAGATGTCTTCCATCTGAAATAAGTTGCATGGTGCATCTTATTAATATTACAGTCTCTAAGGGTGTTTTAGGAATTGTCCCAAATTACACGAAATTTACGTTATTTTGGAATCAAAATTATTAGGGTCAGTCAGTGGCGGATCCAGAACTTTTTGTAAGGGGGGCCCACTGACTGACCTAGGGGGGGCGGCTCCAGTCATGCTTCAGTGATTCCCTATATAATCAACCAAATTTTCCCACAAAAGGGGGGGCTGGGCCATGGGTCTGGGGAATACATGTACTAGAAAAATATATTGCTATGTTATTGTATGACCCTATGAAGGAGTTGGTGTATATCTTTCAACAATATGCACTTCAAAACCTGAACATTGTTAGCAGGTGAAGTGTTTACAAGTTGATTTTGTAAATGATTAAAATTTACCAGATTTCTGTAAAAATTGATGAACTTAATATGTTACCAGTATGGTACAATGAAAGATGTGAGGTTATCGTATTTGTAAAGGTATAATTGTAGTTAGACAATTCATAAAGTACATTTGATTTGAAACTGCCAGCAAAGTTTTAAAAGCGTACAAGTGGACTGAATCTGATTAGTTATTAGCCAGCTTAGGTTCATGGCTCTCTTGCATAGATAAGTTGATACTCAGCATGGAATCTTTGAAACTTAAGCATTGATTTGACTATCAGAGGAAAACCTGTTCTATTACAACACAGTATGTATTGATCTGACTGTATCAGGTGTTAGAGGCTGCAGATGTGAGACTGTTTTTGTCACAAATATGAACATAAATATCATAGACTTAATGAAAATTTAATCAATATTTCTCTAAAATGTAAGAGATTTTGTATCAGAGGGAAAGATGCCATTGAGGTTTTAAATGTATTGTTCTTTTCTTGGTTTGATATGTCCTATAACATAAGGACTTCTCTCCGACTCAGATGTTAGGGTGTTGATTCTAGATTGTGTGTGTGTATATATATATATCTTTCCTGCGTTTGCATTGCAAAATGTTTGGTCAGTTATTTGGAAAAAGAAACCCCAGCAAAAAGCACAATTTTCAAACGAACTTGACATGAATTTGCTTTTGGATGTCTGCACTTATACTTTTGTAAAAGTATTCGTTTTGAGATGACTCATACATGTAGCATGAATGGTGCATGGTTTGAATGAAAGGAGGTTTGAGCCACATGATGACCACTCAAAGAGTTGTTGCAAGGGTTCGTTAACATTTATAAAGCATGACTATCTACACAGGTTCTGTTGTTAATTGCAAAGACATATCATATACCACTTTTCCAGTAGAAAAGTGATCAGCTTCTTTACTTTGCAGAAGAAACGTTATCTGGACAGACAATGCTGGCACTAAATAGAGAAGCTGCTGTTAAATGCCAGATCAATTTGTTCTGATTCTTTTATAAGCTTCTTGGTTAGATAAATACTTGGAACTAAGATGTCTGGAAAGGTCCTGGCCATGTTGTCTAATATGATCAGTCATAGAATATTCTATTCCTATCCTTAAATCTTCTTTTGTGTCTTACAGTTGCATTACTTTGATCTTGAACAATTGCACTCATTTTGTACTTTTATTTTATGATTTTAATTTACATTGAGTCTGATGTTTATTAATATTTTGTATTATTAGAAGCAAAGATTTTGGGCTTTTTGTCCTATACAGTGATTCCCTATAAAGCCGAAAAAACATATTTTAGAAATGAAACAAGTTTGACACATGAAAAACATCTATAGAGGACGATGTCAACTAGTTTGACACATTTCCAAATGAAGCACAACAACTCAAAAGTATTCTTATATTGAAAATTGATTGCAAGTTTATACTGAAAATTTTTATGACTTTCAAGTATTCTTTCTTGTACGATTGTTTGTGAAAAGTGTTGTTGGTCTGTAAAAATATTTGTAGCAGTCTAAGATTTGTTTTGGTTAGGCTTTCCACTTTAAATGTCTTATGTGCTTGTGCATATATATTGTTGGCCAACTTGCCTATTCAAACTTTTTATCAATGGCGGTTTTTTGGTTCCTCAGCTGCTTTATGAAATCAAAAGTTAATTCTTGTGAACTTAAAGAAATATATATATTTATATGAGAATTTGATTTTTGCAGTTGAGCTTTCTGATAGAAAAGAGTACTTGTTAAAAATAAAATAAAGCATTTCTGATCGACATTATACACTGTGGCCGATTTCTTATGAAGTCTTTAAATATCTTGTGCTGTGTCATTCAAAACCTACCTTATCTACCATCTTGTGATAGTTTAATTAAAGATTTGAAAATATACCACCTAATTAAGTATTTAAAGGTAGAAAGATTAAATACCTGCAAACCAATCAAACAAGAGGTACTACACAAATATTATTGTATTGATTGTCTTCTCAATAAATAGCTTGGCAAATATCGCAGTTTAAAAGTTTGGCTGATAACATATTGATTTGATTGTATCTCATTGTCAGGTTAAACCTATACACTCTATAATAATAGTGTAAGAAATCACCAGGTCATCCAGCTACCATACCAGGCATTGTTTTCAAACGGCATGTCTTTTGTGCTCATTATCTCTCTAATCTAGCTAATTTGGAAATAAATAGACGTGAATGGTCGTGACTTTGTAAATAAACTGCTGGCAATACACTAACTGTAATTAAGTCGACATACATGATCATTTTTATTGTTTGGTTAATGGTTGATTGATCGCCTAATCGGCCCTAGTTAATCGGAATTATGTTTTAAATGGTTTCATATTTATAACTGTTAATCTGTTCAGTTTGTTAAGTTAGTATGAAGTTAAGCTTGCTTAATATGTATTAAGGTAATGTAATGGATATAGTTTGTACTTTATAAACTATATTATAAAGTGCAGAATGACCTTTTAAAGAGAACATGTCATTTACACCAGGCTAAGTAAATCTAACAATACATGTATAAAAATTAGGTGATGTTGTATGATTGCCAATGAGACAACTAATTACCAGAGTTCAATTGAGGAAGATATAAGCAATTAAAGGTCACCATATGACTTTCAACTATGAGAAAACCCCATACCATATAGTCAGCTATAAAAGGACCCAACATGAAAAATGGGAAATATTTTAAACAAGAAAACCAACGGCCTAATTAATAACAATACAATTACAAAAAACAAATATGACGGACATCAACCTCTAACTACCACTGAACCACAGGCTCCTGGCCTGGGACAGGCACATAAAGATGTAACAAAAGTAAACTCATTGTAGTGTGCACCCTAAACTAGTTATGAATTATATTAAGATATCTGTGATCAACATTCAGTTTTCATGGTTAAGTTCATATTTCAGATACTATAAGCAATAGTTCAAATATTTATTAGTTGTATGGAATGATTGCAAGGTGTACATGTCTGTCTAGCAGGGTTCATCTGACCTTGACATCATTTTCAGAATTCATTGGTCAATGTTTATTTGTGTGATTACCATTTCTCTGATACAAGTAGCGTCAATTGTATTTGGTGTATTGAATGGTTGTAAAGGTATAGCGCTTGCAAGTTTCATCTGAAATTGATCTCATTATCATGGATCATTGATAATGTTAAGCTAATGTGATACTTGTAGATGAACCTTTATAGGAAAAAACCTTTGAACATTGATTTCGATCATAATCAGTTATGCAGGCGAGACATTTCAGCTTGTGCAATCTTGTAACACATACATTACCATCACATCATCATCCTATTTTGAAAGGATTGGAGAATTATGAATTTTTTTTTCAATTTTAAGAGGTAAATAATGGCTTGTAATATGCCTTTTCCTTTCGGTGCCAGATGTTGATAATTTATTTGAAAGCTCACCTGTTTAGTGTGGACAAGCTGCTTCTGAGAACCATCTGAACTCTTATACTTTGTGCATAATATATCTTCATATCTCAAGTATTAAAACTTAAAAGTAAACATTCAGAAAACTTTGGAACTGAAATCTGATTGAGAATTTTACCACAAAGTCGGAAGAAATTGATGAAAAAAGGAGGATACATTTTCATTGGAAATTGGTCCAAAATGCTACAGGATTGCTAGGGAAATAAATGCTATATAATCTGTATGAAATGTTTTTAAAAAGAAAGATTTTAATGTCTTCCTATTGTAGCATTTCAAGTAACCCAAAAGATAGACATGTATATATATATATAAGAGGTGGAAGATACCAAGGCATCATTTAGAAGCTCAATAGAAGTCCAATAGAAACTTGTAAGGCCATGACAAATCTAGAAAGAAGACTTAAAAGACAAACGCTCCACAAAGCACTACATAAATACTAAACACTGAGCAACACGAACCCTACCAAAAACTGAGGGTGATCTCAGGTGCTCCTTTATAATTCCAGACATTAGCTGTCTCTTAGACAAAAAAAAATTGCTGTTTTAGCAGCACGTCTGGTTTACAAACAAACTGCATTGTTTTAATGAATAGTTGGAAGCTTTATTGCTGTTTGTCATGATATTCACCTACTGATCAAGGAAAGATATTCATGTTATTGGTAATTTTGCTATCTTATCCATTCTGGTACAAAAGTCCTCAATATTTCCTGTTTTTATTTAATATTAGAAAAGTGATATATATGTAATCTTTCACAGAAATAACCTCGTTACTTAATTATTTTACAAAAATGCTTATTTTACGATGTTTCTATTTATCGTATAAATAGAACTCTAGGTGACAAGATTGCTAAAAGATGTGATGAAAAATTCAATAATTTTGCGTCAAACTCTAGTTATCTGCCATTATAAGTGTTAGGATTTCCTGTAGATAATGGCTGATCAATAGTAGAATACCTTCATTTTAATTGCATGGTCAAATACAGGTTGGGCTTCATGGCTTTCTTTAAAAGCTATAGTACAAAGCTGACCTTACATAATCAATGTAAACTCAAACTCAAGGGGCCACCAGTGGGATGTGGTAAAGCTGACTTCTTCATAGAGAAAACTTCAGCTTGTGGTTGAAAATTATAAACGATGAATAGCCTACAGATTATGCATTTTAACTACAATGATCTTGGTAACCAGATGTAAAGGCAAGGTGGACTGTAGTGTGTAATAAAGGCATAATTACTTATTAGACCCCATCATTAGACATTCTGTCATGAATGAGAGGCTGGAGTCTCTAGCTTGAAAGTCCAGGTTACAAACTAATTTTAAAGTTGCATTCTAGGTGCATGGCTACTAGTATCACAGCCAGGTCAAATATTTTCACTGATAAATAATGTTGAATAATTCTTAGCTCAAGTGACAAATGATCTAATACTCCTGTCTGAAGAAAACACTCTAAACATTATTTTAGGGACATGTAATCAAGGATCACCAAGAAATGGCCTAATTCTTAAAGTTATCTAGTTTATTACAAATGTTTTGTTTGTTTTGTGCTGAATACATCTTTTCAGCACGTAATCTGAACATTTTTCTATCATTTTACAGTACAAATATATTAGATTTAGTTGGATATTTGTATCTAATGTTAATTTTAAGATGGTAAGCTAGACTAATTACAACACGTACATGTAGTTGGCTGAAGTTTTACCCTTGTCTATTGGTCTGTTCCAAATCTCTTTGGAGGTTCTTTGATTGATGCTTCACACAGTTGTCATGACATGTAGCTGATCATACATTGCTGGTAATTGGAATTGCCTTTTCTGTTCATTTATTGCTGCAAATTAGATTAACTTTTTTTGGGTAAATAAGACAAGGGGATATACATAATGTTTTTTTCTTTCTATTTTGGTCTAGTCTAATTCAAATTTCATTTACCTAATTCATAGGCTAGTCATGATCAGACATATTTACAGTTGTTCTACGCCATTTGTTTTTGCTACCAACTTCAACCTCTTTGATACTTGACTTTAAATACTAGTATCTTCATTATGCTTTAGTGGTCAACAGTTGTTTGGTAATGACATTTACTTATTTACTTCAATCAGTGCAACTAATCAAATGTGTTTACACAGCCTTCCAGCCTATTGTTTTAAATAGACTTTCTGTGGTTACTTACAATGTGATAATTACATTGTCAATATTGAAAAAATTCCGCTTTGGAGTTTTGTACAGATGGATAGTCCGCCTACTTTAAACAATTATGATCACAATCAATAGCATACTAAACTTTATCACTAAACTTTATTATTGTTATCACGGAACTTTTGACAATTTCTTGTCCATGGCATAATCAATTAACTACTATAAATAGTACTTATCTGAAGCAGGGTCGCTCAAAATTGAGAGTTTTAATGCAAATATAATGCAATATGCTTTACATCTGTTCTTACTGAGGGTCGGGGATGTTTGGTCCAGTTAGTTTTCAGCCTTTACTTGAGGAAACAAGACCGGACTGTCAAGAGATAATATTGCAAAGATCTTCTGATGTTAAAACCTGTTGATTTCTGAAACATAGAAATGAACTCCTGTGGTACATGAACTTGTAAATACTTATGAACATGTTTTTAATGGGAGACCACCAAAAAAAATAAAAACAGTTACTTTCTTTTCCCTAGAGCTATCAAGCTGTTTGACTACTTAAAGTTTGGACCAAACCATCTTTTACTTAACTTTTGTTAATGTTTAATGGATCTTTTTTTAGGACTGAGGGCAATGTATTAAAGTCAACATCGGTTTGTTGATCTTCACCAGCCATATAGTATACAATAGGAAGCCATTCTATACAAAACAAACTCGGAACTATTCTTTCTCAATTTAATTAGAATATTCAGACAAAGAAAGCTCAACTTAAACTTAATTCTTTTTCTGTATAATCAAAGTAAAATTTAGTAGGCTCTCCTTTAAGAATCCTTTGAAATTTTTTTCACAAAAGATTTTTGTCAAGATCAGATTTTTCAGTAAACATTTAAATAAGCAGTTTCCCTTTCAGATTTTGCGTTAGTATGAATGCTCACAAAATATTTATTAGATTCGCCTTTTAAATCAAATAATTTTCAGATTTAAGAAAGTCGCCCTAATCTGTTATAAAGAAGTCTCAAGGGAAATTCTTGCATAAGACCATTATATGTTTAATTATATATATGGCTTTATTTCTATGCTTCTTTTGAAATTTCATAATGATCATTATTACAGAAAATTCAATTATTCTTTCCTGGGCTGACATATTAAAGGGATTTGTTTAAAGATATGTAATGATTATATAAACAAGTATGAAAACTTAGAGAAGAAAATTTCTTATACTAGTTGAACAACATTGCTGGCAATTTTACATGTAAAACTTTTATGATAGCATGCACTGATCAATTAATTAAAATAAGTGTTTCTAAATATAGTTTCTTATGGTTTTAAGTTCAACATAAATTGGTTGTTTTAAATGTTCATGCATGTTGCACTATAATAAGAACAAAATTTGTGTGTGTTTTTTTATGTTTTAGAAGCAAAATTATGGAAGTAAAAAAATTATGCCAAACTCATTAAATATCATAAATTACACAAGAGAAGATGATGATCACTTTAAGAACATTTAGGGAAAGGCTTCAGTAAAAATAATTCTGCTATTAAGGATTGTGATATCTAGAATAACTTTCAAGGGAGATTTGACCATAACCTTTAACAATAAAGGTACCACAATGTGTAGACATCCTTGACATTACACTACATGACCTGTACCAGGTTACTCAGACATTTGACCTTTGTCTGTGATAGTTACAGTGGTGTATCAAGTATGGTCACAGTGAAATTTATAGAAGCTAAAAACCAAAAAAAATTGATTCAATGTAGTCAATTAGTTAACACTTGTCCAGTAAAGGTTCATACATTTTTAATGTAAAGGTGAAATGAAAAATAGATAAAGCAGATTTCATAATAGAGATTGTTTCAAAAAAAAAATTGAAGTGATGGTAAATATCTATAACATTAGATATTTTGTTTAGAATACCAGAAGCTAGTTCATTAAGTTCTCTTCTGCAATGAAGCACATTCTATGTTATTACAGTAATATTTACCCAAACTCATAAAACATTTGTTGTATATTTGTAAACCATTATAGAAATATAAAGATTTGTTTGAAGCATTACTTGTATCTATATGTACTATGTAAACAGTGATTGGAGTGTTTTCTGTTTGGATTAAAACAGCTGGCGTGTGTACATATGTCAACAAACCTGGACTTCCTGTATTGTTTACAAGGTAGCTGACATAATCAATGTCAGTATGTGACAAATCTTGTCAGATGTTTACAAATATGTTATAGTACTAGACTAAGTACCTGTAATGTTAGTCTTTGTAATAGAGGCTACAAGCTTATTCAGATTTTTGAAATTATTTAGACTAAAGATCCAGAGAATGATTAATAAACTGTGGAGTCTTCAGCTTTAATCACAGGCCAACAGCCCATACTCTAAAAATTCCATTGGGCCTGTATTTATTATACATGTACTGACCACTTAAATAGTGTGATTTATTTTGCAATTATCTGGTCCATCCGGTTCAACAAATATTTTCATCACACTTTTGTAAGAAGCTACTGAACATATTAAGAAAGCAGCTTGACAGTGATGAGTTGTAATATACATGATATATGAGCACTTTAGGATCTGTCAGGTACCTACTTCCCAGTAAACAATCCAACGTTGACATTACGTTGTGACAACGTAATACTACCGTTGTGACAACGTAGTAAAATTACGTTGGTACAACGTAATTTTGTGGACTCCAAGGCACGTGCTGACAACCATCCACACAACGTTGGCACAACGTAATTTGTGACGTAACTTATTACCATCATAAGACGTTGTAACAACGTCGCAACACAACTGTAACTGTCCCTTGTCCTCATTTGATTGATAGGAGCAATATAATTCCATTGAAGAAGTAAACAGGGTCTATATTTTATTCTTCTGACCTGTTTTAAGTTGTAAATTTGTCTATGTAGGAAAGGACTCAATGTCGATAAGTACTCTATTTCCAAACTGCCAGCTGTGTATAATATAGTCACAAAAGTTGTTTTTTTTTTGTACCTTTTTGCCAGTTTTAATGTCAAATGTATAAATATCTGTTTTCCCAAAAACTTTGCATTATGTTTTACATTAAACCTGTAGTTTTGTCCAATTCATGTTTCACACAGTTTTTAAGGTTAAAGTCTTAGTTTTTAACTTTTTCAATACTGAAGTACAAGATTTACACATTTCCATTTAACAAAAGCAACTTTTCTTTAAAAAATTTAACACATACTACTATTCGAAAAAAGAGATTTTGTATGATGGCCAATGAGACAACCCTCTATCCAAAAATCAAATATTGACGATGTTAGCAATTATAGGTAACTGTACAGCCTTCAACATGACATCTTGTACATGCTGCAACTTCTGAATGTTTAGGGTTTCAGTGTTCTAGAATATAGATTTCACTATGATGGTGGAAATTCTAGAATGTAGATTTCACTTTGACGAAGGAAAACATTTTTTAATGAATTGTTCAGAAATACAGCAAACTACCACATATACCTTAATATTTACTGTAGATTCATTCAGCTGGATTCACTACACAATGACAAGCTAGGAAAAAAGTTTGGAAAAAGGCCCAAAAGCTGACTGTCTAATTTACAAATATATATTCTACACAACTTATACACACTTCTAAATATATCCCAAATGAAGAAAATACCTGAAATTCAATCAAACTAACTATTGCTTTTTTTCCATTGACCAACTAGAGATAGACCTATCCAAAAGTTAAGACTTCTTTTTTCTAAGCTACATGAACCAATAAAAAAATAATATGTTTCTGATTTTTTTTTTAATTTTTATTCCAAATTTTAGTCTTGTGTTGGTTGTATACATGTCATTCCAAATTTTGGTTTTCTGCCCTCTGATCAGCTGGTCTTGTGTTGGTTTCAGGTCTCTGAAAAAATAATAATCATAAATTATAAAATACAAAAAAAAAGTTGATACCAACTTATGAATTACAGCAGTTCTTAAAAAGTATCCTGTGTGTAAACATAATCAATATTTTTTTCTATTGCTGGTTGTATAATAAATCTTGCAGATTCATAATTATGTTGTGTTGTTACTGAGATGTTTGTATCTTTGCCAATTATACACATTTTGATAATGAATGTTAGAAATTTTAACATAATTTCAACAGTATATAATAATTTATAACTTTTGGTTAACCTTTGTTCTTATTTAAAAAATTAATTTGTTGTTAAATTGAACATGTGTTAATGAAATTATGGCTGTTCAGGAAAATACTGTGTCCGCCCCCCAGGGACGGCCCTTTTTTTAACCCCCAGCACCAACAGAATTAAAAATAAATAAGAACAACACTCCTTTTGCATTTTGGTATTTCAAATACACCACCCCCACATAAAATTTAAAAAAAAGAGCCTTCCCTGGGGGGACATAGTATTTTCTGGAACAACCAGTAGTTATTCTACAAATAATAATGAATCCAAATTAAAAAAGGAAGTTTGGTTTCTCAAAATTGTCATTGATCAATTAATTTAAGATATTCATAGGATTTTACCTTAATAAATTTAGAATTTACATCAATACAGCAAGACCTTATATCATATGCCAATGAACGCAATCTATAAAATCAACAATTTATAATTTGATAAATAAAATTAATAAAAGAAGAATGTGTCATTGAGCCACAAATGATGTTATTTAAGGACATAACTGAAGAACAGTAAAACTGATTCTCTCCAAATTCAAACTCTGCATTTTATGATAAGCATTGTGTATAAATTTCATAACATGTCGTTCAGGCAAACTCAAGTTAGAGAACAGTAACCAATTTTGAGTTCAATGTATGTACGTACAGTAGAAGAGTAAAACTATATCACTCAGTGAAGGAGGGCATAAAAAGAGCTGATCAACTGATGTTTACCTTTTTATAACTTGGTCCATCTTTTTGAGCTAGCTGGTGCATGCTTAAGTGTTACTGCAATGCATTCCTCAACCTCAGACACATTGGCTCTGTGAATTTTTATACAAGACTCTAGAAAAAAAATTATAAATACATTCAATTATCTTCTATATTCTTCAGTCTGTTTACATGCGTGTCAGTCCAAAAACATTTTGGGAGAACTAGGTAAGTGACAAATTAACATGCATTCCGAAATTCATAAGATTTATGATTGATTACGACATTGTTTCTGATCACATATTCAGTGAGAGTTGTTTATAGCTCGTCATTGATTAACATGTAGATTTCATACCATAAGTTGAACAGCAAAAAAGACGTTCCTATATACTGTTTTTTTAACACCAGTAAACTGGGTTTTACCCTGAAAACAGGAAAATTTTACCCAACTTTTCCCGACTGGATCCTAGTCTAAATAATGATGACGTCTGGGAAGGCTATTTTAATTTTTTTCTGTGACGCCTTCCTACGACGACCTAGTCCCACATAATTATGACTTCTTGGAAGGCTATTTTAACTTTTTTTCTGTGACACCTATCTACGACAGTCTTTATTGGCACAATTGTCTATTCCCATGTCAGACCCAGTGACACATTGATTGATTGACGGTTGCTTAACGTCCAGTGGCAAATATTTCATGCATGTTCAGGATGACCCCCAGTGATACATGTAGTATTATCATTTATAGGCCGAGTTTGTAATGTGCCCAGATGTCTAGCTTCGCATTTGTGGTAGTGATCAGGCTTTTATGCTTCCAACATTATCAAAAAATAACAGTGCAAAAGACACTTGCAGCCTTAATATATAGGGATAGTAGCTCGTCATGGATAGAAAACAAGTGCCTATGGCTGTGCATCCATCCCCCCCCCCCCCCCTTTTTTTTTTACTTTCTACAGTTAATTGCATATATCTTAAAAAAACAACACAAGTTAATCGACCATGTTGGCTAAAATATCTTGTATCAGTGCAATATATTGACAGTAAAAGAAGAAGTATCATATTTCAACACGGTCACGGACAACAGACTTGAAAGAGGCGCCCAACACGGCAACAGATGTTTTATTTTCTTCAATCATACTTGTTTTTATCATGGAGAACCTTTTTGGCGTAATGTGCAATTATTATATTACCTTTTTCTTTGTTCTGGAATCTGGATCGAGCTAAATTTCACTGCAAGTTTTATCACTGTTTTTAAAAATCAAGCGGTGAAAGTGCGCATGCTCAGACTGTTCTTAGTAAGCAGCGGTAAAACCCGAGTACTGCTGAATGTTCCACTATTATAACCAATCGTAAAAAACCGATTATGAAATTAAAATAATAAATGATGACAAAACTTTAATGATATATTAAACAATAAAAATTCATATAAAATATTTATATTAGAACATTAGAATTGGATTTGTAATATTTTCTTGGACATTTTGGTGCAAATTATGTCTGTGCGGGAAAAAAGGGGGATATTTTGAAAATCGAAAAAATCGTTAATATATTCTAGTAAAGGTGAATGATATATCCAGGAAGACTCATACCCACAAAATTCGTCCCATAAAACCAGATTTAAATGTGTCACTGATATTCACAGGGTTTGTTCACTACGTTATTATAATGTTGATACGACGTAACAAAATGTTACGTCGGATTATGACAGTTATAAGCACGTTGTCACAACGTAATAAAATGTTACGTCCTGACAGGGTACTAAATTTACGTAAATTCGACGTAATTTTATAACGTCGTCTGTACGTCTACATCCAACGTTGGGTTTTTACGTTCCCACAACGTTGGTACGACGTAAACTCAAGACATGACGTTCAGACGACCATTAACCGACGTCGGGAGTACGTCGTGTGTTTGCTGGGTTCCTGTTGACCTATACTTTGGATTTTTTTTCATTATGCTGAATGATGAATGAACTAAAAACTTTTTGTCACATTTTTCTCCAATGCTACTGAACACAATGATTCATATTTTATCAGCTGCTTAACATTGATGAAATGTAATGGGTGTACACTTTTCTGATCTGCCAGTAACCTACTTTCTGTTTTCTCCTACTTTGAATTAGGAGTTAGGGTATGCTGAGTAGCACAACAGCACATGCATTCTTGCTTTACTTACTGACCAATCATTCACCTTATAAACAAATTTCAAATGATGGATCACAACTATTGGCCAGAAAGTTTATCCTGAAGACTTACCATGATGACAGTTTTTTGTGTGCTTGTTTTTTTGGGTTCAGATATCAGTCAGAAAATTAAGAATTTGAAACCTTTCTTGGTTAGATAAAAACTGGTTCTAACTATGTCTGAAAGGCAAATATGTAAGGAAATTAAGATATGTACCTGATTCTCTTGTTTCATAACAAATAGGGCCAAGTATATTTATTTGCTTCAAGTGGTCACTTATTTCAGAGGTCGCATCCTGAGCACAGAATATTGACTACTCATACAAAACACATGAGGAAAAAAATAAAAAAAATTTCAATGCTAAGAAAATAGTGTTAAAGTTACAGTTCAGTTTTGTTTATCTCAGCTGGTAGAGGTTAATAATTAGGCTATCATTTCCTTAGTGTTTACTGTGTCAACAAAAATACATGGTAATCTTGTTTAAGATAGTAAGAAATGTGTGGAAAATCTTATAATGAAATGATATCCATTGGGCAGGTGATTTTTACAAGTGTATAACATGGTTTTTTGGTAGAAAATCTTATCGGAACAAGGAGGTCATTTTGTGTGTGTGGGAATTTGAACTTGTGCAACGTTTATTTAATATACCCTAATTCAAACTCTTAATATATTGTCACGGTGTGATGCTCATTAACTTGATTAACTTGATGAAATGAAACTGAGGTACATCATGACCCATTTTGAATTCTGGAAATTGATAATGCTAAAGTAGCTTGCCAGCAGGAAAGAAATTATGGTTTTTAGGTAGATCTATTCATTGATGAAATTGGATGCCAAATGTTTGTCAGATCCTTTTAGACATAGCAATGATTTAGTTACATTCCATCACAGACCTAAGTCATGTCTGGTATACCACCTGGTTATGATACCCCATACCAAGCTATGCAGAGATCATTTCTGATCATCAGATCTGACATTTGTCTACTTACATGACAGGGATTCTCTATCTTCATGGGGAATCTTCTCTATACCATGGATCTGGAAGGTCGTTCAAGGTTAGATGCTATTTGATAGTTTTAATTGAACATGATGGCTGTTTGTTCCTCTTGGATAGGTATAGCTGGGCTTTGGATACATTGATATATCTTGGTGTATATAGGTATTGATAGTTAAACTGGGTGTCAATCAGTCAGTTGATGTTCAATGTTGCTGTCACATATGTGTATTACACATGATATTTTTGAAAATAGATAGATTTTCAATTTACTGGATATGAAATGTTCTAAGTAAATTCTAGATTAGTTTGCTACTTCCATAAGAACTATGTTGCTAGTTTTGAATAATAAAAATCTTATGGCTTGGTCTTTAAATTTCTCTGAAAAGTAGATGATAGAAAAACAGTGCCAGTAACATTAAGAAGTTAGCAAATAAGACACTGTTTTACTAAAAGACAAGTCGGCTGATGAATGTAAGAGAAAGCTTCATGGTTATGTACCTCAATATATGTAGTTCTGTATCTCGTGTATCTGATGCAAAGCTTGCATTGTAATGTACAAGTCTTGGCATAACAGCAATAAGGAATGGTTACTGTCACTAAAGATTAACCAGAGCAGGTCAGGCAGGATCATCATAAGGTTGTGCTACATTTCTTACCATATATATTGATGGGTCATTTTACATGAATTCTCTTCAGAGAATAAGTGAATAAATAGATATGCTATGAAGTTCGTGCACACAGGTGTAACTCATTCCATTGACTATTCTCAAATTTATGTTATGATTAGTGTTTTTATTTATACTGAGTATTTATAGAAGGTAATTGTCATTACAGTTCCAATAATTACAATTCATATTATCTTAACCTAAATTTTGTGATTTATTTTTATTTTTAGATGCATCATCCCATACAGATGAAACCCGCAGACAGCGAGAAACGAAGCGGTGAGACAAATTGTGGTGGATATCAAGTCTCAAGAATAATTTCCTGTAACCAAACAAACCTATTAATCACATATAAACACAAATTTCACTTTAAAATGTCTTTTCATTCATGTAATTACTCTCCATATTTGTCATTAATGAAGTAAAAAAAAATATGAATATGGATATATTGAAATTGTCTGATTGTCCCTTCTCAGCTACTTTTAGTTGGGAAACGGACTATGTCAATCTGTAACTGAGGAGGGGCTTTAAACTCCCTACACAGGTTTTACAGATTTCATGAAAAATCACACAAAAAGCATCAGTATACAATGTAAATACCCCGGTATGTATCCTTTAGGGAGGTAAATCCAGTCTGAAATGTTTTAGCTCTTTAGAAAGACTTCCTCATTATTTGGCACATTATGAGTAAAAATGGGGTTTATAAATTTATTGGCTTTGATCCCTGAACAGAGAACCTGAAGTTGAATTTCAAAAATAATAAAGCTCTTATTTTAAAGGAATATTTGTTAATTTTACACAAAAACATTTGAATAAGAACTTAAGTCCAAAATGCTAATGAAAAAAACCAACATATTTTAGACACATATTCTCACACTTTAGAATTGCATTTTTCTGGAAAATTGTGTCTGGAATTCTTTTAATGACAACAGGTAAATTGAAAATGAAGCTTACGGAAAATCTTCAAGTTGGGTTTAAAAAGTTTCAGTTTTTCATTTAAATTATAAAAAATTCAATATGAAGCAGGAAATTGAATCACTAAAATGATGGTTCAGCGTACTCTTTCAGGTTTATTTCCTAGAAAATGTAAAATTAAATGGAATGATACAACTCTGAGGAATATTTCCTCATACCAAATGGTTAATAAAGCAAAGTACTTAAGTCTTGTACGATACAAAGTCGGGAATAAAGAATTTTAAAGTTTTATGACAACCAATTTTCTGGTCTCTTTGTTAACTGTCTCATAGTATATTAATCATAAATGGAATCGGGATTTGCAAAGGGAAAATAAAGAATGGCAGTCAATTAGTTTTGAATCGGAAATTCACTTGACTCTTCATTTCTTGTATAAAAAAACAATTATATTTGTAATTCTGCTGTAGACATTAAGTTGTTTATAACTATTATCGTCAAATTGGGAATTCGTCAGATGTACAAAGTTATTTACTTCAAATAGAAATCTAGCTAAACAATGGACTTCTGACATTTGAAAACCAAATTTGCCTGGAGAAGAATGCATATTCTTGTAGATCTTTGTAATTAAGATCTATAAGCATGTGGAAATCTGATTCAAATTATTGATTATATATACAAAATAGATTAATACAAAGAGTCCACAGTGTTTGGCTTTCTGATTTATAAAAGGGAAAATTACAGGAAATGTGTAATTAAATCAGAGTTTGTTTAAAAATTGAGTTATATTGAATAATTGTTTAAATCGGTACACGTTGAAGAAGTCAATCAAAATCAAGATCACCTTGTAAATTTTTCTGCAACATTTTTAAATTTTTCTTTCATTCATTTAAAATATAGTGCAGACTTAATGTTCTTATTGCTGGAAATAGAGAAATATTTAAGGATATTGTCTTTACTTAGGGAAAAGAAATAAAAAAGAAAATAATGAAAAGAATAAGTGTGTTGATTTCATTCTGTTATGAATATCACAAGTGGCGGGGGGTACTTTCTTGAATTTTAGAAAGGAAAATTTTTGAAAAATTGTATATTTTATGAAGGAAAAAATAACCTTTTCTTCAATTATGTATATCAAAATTCTTGGTGTTGTATTGATTTTCTAAATGGGAATATTTTTAAACTTTGAAATAGAAAGATTTTTGCACTCTTATTTATTCATGAGAAAAAAAACAATATCAGTACTTTGTAAAGAATATTGGAAATTACTTTTGTTTCTGTTTAAAAGGTCAGAAGAATCATTTTCATTTTCAGGTGTCTAGAAAATCATGTAAAATCCATTAGCATTTTAAAGTGAAATTTGAGTATACATTATAATGTCTTAAGATGTAGGACAGAAATAGATAATATGAATATCAAAAAGTTGATTGTTTAATATAGAAGTCATGTAAATATCATATTATTAATTGCATAAAAATGTGACGTGACGTATGTATGACTCTTGAATAATTCATAAAAGATCTGAATATTTGACAAGTTGCAGTATTACAAAGTAGATGTTGTTACAGGAAAGATTCTTGTGAATGATTTCTGCTTGTTTGCAATACAGTTGATATATTAACAGTGTTTTTATGTTGTTTTTTTGTTTTTCATGAATATATTAATTGTCATAATTTTTCCAAGTGCTGCAAGTACAAGTTATCAAAGAGTTTATGTAAAAGATTTTCTCAAGGTTTAGGAACAACAAATAGGGGATACAGATTTTTAAAAGATTTTGCAAACAACTTTGAAATGCTGGACTTGTTAAATAGAAATCTAAAAAAATGATTCAATCAACTGTTGTTTCCTTAAAGAAACCTCCCATTTGTAGGTGCACAATTAGTGTTGTCCAAATAGAATTGAAAAAAAAAAGCAAAAACAAAAATCAATTTTCAAAATGATATGAGGATTTTTAGGATTATTCAAATTTAACTTGAAATACAAAAAGTAAAAATTAAATGATAGCATTTTTTCATTAAATATTTATATAACATGAGATTATGCTTTAAATATGATAAAAACGACAGAAATATGATCAGAACAAAGAATATAATTTAAATTTCACATGTTTAAGGTTATTGTAATATTGAAAACATAGTTGATTATAAGCATTGTGTAGCCTTCAAAAATAGATCATCAATCATCTGAAATAATTTTTACAACTGAGCATTTTTATAAAAATAAGAAGATGTGGTATGATTGCCAATGAGACAACTCTCCACCAGAGACCAAATGACATAAAAGCTTACAACTATAGGTCACAGTATGGCCTTCAACAATGAGCAAAACTCATACCTCAAAGTCAGCTGTTATAGGCCCCGAAATGACAAATGTAAAACAATTCAAACGAGAAAAACTAAATGCCTGATTTATGTACAAAACAATGAATGAAAAAATAGATATGATAAACAGCAACAAACAACCACTTATGTATAGAATGCTCATAGGATAAAAAGTTCTCAAAATTATCCTACAACCCTTGTACCTAAAATCTGGATTGGTTATGGGGATATGATTTTAAGACAATATATTAGAACTTTTTCACTGATATTACAGACATTTTTTACTGCTAATGAACATCTATTTTATAATTATTCATCAAATTATATTTCTTGAAGTAAAAGTGATAAATGCATTATTTTTTCGAGTTTTAAGTTTCAATTAAACATGCTAAAGTTGTATGTAAAATCATTTAAAGATCTGTGACTTAGAAAGAAACTTGTTTAAACTTGACATTTACTGTCAAAGACATTATCAAACTACTCTGTAGATCAGTATTCAAATTAAAACAACATGCAAGTAGAATTGATAGAGAACCCTGCAACAGGAAGTCACATTATACAGGGAACCCATTATACAACAACAAAGTCAATGCTCTGTAAACGTTAAGACAAATTTCATGGACAAGTTATGTAAAATAATTTGAAAAAAAAAGAATAAAAGTTTCACATGTTTTATAAAAAGGTATATATCAAATCTTGAAAACTTGTACTTGTTTTTGTGAATAATATATGCTGATACATTGACTAATGATTAAGTTGTCACTCATACTGTACAAATTTAAGAATTGATCACTTATAAATTCATTATTTACCATTTCAAAGAAAAAACAAGCATTATCCAAAATTTAGTTTGGTATGATGCATTCACTCAGAAATTAATATATTCTTGATATTTCTTTTCACATAAACATGATAAAAGAGAGGCGAAAGATACCAAAGGGACATTCAAACTCATAAATATTTTTAGTCCCCTACCGACGAAGTCGAAGGGGACTTTAGGTTTGCACTCCGTCTGTCTGTATGTATGTCCGTCCGTCCGTCCGTCTGTCTGTCTGTCCATCTGTCAGTCCGGCAAATCAGTTTTCCAGACTTTTTTTCTTCATGCTTGAAGATATTGATTTGATATTTGGTTTATTGATTTATCATGACAAGTTACAGGTCAAGTTTAATTTTCACGATTTTAGCTTTTCTCTTTGTTCAGTTAAAGCCCTTTCCCTAGAATTAAATTTTTTTATGAAATACTTATTAATTAGTAGATTTCTGTTCAAAGGGATATAACTCATTTTTTAAAAGACAAAATGACATTTTGGATTTTTTTCCTTTTCTTTGGTAAACTGTTTGAAAAATTTAGTGGTAGGTTTGTTTGTCATTCTTGAAGATATTGATTTGATAATTAGTATATAGTTTTATCATGACAAGTTACAGATCAAGTTGGAATTTTGTTCCAGTCTGATAATTTTGTGCAGAGTTATGGTCTTTGGACATAGAAAATTCACTTAAATAATCAGTTTTTAACAGTTTTTTTTTTGTCATGCTTGAAGATTTTGACTTGATATTTTTATGTAGTTTACACCATGACAAGTTATAGATCAAGTTAGAATTTCATTCCATTACAATGAATTTGTAACCGGTAGGGGACTATGTATTGCCATGCAATACTCTCAGAATGCTTGTTTGACATATTTTGGAATTTTTTTCTTTTTAAATTGATCATCAATTAATGACAATAATTTTCCAAATGATGCTGTTCCTGTGCTATTGTTTGAAAGTTTCTGTTTTCTGTTAAACTTATAATTTCAGAATAATATTCATATTTTATATAACTATCATAAAGGAAGATTGATAAGGTTATCGAGGGAGGATACCCAGATTTTAAGATTGATTAAATTTTGCATCAAGAGATTTCAGAATGCAGTTAATCACAGTTATCACTAATTAAAATCACTTATCAGGAGAGGAATTAAATTTTTCAAGTATATTTATTCAGAAAATAGTTGCCCTAGGGATTGAAAGCATCTATTCGCATTGTTACATTCATTTGAGGAAAGTGATTTAGTGTTTAACTGTTGTGTTAAGTTCCATGTTTATTTTATACCTTTAAAACAGGAATCCTGCTAACTTATCTAATTTCCAATGTTATAAGACTTCTGTAAGGTAGTAATATCTATTTATAAATATAATGAATGTATTATTTCAGATGAGAGAAAATTATTTGTTGGTATGATCTCTAAGAAGTGTTCAGAAAATGACATTCGCATGATATTTTCACCATTCGGTAGCATAGAAGATTGTACAGTTTTACGAGACCAGAATGGCCAAAGTAGAGGTAAACTAAAATTAGAAACATGTGAAACTTGTCTAAATTGAACCCTGGCAACCTGTCTGTACTGAAATCTTATTATAGGTCATAAATAAATATTTTAATATATAAAAGGGTCTAAATAGCTCATCTACTGTATCACAAGCCTATCAACAGAGGATGTGAGTGAACCCTGTATGTGGCACATGCTTTTAACTCCAATTTTAATTGATTAGGATTGTCAGTTTCCCTACTGAAGGTTGGTGGTTCTCTCCAGGCATGTGACTTCTTCCACCAATCAGAATTGACAACCATGATATAGCCAACAGCACTGAAAGTGGTGTTAAACCCCAACAATGAATCAATCAAACAATATTCTGATATAACATGTTTACCCCAACTTGTGTAGATTCTCTGAAAAATATCTGTTAGATATTGAATCCTCTCTCGAAGGTTCTTCTAAATATTTATTAGCTGATAATACTATGGGGTACTATTATCATCCAAGCTTGGCTCACGATAACCTTACTTGCTTTTAAACAGATCTTTACAAATTTTGAGGCAAGGTTTTAGTTTTTAGACTGTCATTTTAGAGTTGTGGTGTTTTTAAAAGTAGATTTTTAATAATCAGAAGCCAAGAGTGCATTCAAAAAGGGACAATTTGTATATTTTTAGTACCTTTCTTTTAATATTTGACAACCAATTTCCTTTTTGGAAAATCTTGGATCTATGGCTGACTGACTGATGTTTCATTATCTGCATTCACTATATATGATATATATACGATAGATATTTGATGGTCGATTAAATTATGGTAATTGATTAATTCTAACACTTTTGGTTCTTCAAAATCAAAGGACTAAAAAGAACTTATACCTCTTTGTATACAAACAAATTATAAGCATACATTGGTGTAAACTCTCGAGGGGTAGTTGAAAGCCTCTCAAGGTTTTTATTGTCAAATTTATAAATTTTATGTTTATGAATTTTATGAAAATAAAGTTTAATCTTATAAAGTGCCCATTTTGTAGAAAAAATCTTCCAGTTTCTCCCTCTTTTACAAATATTTGACTGGAAGTCATCCTGTTTGTCACATTCAATTTGTAAATATTACAGACTCGTTAAAACTATAACCACCTGTTTAAAAACAGTAGCAATAATTCTCCTTATCTGCTAAAGACATCATCAATGTTATGTAACATCCTAAAATGCACACAAAGGCAGACTCTTGTTAAATAATGTACAGGTTCGAAGATAACCTGGCTTTTCAAAGGATGGGTGAAATTTGTAAGATATTATGTACAGTAGCTGATTTGAGTGAAGTTTTATGGAACATCTGGAGTATATTATCTTATTAGAGGAGATATGATGTGATAACCCTAAGTATGTGTATGACCCTGAATTGACAGACTTATACAACATTCATTATCTCAACAGAGGAAGCTAAAAAAATACACAAATTATTTATTACTGGGATTTAATTCTAAAATAATGACTTGATATGAATTATCCCCCCTTTTGATAAAAGATATTGCTATTAAAGTGAGAAGTAGATATGTTGAATACTTTACTATATTGTCCGCTGGATATTGGTTTTAAGGCTATATTGGAAAGAAATGGACCTTAAGTTAAGAAATTTTTTGAAAAGAAATGTAATATGGAAGTTTAAACAGAAAAACTGCTTCTTACCATTACTCTTTGCTGCACTGAACCAGGTCTATATCTTAGACAGGGAATAAGTTTGTGTCTGTACAGGCTTTGAGGACCATTGTTTGTCTTTGGTTGTTTCTCTGTTTGTTCAGAGGAGTTAGTTGTTGATTTGTTTTAATATTTTATCTGTTGTACAGTTCAGTGTTTTTATGCCCCACCTAGGGGCATTATGTTTTTCGGTCTGTGGGTTCGTCCATCCGTTCGTCCGTCTGTCTGTCCCGCTTCAGGTTGAAGTTTTTGGTCAAGGTAGTTTATTGATGAAGTTGTAGTCCAATCAATTTGAAACTTAGTACACATGTTCCCTATGATATGATCTTTCTAATTTTAGATGCCAAATTAGAGTTTTGACCCCAATTTCACGGTCTACTGAACATAGAAAATGATAGTGCGAGTGGGGCATCCATGTACTATGGACACATTCTTGTTTGTGATTCCTGATATCCGTCTTTATGTATTATTGATATTAAGCTATGTATATTTGTTGATAAGTTATCCTTGAACGGTTCCTTGTCCTGAATATGCATGTAATATTTGACCTTGAACATTAAATTACAATCAATCATTGAATCATTCTTGTCTAGCATAAATGATGTATTTTGGTTATTTTACATCTTTTATATCCAGGTACTTAAGTTAAGCATCTGTTTCTGATTTTGTTAAGTTTAAAATATATAAAAAAATAGCCATTGCAGGCAAATGTTGGGTTTAAAACAAATGTAATGACTTGTGCCAAAAGTTACAGTAAAGAAATATGGCTCAAAACACTACACTGATCTTTTAATGTTCTTTAGAAACTTCAACATTACCTATATTTACTTTATGTCTTTTATCTTTTTGTCAAAACTAATGGCACATAGTTTCACATTTGTGAACAAGGATGATTTTTGAATTTGTTAAATTCATTCAAATATTGTAAAAAAAATTCAATCTTACAGTGCAGTGAAAAAATCTCAGAGTAATTAACTCTGCAGGGAATGAATTTTGCAATGCTGAGATTTATGTATGGTAGAGGGATGCTTTTAAAAACAGGTGTTTCTTTAAAAAAAGATGAAATGATGAGATAACTCATTAGTATACCTCAAACCCTGATTGTGTTAAATTGGGTCATCTTAGTATGTCATACTGATGTGTTTCCTGCTAAGGATTTGTTTAGAGGTTTCTACATATTTAGCAATGTCTTTTTGGAGAGCTGCATTTCAGAAAGATAAAAACAAACTCTGCAGTTTGGAGGCTATCGAAAAGTTTTTCATTGGAAGCTTCGACACCAGTACATTTAAAAATACATCTATATGGCCTTATCAAGCTCATCTTCATAATCGTTTTATGATTAATGGTTTCGTTTGAATACACATTTGTAACAAATCAGCTGCACATGTTTAGGTACACATGAGTTGTTAGAAGTGTCATTAACAACAGTACAGGCAGGTGTCACCAATCAAACATTTGTTATAACATATAAATTGATGGATTACAGTTTTCTTTATGGTTGTATTGAGTGTGAAAATGTACATTTACAAACAAAATTTACACAAGATCTATGGTTGTATTTTGCGTTTTAATTTTTCAAGGACTCTGTACAAAATTCCTGAGTCACAATTGGCTTTTAAGTGTTTAGTGATAGTAGGTTAACATATAAACATGATAGAGTCATTGACTGGTAGTTAATGAAGATGTATCTGTCTCATTAGAAAGAGTATTTATGATGATGACCAAAGGAACAGTATTTATCATATTATAATCGTCCTTTGTCCATTCTGTGTTTTACTAAAATCTTCACTTGTATATTTGTAATATTCTTAGTCATTCTACAATTGAATATCCTAATGACTGTGAAACTGTTCAAAGTGACTGCAAGGTTTTTATCATATAAAGATATTTCAGTAGTTTTTTATGCCAGACATTATAGTAGGTCTAATGCAAAAATGCTTGTTTGATAGTAGAAGATCAAAAGAAAAAAATTGAGAATTAATTACATCTTGCAAGCTTGGATATGGTCAACTTTGTTTGAAGGAAGGCCTTTTCTTTCAAACTGACCTGTTTTTTTTTTGCTCAGTTTGAAGCTTGATTAGACAAATGATAGAATCAGTGCAGTATGCAATGATAGAATCTTGAAACTGTTGCACAGTGATATTTTGCTGCTTCTTCCTGTATTTGATATCCTTAGATACCGAAAGTGTTTGTCGTTTATTTCCCCCTGAAGACTGACACCAAGACTGTCAAGCTAAAATAATGATGTAACTACTTAAAAAAACTCTTGATATTCTGACAACTATAAGCAGCTATACGTGAACAGTGAATTATGTACTAATTACAGTCATTATATGTTATTCTATTGTTCTTTTTTTTGCAGGCTGTGCTTTTGTTACATATGTAAATAGACAGTCAGCTCAAAATGCAATAAAAAGTCTACATCATTCCCAAACAATGGAGGTATGTAAATGAACGTTAGCATTCCGCACTAATTATATAATTCACTCATCATCATTATGGTAGAAGTTTTTTTGGCCTACGTTTTTTGTCCTATTTTTTATGCGATAAATCACGTAATTGTGTCTTGTTCCAAATGTAATGAAGTACTTGCATGTTTCGATGTTTCAATAGGTTTTGTTGCACATAGTTATCTTAATAAAAGTCATTTAGATAATAAGGATATTAGTGTCTGATATTAATAGTATTTATAGTACACTTATTTTAAAAAGTAATCATAATCACATCTATTTCTCTTGTAGAAGGTTAACAGTTAATTCTAGGCAATTGATTTCCTGCAACAAAGGGGTCTTTACACGTAAAAACAGAGTGAATGTTTACGAGTCATTAAACACACACAAACATGCATATCCTTATATTGTGGAAAGTTTCAAGATGAACAACAACAATATAAGTGCTATTCCTTTATATAGTTATTTCTAAGTACATCATGGAAAAGTTTGTCTTTTGACCATCCATTCTGTAATCCATACATGTAGATTGACGACTGTATGTTATAATGCAGCATTAGAGTTCAGTGGAATCTTCCAAGGAAGTAAATTTCATCTTGTATATCATGTCGACAGCAAATTAAAGCCCTTATCTTTCAATTAAAAATATATAAGCCACATCTCCGGCTTGTGTGAAAATTGAAATTAGAAAAGCTGCAAGCCATGTTGTGGAGTATGTCTACTTCTTGAGGATAATGTCAACAACACATACTTTAATCTGATATACTATAAAATCAGAAATGTTTGTATGCATCGGACATAAATGCAAGAATAAATATTGGAAATTCAGGAAATGCTACATACAAATAATGCTATTTAAACTTGAAATCAGAGTTTTCATTTTTGCAAACCTATGCTGTCACAATTTTTACAGTAATTAAAACATTGTAAGAATTAATGTATGTATTACAGTATTGTTTTATAAAGGGTTTGCTTTTGTCTGACATAATTTTGATGAAAGAGTTTTAGATATTGACATTTTATTGTAATTACACAAGTTTGCAAGAACGGACTTAATTTTGGGAAAAAAAATCTATAATGTATTAAAAGTTAGTACAGCAATTATCATATATGAAAAAGATATTAATTGATCAATTTTACAGGGCTGTAATGCACCAATAGTTGTAAAATTTGCAGACACACAGAAAGAAAAAGAACAGAAAAAGTTAAACAACATGACAGCCAATTTATGGAGTCTTTCAGTGGGAGGCTTAAATGCTCTTGGCCCACAATACCTAGCAGTAAGTTTTACCAATTTATTACTTTTTACACAAGCAACTACTATGATTGAGATTGAATAATGACAATTTCATTTGTGTTTGCTTGCCATTTGTTTTGCAGTTTGAATTCAAAGTAGTTACTGTAAATTCAGAATTATTATGTGCATTTATTATTGCGATTTTTGAAGGATGGACAAAAATACGAGATTAATTATTGCAATTTCAGGAAAATATAAATACAGATATATATATCAGATATCTAAATGCAAGTTCTTATTATTGCGATATTCACCCAGTCGCATTATTCGCAATAATCAAAACCTCGCAATAATTTCTGAATTTACAGTATTGGGTCAACCAGAACAAAACTCCTACATGATCAGTAACTCTTTATGTGGTTAAGTACAAAATAATATATGCTCAGTAAGTAATATGTTAGGAGACCTAACATAAATAGACATTTCTTGTACTAATAATCCAATATAAGGAAGTAAAATACTTAGAAAATGTAGAATTTCCTAAAATTGACTGATCGATTGTTGGTGTTTTACACTACTATTAGCACTCTTAGCTATATCATGAGGGCCAGTTTTTATTGGTGCAGGAAGCTTAAAGGGGTACCCAACACTTTGACTAAAATAGATTTGGCTCATTTAATTTTCATAAAATTTTGACAAAATATTAACGTTGACCTGTTGACAAAAATATAAAAATTTCAAGAAATTTGAATCACACAATATATAGGAATAATTTCATTGGATAGATAGCAGTTTGACAAACAATAATTTTGATCATTGAGATGCTTGATGTCTCTTTACTGATAGTATGTGATTTAAACGTTTATCTGATTTTTAAAACGTTAACTCCTTTAGGTGTTCTGTACCCTCTTTATTGCCAAGAAATAACCACTGAAACTGGCAATCCTAGTCAACTAAGATCAAAGGTGAAGGCCTCCAGTAGAGTTTAAACTCAACACCCTCAGTGTTGACACCCTGTGATTAATAAAAAAAATGTAAAGCTGATTGTGTTGAAATAAGTTATACTGGTTTTGTGATTGGAAGTTTCTCCCAAAAAATTAAAGGAATTTTTCTTCGAGTCTTGGTTGTGTAAAATAGAAAGACGTAAAACATATAGAACACACATGAAGTCTTATGTACTTTGAAACCAATTTTAGACTGAACCTTTCTTAGGACAAATTTTTTTTGGGATGAAGCGAGTGTTTAGTTTATACAGGTGAAATAAGAATTCATTGATTGTCCTGATACAAGAGTTCAATTTATACAGGTTTATGGTTTATGCAGGGTTTGGTTTATACAGGTGTTACTATATTTAGGTCATCAGTTATGATAAATTATATCTTGAGGATTTTCTGCCCCAGGAATAGATTACCTAAGCTGTATTTGGCATAACCTTACTGATTTCTCTTCAACTTCATACTTGATATGGCCTTTTAACATTTTTGATTCAAGCATCACTGATGAGTCTTTTGTAGACAAAACATGTGTCTGACATTTGAAATTATAAGCCTGGTATATTTGATAAGTTTTTTTTACAGACATTGTATCTCTTATATTGACTTAGAAAACATGCTGTGTAAAAAATGCAGGTTTTAAAATATTTTTCAATTGCATCATTATCCTGAATGTATATATGTTTGCTTTTTGTTTTTTTTCATCTTTGACATTTCTCTCTTTGTAGTGTGATAATATAATCATGTAAAAAGTTCCCAGTGCTGGATAAACAGGCTATATATTTCTTTTTAGTCAAAAAATGAATTCAAGTTTGTCTGATATATTTATTAAATATTCATAGCAAAATTGATCTTTTTGAAAAAGAATCTAAATTGAAGATACATCTTTGAAACCTGATGTTTGAGTTATCTTTATCTATTTCAATAAACTGTTCTTCAATCAATATATGAAGAAGAAAAAAACTTACTGAAATACATAAAGTATCTTCATCTATTGAAGATGAATTAGACAACTATTAAAAACTTGATACTAGTTCTAATCCTGATTTATTATCAAAAACGCAGAAATTTTGCTATTTATTTTTTGTAAAGACGGCTGGCAAATTGCTATAAATCTTCTACCATATTACATAATTTGTTAGGGAAACCAGTTTCTCGCACACCTTAAAATCATTTTAGTTGCAATAAAATTGTCTTCTTTCACTCCTTACTCTGTTTTTTCTGTCAATTAATGCAAGATATATTCCATAGTTTAACAAGTTCAAATGTAAAACCGCAACCACAATGAATCATAAAGATTCTTCTGAGCTTTGAGTTGCTGCCACCAAATATGTTGATGAATAAATAGAATATAAAATGTGAAGAATGATGTTTTTCTTAGTAATAATTAGCCATTTCTTTCAAACTGATAGAGTAAGAGACCTTTGATGTTCAAACGAAAAAACTGCAGTTTAGTGTTTAATGGGCACCAATTACTTAAATTGTGCAGGCTTTACAAGTGGATTATGCAATGAAAGCTAATAAAATGATGATATGTTTCTTGGCATTGGTTTTTATTTCTGGAGCATTAAATGTACCTGACAAAGTTTTTGAAGATGAGTTCAAAGGAAGGAAAAGGGTTGTCATACTATGTTACTCAGTAATTATGAGAATGATGGTACTTATGTGAATGAAAATGACTGAAAAAATAATGATGTTTTTGACAATCCAGACAAAACTTGAAAGCATTACTCATCTGTTCTTTTGTGGAATGGTTGCTAATTCTGGGGATTCAAGATTTTGATGAAGACATTGTAACTGTAAAATTGACTTAATTATTTGAAATACCAAAAATAAATTTACTGTAAGTGCATGACTTTTAAAGTGAACTTTACCAAGACACATGAAAATTGACTTCTATTAATAAAAGTTCTCCCATGTGTGATAATTAAGGTATTTTTCATTCTAATAATGAAAAATATACACAAAAATTGCTCACCTTTGCTGTAAGGGGGCATGGGCTCATTCCCATGCCAAGTCAGACCTGATTGGTAGTCTCTGCTTCTTTTTGAAGCACATAGCATTTAGGTAAGAGCAAGAATAGGAATGATCACTCTCTTGTTCTGTACAATATAAAGGGGAGAGGAGTTATATAATAGAGATAACAAGTTTGTCTCTCTTGTCCTGTACAATATAAAGAGGAGAGGAGTTATATAATAGAGATAACAAGTTTGTCTCTCTTGTCCTGTACAATATAAAGGGGAGAGGAGTTATATAATAGAGATAACAAGTTTGTCTCTCTTGTTCTGTACAATATAAAGGGGAGAGGAGTTATATAATAGAGATAACAAGTTTGTCTCTCTTGTCCTGTACAATATAAAGGGGAGAGGAGTTATATAATAGAGATAACAAGTTTGTCTCTCTTGTTCTGTACAATATAAAGGGGAGAGGAGTTATATAATAGAGATAACAAGTTTGAGAGGAGTTATATAATAGAGATAACAAGTTTGTCTCTCTTGTTCTGTACAATATAAAGGGGAGAGGAGTTATATAATAGAGATAACAAGTTTGTCTCTCTTGTTCTGTACAATATAAAGGGGAGAGGAGTTATATAATAGAGATAACAAGTGTGTCTCTCTTGTTCTGTACAATATAAAGGGGAGAGGAGTTATATAATAGAGATAACAAGTGTGTCTCTCTTGTTCTGTACAATATAAAGGGGAGAGGAGTTATATAATAGAGATAACAAGTTTGTCTCTCTTGTTCTGTACAATATAAAGAGGAGAGGAGTTATATAATAGAGATAACAAGTTTGTCATTACTGTTTTCGTGTTATTTTATTGTGGTGAACTAAAGTAACATAAATATTATATCCACATTTTATACTATAAATTCAAATTCCCAGTTGAAAAGAAATATTTCTGCTGATTTAGAAATCTCAAATTAGTGTTTTCATTGACTTTTACATTATCAAGAAAATTCTTGAATTATAAGGTCATTCACACTATTTTGAAGTCCTGGTCACTTATCTGTATATGGAGGAGAAGGGGTGAAAGTTTTACTGTAGCTACATTGTATATAACTATTCTCCTGTCAATATGTGCTTTGAAACCATTCATAAACGAATTCAAAGCATATCTGTATTAAATGTGGGATATTCTTTAAAATGTTGTTACACATTTGATTCTTCAGTACAGCTGTTAGTTTAATGGAGAAGATGCTTGTTTTATTGGATAAATACATAGTAACTCAGATAAAGATAATAAAATGAGAGCATTATTGCTATTTCTCTCATTTACATGTTGTAATTTGATAGTTCAATCAGTTTAATAGTAAAGAAGAAAGAAAAAGAGGTAGGCAGAACTAATTGGGTTATCAAGAGTATTTTAATAGATTTTTTTTTCAAACCTAAAATGCTCACAGCAATATTAAGGAAGAATGTCTGATATGTCTTTTGTCTATTAATTTGACAAAGCTGTCAAGAAAAATGGAAGCTGTTCAGGCTTAGTACAGACTCAAACCAGAGTACTTACAAGAAATAATAGATGATTGATTGAAACAAAACCTAATGATATAAACATCTAGATAATAAATGGCTGGGAATCTATGTTCTTGTTAGGGTGTAGTTTTGACTTCACAAAAATAAGATCTGATGACCATAGGTTAAGTTTTCTAGCAAAAGACTGAATTAGGCAAAACATGTTCAGTGATTGGGTGTAAATTAACAATGTCAAGGCCAAAGGTTAAAAATAAATTGAAGTAATTTTGTAATTAGTTGCAGATGCTTAAGAATAAGTTAAAAATTGTAAAGAAATTTATGATAATGTTTTGATATTTTATGATAATTAACAATTTATTTGCTCTGGGTAATAGATAAAACTTGTGTTGCTTGCAATACTGGAGTATAATAATACAGCTGTTGTAAAATGGAATGAATTCCTTGATCTTATGTTGATATCTCAGTTCATTCACCCGTAGTGTACATCAGTAAACAACAAACAGCCAATAACAAAAATTGACTTCAGACAGAATCAAAAGTTTTTCAATTTCTAAGAAATAATTGATTTTCTAGTAATAACAGCCAACAGATGCAAGATTCTAAATTTAAACTTTATCATTTCAAAGAATTTTTATGACAAAGTTTGTTTTCACCACAGAAATCATAACAGAAATATAGAAAACTGGTTTGTTTAAAAACTTCAATAATGGTATAATTATGTCATTGTTTAGAATAAACTAATGATTTATGTCCACAAACCTGATGCAGCAAGATGACTAAACCGGCTTTGATGGAAAAGAATTTTTATCTAATAAACATGTAATTACAAATGATTTGATTGTTCTTTTCAGCTATTACAACAGGCAGCCGCAGCAGGGAACCTGGGAATGTTTAATTTAGGTAATATGGGTACGTAGACAATGCTAATTACCTTATTATCTTGTCTGTCTGTTTACAACCATGCCTTGATGTTGACAAGGGTCAGCTAACTTCCGCCTAATGTTATGTAATATTTACACAACAGATATGGCAACAGGAAACATTGGTTATAAGTTAATAAGACAAATTTTAAGGAATTTTTATGATAATTTTGAAAGATTTTATACAGAATTTCTAAACTGAAGTACATGTATGAATATGATACCTGGCACTTGTAAAATGGAATTCCTTCAGATTTTTCTTTTATTTTTCATCACGTAATTGCAGGCCATACACAAAAAAAGAAGCTTTGATTTGTGGCAATGACTAGTGCATTGAAAAATCATGTACAAAATGATTATATCAAGATTGCATAAACCTGTGCAATAGTTTTTTTGCGATATATTGAAAGTTTTTTTACGTCTAGACTGTTAAAAAGTAGTCCAATGCTTATAGGTTAATTTTGTGATTCACAACCTTATCATTTGCCCAATCTGTAGGCATCATTGGTGTTAAATTCTCATTTATATAACTACTAGTATGTGTCTCTTCTAATGTCAAAGAATAGCAGCTATTTGAAGCTCATGTGTCCTAATTTTTAGCATGGCATACAACCCATTAATAACAGTGGTTAGACTTAACACTAGATGATCTTTTTGGAACATCAAAGCATGATGATTTGTAATGTGTCTGTGGCTACAAATAATCACTAAGTTACAATTAACATGATTAAATGGTGTATTTTTTATAAGTCTTATGTCTTTGTTAATTTTATTTTAAAACAATGCAAAACCATTACTTTGGATCAAGTATTAAAATTGAATCCATAAGCAAAGGATTATTTGAACTAGATATGTTTTCTATCAGAGGGGGCCAAAAATACCATAAAATTTACTTTTTAAGTTCACCATTACTAGGCAGTTGTACAATAAAATTAAAGAAAAACCAATAACTTTGTCCACTGTTTTACATGGAGGTCATTGTTAGAGTTGATCCTTGCATCATATTCTTGTGACTGATCTGTGCAGAAACCTCTGTCATATTATTTCTGTGCAAACAATTTCCATTGGGCTCTGATAATACTATAAAATCAGTTTCTGCACATTGTAGGATTAAGAATATGTTAACTGACTACTGTGAAATTAATTTACCTTTAAAAGGTGAAAGGTGGACACAATAAATTAGAAAATATTTTTTTCCTATTTACAACAGGTGGTAATAATGGTCTGCAGCATCTATTACTGGCTCTTGCTGCAGCCGCAGCAGGAAATAACCAAGGAGGTATAATCTCCCCTTTCACATGCTCTTTGCTTTTGTGTTTTGCCAGACAATAGTCTGTTTTTGTAGTGAACACTTATTTTTCAATGTATTTTTGTGGGTATTTGTTATATTATATATCTTGACATTTCAACTTCAATATTGTTGTATGTTTTGGTTCTTTTTTCTCATTTATAAACACCTTACTTTTTTACTTTTTTCTCTCTTTTCGTTATTTTAATTGAATTTTAAGAGTTATGCATTAGATGAAAAATTAATCAGAAGAAAAAAATGATATGTTGTTATGTCATGTGTATGAAATGTCAATTAGAAATCCAGGTATATTACAGAACCTTTTTAAAATAAATTAAGATCACAAGGTCAGAATAACAATATGTTCTTTAAGTTTGGCTGGACATTAAGGTTCAAGTCATTTCAGCTTCTACATGACCATTGTCCTGAGTATGCATGAAATAATTGCCACTGGATGTTAAACACGCAACAATCAATTAATCTACAGGACTGCAAGTTATTGATAGTAAGACTAGGGATTTCTATCAGACACTGAAATTTGTCTTTGGATATTAATATATTTCAAGCCATTATAGTTCTACATTAATCTGACTATCTGTGCTTCACTTATTCCAGACCACATTTGTCCTATCCTTTAAATGATGACTACTGATATTGCCCTGATTTTTAGGTTTTTTTCATTATGATGAATTTCAGATTATTCCAGTTACTACCTTAGATGGAATAATCTAATGTGAAATTACAACCCATTTTCATTTTTCTGTTCATTCATTTGTACTACTGCCATGTCAAGTTTTTTTGTGTAATTTAAATTTCCATGTCCTTCTTGCCACACAGTAAATAAAGTATGTCACATAAAATGATATTTAACTATAGTGCTTTGTGTTGATGTTTTTGCCGAATATTTGTCTATAGATATGGTTCTTAGTGTGAAACATTTGCAGTTTGAATGACTGCTTTTAAAATGTTGAGTGTTTATTATTTATTTAACTAAATTCTTTTAAGTGTGAACAATTCCATTTTGTTCTATTAGATATATACATATTGTTAGTTATAAGGACCTTTAAATTTTACTGCTGAAGTGAGCAAACACTTGGTTATTTAAACAAATATTGAAAAATACCCAGGTAATAGAATTTACCATAGCCAAAGGGAAGTAACTCAATGGAAATCTGGAATATTTTTGTGGATTTTTTTTTAGCTATTTGAACATTGTGTCAACTCACTAGAAATTCCAACTGTATTCTGTAGATTATAAGGTTCATAATTTTTCCATCCATCTATATGAAAAACATGGTGGTAAAAATAGGCTTATGTTTTAAGAAAAATAGGAAGTACATTTGGGGATATTTGAAGGCACTTTTTCAGGTGCCCAACAAATTCAGACCATATAGTTAATGCTTTCATTTAATATAGAATTAACCACACATTACAATTTATATGTGGTGCCTTCAAAGTCCCCAAGATGTCCTTTTCTAAAAAAAGCTCTTAATAATGAAATATGCTTAAAGAACACCAAATTTATGGCATGCAAGAAGGGAACGGTTTTGGTAATTTCGATCGAGTTATACAGAAATTTTTTTTGTTTTTCTTCAAAACTTCAAAACCACTGTTCATTTTTTTAAAGAATAAATCTGTGTCAATCTCTTTAATAGACTATAGTGGTTTGGAACCCTGTCATGTATGAATAACCAAAGATTTCAATCTTGGATAAGTGCAGATGTAGTAAAAGTTATGTTAGATTACACTAACCATGAGATATATTATTTTGAAGAACATATATGAGGAAGTTCAATTAATAGTTCATATTTAAATAGCAGTTTTTGTATAACACAGATAATGGCATTGGTGTTTTTTTTATGAAATAAATATTAAACCACCAAATACAGCACCAAATCAAACCATTTAAAGTTAGAAATAAGTACATTCTGTGGAATAATTTATTTTTTCTAGGGAACTAATTTTCATGGATTAAGGAAGAATTGGATACTTGATTTTGTTTTTATGCCAAAGTCTGCATTCAAACCTTGTATTTAGTTGAACATTTAAATTCAAGGATTCTCTTTTATTCCACAAAAATTGGTATCCCACAAATAGAATAGATTCCATTATAGGTCTAATATGACTAAGCTATTATGAGCATTGTGAAGCAACAATTGTTAACTTGGAATGATAGTTGGAATTTTGCATAAGCGAGTTATGACAGCACTCATTTTTCCTAACTTAGAACAGCATGTTGAGTTCTGAAAATTAATTTAATTAATTTTAAGTCAGTATTGCTGTTTTCCATACCCAGTTTTTTGCCATTTGAGTTTTTAAAAAATATAATCTCACTATTGTTTATTCAATATATATATATATATATATATATATATATTTGACTGGAAATATATAGTAAATTTTGACAGAGTTTACATTTTTGGTTAATACAGGACTATTAGCTGCCCTTGCAGGGCTCCAGTTTAATGGTGGAAATTTATCCACCCCAAATTCACCAAGCGGATCAAATTCCTCCAATAACAACAGCAGTACAGGTACACAAGCATCTGTGTCGATTTTCAGCCAATTCATTAACATAAATTGCTCTTCAATGTGAAATGCAGGGAAATTCTGATTTTGTTATGAACTACTGTATTTCTTTTCTCTACATGTTACATCCCTGCACCATCTAAATTGTAATATCAATCCTTTTTGATGATAGAAAGTGTCTCTTAGATCTTCGTTTAAATGGCATCATTGAATAAATCATCTTGCATCCAGGCAGCCAAAAATTACTTAACATGTAATTGTAACTTGGGCTAGTGTTGAGGACTCTTCATGTCAGCAATGCAATCGATTTGACTGGTTTGTAATGAAAATATAAAATCAAAAGATTTTACTGTTTGAATGAATCTGGAATTAACATGATTAAGTGACCTTTCATAATATGCATGTGAGTTTGTGATATGGCAGCATCCGATCCTATGAATATTTCAATATTACCGTTTTATACAAAAATTACGTTTTGAAAGTAGGAACAATTTTTACATAATAAAGCTTTACCAAGATATCAAATTTACTTCCATAGTAAAATTAAAAGCTTGACATATTGAGATTTTGTAAAGACATTGTCTATTGTTGAAGACTGTTTGTTGACCTTTAGATGTCTTTTGAATATTTGTGTTGTTGGGTTGCTGTCTGATTGATGTATACCAAATATCTTTTATTTTTCTAGTCAATACTATGACAAGTCAGGCTTTGAGTTGGACAAGATTTTTTTTTACCGTCTTGCATCAAGCATCTAAGGCCAGATTGAAGAGGCAGCAAGTAAACATCTAATGACACTTCAGACTATAATGAGAGAGAGAAAAAATCGAACCAACACCCATTTATCAATTTTAGAGGATTTATTGATTTGATGGTCATTCAATCACTTGGTTTTATCTTTTGGTTTCTGTTTCCCTTAACTTTATGTTGATCAGATTAAGCCTATCAGTGAGACTTCAAATTGATATTAAAGCTGCTAGTATGATGAATAAATGATTTGAAACAAGCACAACATTTTATATGCACATTTTTGAGTTCCATATTGCCAAAACATAAGAAATAAAGTACTAGAATACAATTGAAGAGCAGTTAATGTTATTTTTGACTTTCCTGTTTATGTGGCAAGCCTGGCTGTTATTCTCCTCTTGAAGTTTTTATTATTGCAGCATGTTTATCATATTGTATTCATTTTCATATCTATGTCTCATTCATTTGCAAACACGGGTTATTATAACCAGAACAAAATTATCTTTTCTAACAATTGTTGTTATGGCTTAGCTTTCTTGTTAAAACTTGGAAGGTTTTTATACAGTTTGATATATTTAGTTATTTCTTACAAAATTAACATTGTGTATATATGTATATTTATACTCTTTAATGTCATTTAAAAACCGTGATCCTTAATTATTTCCTGTACTGATCTATAGATACAATCTCAAGTTTTCGTGGATATGATACTTATTCTCAATGGAATAAAAAAAAAAACAAAAAACCCATTAACATCCTTAGGGTAAAAAAAAATACAGAGGTAATTTTTTGCTGTGAATTTTATGATTTTTAATACGCTAAAGGGGTCTTGTGTTTGTGTACCCTTTCTCATTGAGTCGAAGTGGGGAAGGTTATAGATATGATTTGTGACCAAATCAAAACAAAAACATTCAAAACAGTATTTGCTGCTTCTCTGCCTATCAAACAACATTAGTAATAAAAGCAAAACTGGTTGACTAGGATTCAAAATAATGATTCAAATTTTTGTTACATTGTTAGCTTTCACATTAAAATTTTGACTTGGTGTGTTGACTGTTGGTCTTACCGGTCTAGTAAAAAACTTGAGTACAGTAAATTCAGAAATATTTGTGATGTTTTAAGTATTCTGAAACTTGCAATAGGATAGGTTTCACAGAAACTAAAACATTTTTGTTCAGAGTTCAACCATTGCAATAAATTGCAAAAATTTCTGAATTTACAGTATATTCCTATAACGTTAACATGATTGGTCGTGAATATGCAAGTAATACTTGAACCTGGATATTAATCGCCAATCAATCAATCAAACATTGCATGACATTCTATACTTCTTATTCTTAAGACAATGGAAAAAATTCCTCCATTTAGATTTAGTAAAAATACCTTGCATTTTTTGAAAAACATTTCTGAGAAAGCCCATATCTAAAATGTCGCGGAAGTAATGACGGATCACGGTTCCTCTTGATATCTTCTCTACAGAATATATACATTTTAACTTCAAAAGTATTAATTAGAAATGTTTGCAGATGAATTTTTTCTCACAAAATGTTTATATTTACTACAGGCCAAGAACACTTTATCATAGTTAAAGAGCCCTGTTATAGTATTAAGAATATAAGGGATAATTTAGTTCCAAGGCATTAAGACTGGTTCCATTTAACATTTGATGGTTGTGGTAGGGAAAAAAGAGCAAAAATTGCAGATAATAATAAAATGTACCACTTTTCAAGAAAAGAACATGTGAGGCACCACTTTCCTCACATTAGGAACTAAATTTACCCTATATTCTTTGAAATTGGACAGATATTTCTTGTGGTTTGAGAAACTTTAAACAATGCATGTTGATGTTTGCCTCAAGAATATAGTAAATGATACAAAAAATGTTTAAAAACAGGCATCCCCTGAATAACAATATGTATCAGCAAAAAAGTTTTTCATAGTCAAAATTTGATTTCTTCATTTATCAGAACATCTAAACATGGCTCTTTTCAGTATTTTCAGCAGTATTTTTTGAATGTATGAATGCAGCATGTATTTTTTATTTGCATCGTGTTTTGGCTTCGTTTTATTCTTGATGTTTTTATTTTGAATGCATATAACAGAAGCAAATGGCTACATTTGTTTTAGAGCTACAGAGATTTGCTTTTGTTGTTGTTTATTATTTTTGTTTACACCAGTTATAATTTGCATGTCCAGTTTAGCATATTTTTTATATTGTCAGAATATCACAGCTTCTTTTCACTAATATGCGTATATTACACTTCATTATGTACTGTTTATGAAAAATATTGGTGTCTTCATATTTTCTCCCAATCTTCTTTACTTTTGCATTTCTTGTTATCTTTGTTTCTTTTTTCGTGGTGGAACTTCTTTAATTTTGTTACTTTTGGGAAAACTTGGAATTTTTTCCTAATAAAATACTTACTCAAACAATATCCTATAACTAGTCAATAATAGCATGCAAATCTTTTTTTTTTTTTAAACAAAAGGACAAATTTGTAGAAAGATTTACCAAATTTATAATTCTTGAAATTTTGTATTTTATAACTAATTTTTTTCTAATTTTAAATAGACATTTTTTTATTGTAATCTTTTGAATTTATCTGTTTAAAAAAAAGAAAAGAAGAATATTGTTATCTATAGATGATTAAACAATTTGCTGATTTTATTTTACAGGAGAGGTTGCCAGTCTACAAAACTTACAGGGTTTGATGGCACTAGCCAATGCTAACAATCCAGGTAATTTAGTATAAATTAGATTGACCTTCAATTGGTATCATAAATGATTCGATACATCATTATTGAAAGAATTTTGTACCAAAGTTAGAAAAGGGAAAAATCTTTAATATTTCTTGCCATTTGACATGAATTTACAGCATACTCTAGTCTTTATTTCAATCTATACAAAGTTCTGTTTCTTCTACTACAAATACAAAAATATCGCATCTCATCTTATGTACCCATGGTGCTTCTGTAATTTTCTACTGTAAAAATATAAAACAAAAGGAAAGGAGATATGGCATTGTTAAAATTACTCTAGACCAAACCTACACATCTGAATGTTACCATATGATGTATAAATATAAGTAGGCACACAAACTGGATTTCTAGCTTAGAATTGTCCAATTCAGAAATGGTTATGCATTCTTATAACTGTTGGATGATTTACTGTAAATTCAGAAATTTTAAATGTGTTCATTTATTATTGTGATTTTTGAAGAATGGACAAAAATGCGTGATTAAGGAAAATTTGCATGCTGATGTATGTGTCAGATATCAAAATGTGAGTTCTTATTATTGCTATACTCACCCAGTCGCAATATTCGCATTAATAAAATCCTCGCAATAATTTCTGAATTTACAGTAATTTATTAAGATTTCATTTGAGAGTTAGTTTTGATGTTCAACACAATTTACGAGGGTCTTAGTCTGAATGGTTTCATCAACTCGAGTCGTCCAAGTTAATAGCTAAAATCATTAAAGGTACTTAGACAATTATATGATGTTTAATTTTGTACAATTTCAGGTGCTTTAAATGCTTTAGGTATACAAAGCCTGTCTGGATTGAGTGGTTCTGGTATGTCAAATAGCACAGGTGAGTTGGTGCTTTTTATAAGAATACAAAAGATGTGTGTTCTTTTCAGGAGAAATGATTTTCTGTCCTTATCCAGTGTCGGCCATCTATTATAGAGGTTATGTAAGAATTTTGCAGTATTTGCTGTCCCCTTTATTATATCCCATCTCAATAAAATTGCAGAGGGATGAAGTTTTTGACATGTCAGTCTCATCCATTGTCAGTAATTTGTTGCCAGAGTAGGGCCTTAATTTTTTGCATTGTTTACATGATAAAGTTTGTGATAAGGTCAGTTTAAGGGGAAACAAAAATGGTAAGACAGTGATATTTGGTATGCAGTCTTATAAGTAATGGCCAATCTGATTTCCATGCAGATTATTTAGCCCCACACCCTCAGCCAGTGTCAATTGACTTTGAAATTTTTGTATAGTTTACAAGTTGTAGTATTGTGGTTTAAATTTCAAGTTTTACATCATACTATCAAATGTCTTTAGTGTAGAAAGGATTGTCTTATAAGGATATTTCTGTCCTAGAAGGTATATTAGTGCAATCAAGAAAAATCAACCTTACTTTTGGGCAGACTATAATCGATTTATAATCAGTTCAATTTATTTTATTTTTATTTTCTCGTTTTATTTATCACCAACATGAAATTTACTGAAGACAATGAATACAATATATAAGTTCAAATAACCTAACTTAGACTTAATAAATTGATTATTGAAAACAAAATTATTAGCATCATTTAGCTTTTAAAGATGGATCATTGATCATCTTAGATAATCCTTATAGCAGACGCCATAAATTATATAATATGTCAAATTTAGCTAAAACAGTATTGATTTGAAACTGTTCTTTAATGTTAGGACTTAACAATAGAGGAAACAGCATAGGTGAGATTGCTAAATATAGTAGCTCCATAGTCTATATTGTAAAGTGTTGTCATGGTAACATAAAAAAAAAGATTTAGGCCAAAAGAACTAATTTTCAGGTTCAAAGTTATTAAATATATGATCAAATATTTTAGAAAATAGACCTGGTATTTCATGTTAAATATAAACCTTTTAATTCAATTGCAGAATAATTGACAAATTTTAAAAAAAATAATGACTAAACCATGTTTCAAATATTGAAGGTATTTGTTTGGCATTTGCATTGTTTTTGTGTAGTTCAGTGTAGTTATCTTAATCCAAGGTATTTAATTTTCAATCTTGATTTTGCATCAACTTTTACCAAAAATTCTCAGCTTCAAACAAAGCATGCTTTTGTAATGGAATTAATTTATGACCCATGAGAGAAAATCAGCATCAGATTAAATAAACAGAATTTCTTATAAGTGTCATGATATAAGTTAGCTACCTTTTAAAGCTTGTACTTGAAAAGATTTATAGTTGAATTTTTAATGGAAATAATTTTTTGGTGAAATTTTAGTGGCTGCCGGAAAAAAAATTGATTCAAATTAAAATAAAATTACATCCAAGATAGTGGAGTTTTAAGATATAGCCAATTGCAATATTCTTAATGTATGAAGTCAGAAAGACCAGATCAACTATAAGAAAGTATATAAAAAATGTCAAAATACACTAATGCATTGAAAGATTGGGTTCTGTGGATTCCACTCCCCTCTATAAATAGATCTTGAAGCCATTAAATTATACTAAAATTGTACATGAGAGAGCAATTACACTTTATTCGATTATATAGAAAGTCTTATAACAACAACACTTTATTCGATTATGATAAACATTGACTTTCCTATGTAGCTTTTGGACACAGACCAAATGGAAATATAGGTGAGACTTGGTTTGAGGATTAATTCAAAAACAGCACTTAACAATTTGTATTTTCACACTCCTGTTTTGACAGTTTCACTATTTGTCTCATACACTTGATATTGCTTTTAGCTGGTGCCCAATAGATTGTTCATTGCAATAACATGACTGGTATCCAGGTTTACTGCACCTTTATGATAAATTGATACTGGATCCCTGTTGCATTATTTTGTTGTTGGAGTGAATGATACAAATGGATGCCAGTTAGCTGCAATATTTAATATTTTTTTGGAATACGATGTGAACTTGTGAACACAAAACCAATTTGATTTTCATAATTATTTTGTTACATTGTTCTCCTTGACACTTTTTTAATTTGTAAAATTTGAACTCTGAAATGAGTATTTAAAAAAGTATTACACTTTGCAGTGACACATACACACAATTGGGTAGAGCTAATTGCTTGATTTTATGCTAAAATGGTACAGATAAGTTTTTAAAAAGTAATTAGTATCCATGTAAACTTAAATAGATGTCTGACCTTAAAAAAAAATTAAAAGAAGATTCTGAACAATGTCTTTTTATATTATATTTTTCTAGAAATATTTATAAATTTTGGAATACTTAAAATTGAATCAAATTTTATCCCTTGTCTTATATTATAGAACATTATTTCAAAATTTTATGATATATTAATTTTGCTGTACCAAAATTTTCAAGAATCAGATTAAAAACTTCATGTTTGATATTGTGAATTGGAATTGTCATAGATTGATTGGAAAAGAAATATGAGTTTTAAATAATGGGATTTGAACCCAGTAAAATTTTTCACATCATTATCGTTGATTCATTAAATATTTTTTTTTTTTTTTGCAGGATCATTAACAGGTACTACCACAACCTCATCATTGCCTGGCCTTGCCGCAAATTTACAGAGCCTAGGCAACAACAACATTAGTGCTACACATTTACAGAATGCTGTCAATGGCCTTGGTTCCACAAACCATTCAGGGATGGATACCATTAGCCAGGCTTACACAGGGATACAACAATATGCAGGTTTGTGTGGTTTACTCAGCCCAGGTAAAGGTTCGTTCATTTTACCTTGGATTTTTTCAGGAGTGACAGCTATAGGTGTTGCTTAGCATACAGTAACTACGCTACCATTCTGCACATGAGTCTACCAATTATTTTTTTGTCGGCTATTGCTGCATGATTAAATAATTTCTATTTTTTAATGAAATATTAGAACAGAGGATTTTACAATTCTGATATAAAAATAATTGGTTACTCATAATTACTTTGTTTTATCACTTCAAGGTGAGAGATGACATTGTTTTCCAGGAAGATGTTTTGCACAAACACTGAATTTTAATTAGATGTCATCTTAATATGCAGATATGAAATTAAAAAGACATCATATGAGCTGTGTCGGAAAGAAATCAACCTTATGCAAGTGCACTTATACATGTACATGTATAAGACTTTGATTGATTTTTGGACATTCAAATACGAGATAAAAGATGAATTTTGGTCTGTTTTGTAGGGTTCTTATAACAACTTATGGTCATGCTTATGGTCAATTTCTATCACACGCAGCTCATATCATATCTCCTTATTTTTAAAAGATAATTTTTTCGTATTCATCACTATAAATAGTTATTGAACTTAAACAAATATGTGACCTATAGTTGTTAATTTCTGTGTCATTTGGTCTCTAGTAGAGAGTTGTCTCATTTGCAATCGTACCACATCTTCTTATTTTTATATGTATGCTTTATATTCTTAATCATAATAAGGAGTATACATATCATGTGATCAGTACAATTACAATGTAGGTATTTACTGTCAACAGTGTTTCTCCAAATAATGCTGTGGTATTTTCTATAATGTGTCATTCTCAATTCTATTTAATATTTTTTGCAAAAAAAGGCAGAATCCAAAATTTATAAAATAATTTTTTTTTAGATTTAATCAAAGACACTCTGTACCATGTAAAAAAACGAATGAGAAACATTTGAAATTCTGTTCAATGTATAGGTAAAGAAAAAATTCAAAATGATGTATACGTTAAAATTAGAAAATTGCTCAAATTATATATATGATAGGGATTTGGATGTAACCACTTTGTGTCAATTAATATAATCATTACATTTAGAATTGAATGTCAGTAATTTGTGTAAATTATCACCTGAACACCTATAAGATGTACCTTTATTTTTGTTTGAGGAAACTCAAAAAATCATTGTCCTACTTTGATCAAAGTACATGTGGTATATGTTGTAGAAAAAAAAAAGAAGAAGATATTTCAATTCTTAATATTTTTTGTTGCTTTTAAATATTTAAAACTCTGAAATGTTTGTTATTTTTAGAAACAGTTCATTAGTGAAAACTTGGCACCAATTTTTCTAGGATGCATTACTTGAAATAGATTTTATGAACATCATGTTGAAGTTATTTCATAGTATGATCAGATTTATTCACAGACTTGTTTTCTCTTTTTACAGCAGCATTCCCAAATTCATTCAATACAACAACAGCACAGATCCAACAGAATTCTGCAGCTGGTAAACAATCAGAGGGTAAGGGCTGTTCCATTAAAACATACATGGGGGTTACTAAGGGCTGTTCCATTAAAACGTGTATGGGACCCATGTAAACAACTTCAATTTGCCACATTGGTTGGGTGTGATAATATTCAAGGTACCATTTTTCTGCACCAGATGCACATTTCAACAAAGTTTAAATGTATGCTGTTTGCCATGATTGCATTTATGGGTGGTAACTCTTATTTTTAAAGTACCTTCACTAGGTACCATGTATGTTTTAATGGAACAGCCCTAAGTGAAATATGTAAAAGCAAATATTTTCTATTGGTTTGCATTATTATTACTCAAGCAGATATTATAAAACCCTAACACAAAATGGAACCTTTCTCAAACAGGAAACCTGGAAAATTATTCCCTTCAAAATCGGTTTTCTCAAAATAATTTTTTTAGCCTGGTGGTGATAAGGACCACCACAACTCCAAATCTGGTAGTCCCAATGACTATTGTGTTGTCCTGTAGTTGCAGTTAAACTTCTGCTTTCAATTCTTTCCATAAATAAGGTATAAATTAGATTAGGCCAATTGTATATGGTTCAATATTAAATATTTATTTACTTATATGCATTGTGGTCAGGCCTTGCGGTCATAAAAATTTCGAGCACGATTATCATACTCAGACTCAGAAATCAATCAAAATGCTTGGTTTGGTATTTTCAAAAACACAAATTTTGTACTTAAAGTACTGAGTAAAGTTTTGTGACGGAGAGCCCATGAGTTGTACTTATTACCAGAAAGCCTATAAAAGAATAATACTACCTAAAACTTTTGTCTGACATCAGGACTAATACTACACTCAAAACTGGTGAAACTGTCTGATTTTTGGTGGTCAGGATCAACAGAACTGCCAGTTTTTGAAAAACACTGCAAATTCTAATTTCAGACACAAAACCACATAATTTTAACCCTACAGAAATTCTAGTTTCTAGAGTAGTTGCTTACTTTTACGTCATTTGGTCTCTTGTAGAGAGTTTTTTCATTGACAATCATACCACATCATCTTATTTTTATAAAACTTGTTATTTTGAAATGGTATTGATAGCAATCCACAGTAGTAGCTATGCATAATGGGTTAAATTACCCTAAAGATGTTCTATTGGAACCTCATAATTTGCTATAGATACAGGTTTTATCTATCAATCAAGGGCCTGTGAGGGGCATTGCTACATTTATACAATTATCATTGCTTAAACAATAAACATGTCATGAAAACAATATATTATCATGAGATATCATGTTAGGTTGACTAACTCAGAAATGAACAACATAAAAAATTCTGGTATTATAAGACAAAAGAATTTCAGATTATATTAATTTCAGTAAAAAGGTTGTTTAATCAATTATTTTAGATTGTTAGACATATTTCTTTATATTTGTAGGACCTGAAGGAGCCAACTTATTCATTTATCATTTACCACAAGAATTTACAGACAGTGATTTAATACAAACTTTTTCTCCTTTTGGGAGTGTGATCTCTGCTAAAGTGTTTATTGATAAACAGACAAATCTCAGCAAATGTTTTGGTAAGGATTTATCAATACATCTGGTGTCACAGAGTATTTTATGACAGTGAACATTTAGCAGATAAGCAAGTGTAATATTGATTATGACAATTTGTTTATGACCTGCATCTATAGTAAAGGGGCATTATGTTTTCTGGTCTGTGCATAAGTCTGTCTGTCCATCCCTTATCAGGTTAAAGATACTTCGTCTTTGCCATGAAGTTGTGGTCACATCAATTTGAAACTGGGTACACTGCGTCATGAGATACTTCGTCTTTGCCATGAAGTTGTGGTCACATCAATTTGAAACTTGGTACACTATGTCATGAGATACTTCGTCTTTGCCATGAAGTTGTGGTCACGTCAATTTGAAACTTGGTACACTACGTCATGAGATACTTCGTCTTTGCCATGAAGTTGTGGTCAAATCAATTTGAAACTTGGTACACTACATCATGTTCATAAAGAGGTGAACTTATTAAAAAGATATGCCAAAAGATTCTTGGTTTACAGAACTTGAAGTGTGATAGTGTGAGCAGAGAATGGTGTCCTTTGGACACATATTCTTGGGCTGTTTTTGTTTATGTTTTTTAAAACTTTTTGGTGAATTTAAGGTAAAAAATTTCACGATATCCTCTCAATAGCAGAGTTTATAATAAATTGATTAAAATATAAACAAAGATGAACAGCAGTGGCAGTTTTAAAAAAAAAGAAAACAACACTTTATAAATTTCATGCATCCAAAGTGCTTTTCTGGATTTACCTTCATCAGGAATGCTCAAAGCCAAACAGTCAAAACAGTTGAAGAGCTATATGACCAAAAAGGAACTAAAAATAATAGCCAAATCCATCTAAGGTCAACTTTTGTCTGAGGGAGTCGAAACCTTAGTTTCTAAATTTATTAACAGGCGATTTAAGAAATGTTAGTTATAAATCTTGTTATGACCAAAGTACTAACAAAAATAACTAGTTCTATATGTGAGATCTGGCATGTTGATGGGACCCAAAATACAAAGGTTTAGTTTAAATACTGGGCCATAACAAAAGCAACTTATCAAGAGCTACTGATAAGTGGCAAGAACAAGGAGTGGATATCACTGTAATCAGAATGATGAGATAAATGGGATGACATGTCTTGTTTCTCATTACTTAGCTATATAACATAATTAAATCTAGTTCTGAAGGTCTTGTCTACTGCAGGTTTTACCATGTGTTTTGAATGAATATGGTTGACAAAATATCATAAAAAACAAATTACATGTAGTAATTTACATAGAAGATGCAAAAACTTAAATTTGGTTATATGATAAGTTTCTGCTGGTCATGATAATAAATATGATTACATACAGTTTGGTGAATTAGATCAATGACAAATTCAATTAAAGATTATAAATTTGAAAATATTCTTTGAAAAGTATTTTTCCATTTGTTTCTTTTTTATTTGGAAGTATCAACATAATATGGTGATGCTTCCCTTAAAGTATTTGGGGAGTTAAAATATAGTGTCCAAGATGAAAAATAAAGCATGGGATTGAAGTTATAAAATTCAAGGAGAAAAGACAAGTAAAATAAATCATATTTGGCCTAATATAAGGACATTCATTTTTTAGGATTTGTTAGTTATGACAACCCAGTCTCAGCTCAGGCTGCCATACAAGCCATGAATGGGTTCCAGATTGGTATGAAAAGGCTGAAGGTTCAGTTAAAGCGCCCCAAAAATGATGGAAAACCTTACTGATATAGGCAATAATGTAAGTGTTCAAACATGCACACAAGATTGCATCTCAGGTTGGCATGATCAATTTCATATAACCTGCTTTTAAAGATAAAAAAATGTTATTGAAACAAATCGTTAAGTAAGGCATGGACTTAATACAAGGTTAAGCCAATTTAAACTTTGGATAATACTTCTTGAAAGAAAATAGTTTGAATATAGTGGGAAAAGAGAGGCAAAAGATACCAAAAGTTCATTGAAGGGAACACTTCACATGAGAAAATACCTAATTAACAGTCCTAATAACACATTTAGGCATGAATTATAGAGGAAATTGTTTTCAACACCAAAAGAAAAGTATTTTTTATCTTTTCTTCAAAATTGCAACAAATTGTCATAAATTTTGCACCCAGTAATGTTTTGGCCTTCTTTTTTTTAAACTCTAAATCCAATGATTAAAAATCAAAATTGCTTAGCCCTTAGCAGGTAAGTTACAGGTAGTAGCATTTTTGAATGATAAATATATGTTATCATGATCATTTTTGAAATGAATTTTAATGTGTTCATGCTTTTTCAAGAAGAATCAGAAGAACGTAATCCAGCACAAACAAGGAATAGACAAATGTTATCTGTTGTTGATTTGACTTTTCATTCATTGTTGTTTCTTGGGACTTTTCTGTTAAAACAAGCAAGCGATATAAAGAATAAATGTTAGAAAAATTATATCTTAAGAAGGAAATCACAGATACAGCATTAAGCAACCTTCAATCAATACATTTAAATTTTGATTTGAAAGAATCAAACTGAAGAAAATTTTCCTTGATGTGTTCTTGTTTTGTAAGAGGGCTGATCCATTATAACTTGATGGTACCTAGAGAAGGCATTTTAAAAAGAGATTACAATATATAGAGGCAATTTTGGAATTTTCTTACTTTTTCAATGTTACAAAATAGTCTGAAACATAGTTGAGATTTCCAAGTGACTTCCCAGGGTTCTATGTATGTTTTTGAAGGATCAGCCCTAAAAAGTTCTCTGCATAGTTGTGTATTTTTCTCAATGATTTTCATTTTAGTTTATTGAAGATTGATAATGTGAAAAATTTTGAACAGTAGACAAAAATAGTTTTTCTATTTCAACGTTTTTTTTTGTTAATGTTTCTGACTTTGGATTCAAAATATGAATGAAAAAATTACATAAAAATATCTAACAATATCTCTGCTTTCACAGTACTTTTATTTTGATGGAATATTTCATCATATCCTGAAAGCCACCGATTTGCAATTGAAGAAATTAATTAAGAATGGAAATCATTGAATAATTTATTACAGAGTTACCTAAAGAATGCATTGGATATGAGTTTGACCAACTATTGTATTATTTAGTACACAAAATAAGCTATACACAATCATAATCATGATGTTATGTGAAAATTGATCAATTGTTTGCATTTAGACAATGAAGATGCATGAAGTATCAGTGTATTCATGTGTACATGTTGTGGTGTGAATTATATGTTTACATGTCAGCTAGGAATGATTTCTGCTTTAAATTTTTCGAGCATTCTGTTTAATGTCAACACTCAGCATCTGCACTGTCACTTTGCTTTTAAGCTCACCTGAGCCAAGGTCCAAGGAAAGCTTTATTGAAGCTCACCTGGACCACGGTCCAGTGAAAGCTATTTCTATCATTTAGCATAGATTCTCTTCTGGTGACTTTTTACATTTTCATCTATATTTCTTAAATGACAAGACCAATTTAAACCAAACTGGGAATGAATAATATGAATATAGGCCTTATTATATTATGGTAGGGTGATAGACTTGTTAAAGTTGAAAACAAATGATATTGCTGGGGCCCATGAATTTGAAAATCACCAAATATAAATATAGTAAATAAAATTTGTAAACAAATCAGTAGTATGTCAGAACAGTAATGATAAATTTGCATTTTAAGTCTACACTTCTCGCATAGAAGGCAAAACTGCAAATACTGCCTCATTTCAAGATCTAATCATTTTAATATGTGTATGTGTTGGTCTGAAACATATAAATTAATAGGGATGTGGGGGTTATTTCAATAAGACAGCAACCCAAGAAAGAATCTAATAAATCCTGGAAAGACATAGATGTCAAAGTACAGTCTGCAACAGTGGACAAGTGCTTATAAAATATTAGATCTAATTGCCCAGACAGGTCGTTATTAAATGTGGTAGAAACAACCAACACCTGATTATCAAGTCTTAAAACATAAAAAAAGAAATAAAAATCCTGCAATGATTCCTAACTTTGAATAGACACATCAATTTGTGGCAGGATGTGAGTATTCAATCCCCGTGTTATCTGGTGCAGTGTGAAGGAAAATAAAAAAAAATTAGATGCAAACCAGGAAAACACATATAAATATTTTGGTAAATCACTAAATATTATACAATTCCAAACATGAAATACTATATTATGATAAAAAATATAAAATGCTTTCTGTTACTGAAAACATGGTGAAAGGTCTAAATCTCATTTAATTTAACTTTGTCAAAGAGAAAAATTATTTGGTTTATACTTAAAAAAAATCATCCATACAACAAAAAGCAAACAATGAATGCATACGTGGGAATTTGCTGTTAATCATCTTGACGATGAAAGTTATAGATCTCATTTAATTTAACTTTGTCAAACAGAAAAATTATTTGTTTTAAACTAATAAAAAAATAATATAATAAAAATGATATAGAAATATAACCATATGACAAAAAACAAATTGTGAATGCATACATGGGGAAACTGTTGTTAATCATCTTGACGATAATTTAGTGTCTGTTACGAACGATATTCAACTTAGCCAAAAGGTCTTCTTAATAATAAACAAAGTGAATATGTAAGAAACTGTTCCTTATCATAGAGTAATGGTCAAATTTACAAAGGACTAACAGATAGTTGGTTGATATGTGTCAAGTTCAGTTATAAAACTCTTCTTGAGGTAAATACAGAATTTTGAGGCAGTAAAGTTGTATCAAATCAGATGTAATGGTGAAATCTCTTTTTAAGTAGATTTGTGTAAACATGTTAAAAAGTAAGGAGAAGGTATAGGATATGATGTTCACAAGTTCATAAACATATCAAAATTGACATATTTGACCTAGAATGGCATTTTCACACATAATGTTTGGCAGAATTAGATCCCAGTTAAAGCCTTAACAAGAATATATCTTAATCACATTCTTGTATACCACATCTTGCAGCAAAATATCTTTTTGGGTAAGGATGTGACCCGTATCTAGATTTATCCTGCAATCAGCCAACTATTGGATGCAGGTACACAAATAAATTTTTGCTTTATTTGTACTTGATAAAGAGTCTGTTAAGCCGCTTTTATATTGAGGGAATGGTAATGTCAATATTTCTTTTTGTGTGACAGTTCATTTTGGAGTCCTCTTCGCAGTCCAAGTTTAAACTATGTTGATTTCTTTGAGAAATTAACAACAACTATTTTGATTTAAACAACTAAACCTAAAAGTGCTGGGTGTAAATTGCAGGATAAAAACATTATATGTACATTGTCTGAACTATACAATTTATTTAAACTTGCTACGAAACAGGAGAAAAGCTTGCAAGCCTCGCTTTCTGTCCTGTTTCTAAAGCTCATACAAATAAATAAGATATTTTCCAACAATATACATATATTGTATATATTAATGTCATGAGCTCAAAAATAGTTTTTGTAGTCTTGCATTATATGCAAAATGTTCGAAGCCACAAAGCATATTTGTAACAAAATTTAAAAAATATAAATACAATAACCTGATAAGCTGATGTCTTGTTGACATCCGAATTATTTTATTTGTAGATTTATAATACTTTTGTTTTATCCTTAATCTAAAAGGGGAAAAATGTGGGCTATCATACCTTCTCCTTAACAGTAGATAAATAATCGGATGTAACACAAAGTTGTAGTTCTAGTTGTGACAAACAGTATAGTGTTAGACTAATTTATTGGAGATTCAGTGGTCATACCATTTTGTTTCCATTCATTTTATAGTGTGGATTAGTATTCTGTGAAAATCGGTCCCACTAAAATTGAAAAGAAATTTTAAAGTGTATTTATTCATGGCACAACTAACAACTTTTGACAAGACTCGAGCCAAATGAAGAGCATTTTTATTGCTGTTGTTCATTCCGACACTGGGAATTTGATGCTAAGGTTCACACCTTATTGCATGATCAAAAGGGTCCATAGTGACAATTTTAGTATATTTCTTTGCTAGATGTTGATAATAGTGCTAAATAGAGTATAAATTAAAAAAAGTTGAATTTCATTATTTCGTAATTATGATTTGAATGTGAAACCTTTTAAATAAGAAAAAACAAAACTAGAACTACACCTCGTGTGATACAAATATATATATATATATATATATATGTGTAGCAATGCTTGGAAACTGTATTTTGAGTAAGCGTTGTCATTAAAGTGCTTTTGGTTGCACCAGAACAAAAATAAAATGGAGATTTTTTTTCAACTAAAATTTGATAATTATGTGCATCTTAAAAAAGTGAATACATTTTTCTTTGACTGATTAATGAACAGTAGTATATAAAAATTTGAAATACAGTTGCGAGTATTGTTAAGGATTTTCAGAAATCACAATTCATTGTGCTACAATAAGTTAATATGTCTGCTTCTCTCTGTAGATGACACAGTGGTGTTTCCTTTGTCAGTGACGTGATGTCCTTCATTTGTCCTTCACATCCTGTCTGAAAGTGTTTGCGTCATACAGAAATAACTTAAATCAAGACAATAAGATTTTGTTTTTGTTTTGTATAAAGGGTTCCTTCATATACCACTTATAATTTTCTTGTATCAAGTTTTAAAGTTTGTGTACTGTTTTAGTATTGTTTTAACGTTTACATAATTTTATTTTTTGTTAGTGATAAGCTTTACTGTCGAGTTAAATAAATTTAAGTTCATGAAATTTTAAGTGGTATATGAAGAGTTGTTACAGCATTTATGAAATATGAGCGTGTACAAAATTTTCAACCATATGGCTAAAATACTTATGTGTAATCAAGAAAATAAATGTATGTGTTATTTTATATACCAAAGATTATGTTATAATCAAAAGATTGTTTTTATTTTATTTTAATTGATATATTAAGTTATATCATTTGACCAATCGGTCATAAATTTATCGGTGCCATTTAATTTTTTCGTGATTTTAAGCAATTTGATACCAAAGTTATATTTTTTTATGTTACATACTCTGTTTGTGTAAGCAGCAAGTAGATTTTTTAAAGTCCAATTCTAGTAAAGTAAACTGAAGCCAGAGACCAATTTTAAGAGTCTTTCTTTAGGGTTAAGGTAGAGTTTTACTTCTAAGTATTCTCTACAAGTATGAAAAAGATTTAAACGTCTATGTATGTTTCTTGTGCTTGTTATTAAACATTTTTAAAATCTGAAAAACTTTTAACAGTTGTGATACTAATGTAAATATTTGTTTTTATTCTTCATTTCAAGTAGAGCAGCTAACTTCAGTTTTAAGAAATGTCTTTGTGAAAAAAATATATCTGTGTAGTCCTTTGTAGAAAAGTGAGAATGGCAGTGATAATCATTTGAGAACTTTTCAATTTGGATTATTTTTTAAAGCCAAACTAACACTAGGTATATATATAACTACAAACCTATTGCTTTTTTTTCTTCACTCATCTTTTCTTGATAATTGCTCAGCCATAATTGGAAAATCCATTTTAGTGTTATACAACTGTTTTGATTTTTTTTTAATTCATTTTTTTAGAATTTACTGAAAATTGGAATTAAATTTTATATCTGCTAGATAGTTTCACAAACTTTTATTTAAATTCTGGAAGGATCAGGATTGTCAAAGTTTACAGGATACAACATCTGAAATTATGTGTATATTTTGTCAGGATTGTTCATAATGGTAATAGCCATATTATTTATTTTTCATCCGATTCACTTGTATTTATATCATACTGTATCAGTTCAGAGGTTGTGGTCCATGTTTAAAAAAGCCATATGGTTGTTAATTTTAGATCCTTCATTGAATAAAAAAAGTTCTATTGAACTTTTATTATTTTTTTTTATCAAGAGTCATTGGAACTCATTTCATATCAATCAGGTTCTTTCTCAGAACCCATATCATACTTTATCAAGTTCATAATGCTTTGATGTTTTGTGAAACTTGATTAAATCACTAACATGTTTGTCAGTTATATATATAAATATATATGTGTATATAAACATGGTATATGTTTGCAGTGTGAAACATTTATCATTTAAAAATGGAGTTGTAATGTTAAATTTTGTTGATATTGTGTGAGTTAAAATCAAAAGATGTTGTTTATTATATATAATCTTGTTTTTTTGTGACTAATTACATGCACATGATAAAAAAATGGTTGTTTTGACACTTTATTTTTGTTTTAGGAAATATTTAGTCTCTTTATATATATCGTGAGTGTTGTGTTTGAAATTTCAAACTAAAAATACAATTATGGAATCTTGTAACATATGGATAGTAGCTGTAATGATCTTTGATTCATGAATTCAATATCAAATGCATTGAAAACTCCTTTCCAGGAGAAACAGAGAGACTAATAATAGATGAGACAAAAATAAATTTTAAAATCATTGAATCAGTCAGGGGCATTACTTAAACAAGTAACATTTAAAATTACCTGTACAAGTAATGTTGAAAACGAGGCTATTTTAAATATTACTTATATAAGTAACTTTTCTAAATATTATTTTTATAGGTGTCCAACTATGCATATTTTACTAGCTTTAACAAATTTTCACGGTCATCTGGTTATTTTTCCCATGATATATAAAATCTAATCTTTTTGAAACACTAATTGCCTTTCTGACGCACTTATCTTTCATATCAACGCTTTTGGGTCAAAGATTGGTTTCTTGGGACTATTAAAATATCATTTTCCTCAAAAATCTTGAAGGTAGACAGATATAAATAGATAGAAACTTGTGGATTAATTAAGACTTGAAGTTATTTATAATTTGTAACCAAAAACACTTACATATGTTCCTTAAATAAGTGGTATTACTAATTCTTTCAAAGATGTATAAAATAACTTATTCAAGTAATATTTTTGTCATTTTTACATCGCGATGACCTTGAGGTCATCCCGATATATTGCTATCGCCTAGATTTCCATTATGTAAATTAGTTTTGGGTTTGTAACCGATCTGATAAATACGCGCACATAAACGAGTGCAAAATAACATTCCTTATCGTTTGATATAAATACATCTCTTCAATGAATACTGATAAAAATATTTTTGTTTACAACATAAATTAATAATATGAAAATGTTTTGTAGTTAGATATATATATATATAAGTAAAAAATCATTGATAATATCAATGCACACGTACCGAAAAATTGTGTTAAAGCATGCGGAAGAATATCTCAAAGAACGTTTTGTGAAAATACCGTCAAGGACCGGTAACTCTGTAATTGATTTTGCGGGAAAATATGAATGCCTACTCGTATCCAATCTTAGAAAAATCGAATTTTTACAGAAAAGTGTCCACCATGCACTTGCATTGCACTATTTTTAGAATAGTAGAATAGAATGATATACAAATGGATTCAAATCATATATATATGTAACTGTTATTTTAATATAATATAAACAACAACTCAGTGTATACTGATTTGTATCACTACAATATAATAGTTATTACGGTGAAGTTGAAGTCATCATCCACGCACGAACTTGTCTCAGAAAAAAATATATCTCTGTACATTAACCTCAGTTTTAGGTAAAGAGATATGTTGTTTTTTTCTGAGACAAGTGCTTTTGACCATCCTCAAGAACTTGTGGTCATCCGATGTTCAGTACTTCAGTACTTTGATTTTTAAAGTAACCCTTTATCTCTATACTCCTCTAAAATCTAATAAATTCATCATTTTATGATATAAAATAATGTAAAAATTCATGAAAACTGCATTTAGTCCATGCTTCTATTGAAATTTAAAATAACTCTATTGAGTAATTTTATAATTTTTAAAAACAAAAATTACCTATGTAAGTAACTAAAAAAAATTACTTGTCTAAGTAATGCCCCTGACTGTGAATGTTAAATAATTTTAGAATGCAATCAAAATATTATTATGCAAATTTTTATGTTGATATTTATTTAACAAAAGTACAAAATGGTGACAATCTTGTTTTGAATACAATATTTTTTTAAGTGCCTTAGTGTGTTTTTCAATGTGATATTATGTAATTACTATGTTTTTAAACTTTTAAAGTTGAAATTCACAGTTATTATTTCAAACAAATTTTCAATTTATTATATTTAGTATAGATTTTATTGGTACTTAACCAACCCCTAAACAATTTTTTTAAAGCTTGTGGTTGACGCAGCAATCTAAACATAACTTTTCTTGTTTTTCAAATAAGACTGATATATAAATCAATTATGAAAAAAAAATGGGATATATACATCTATTTCATTTTATTTGGATATGTTTGTTCTATAAATATTCAAGAATCTTGTTTTAAAGAAATATTTAAAGTAAGATTACTAGAATAATTCAAAAGTTACAATAAGACTCCACTACATGTATTTAAAAAAAATAGCAACAGTGAACAGAATTCATTCAATAATGATAGTTGGTTTTTTTATCCTTAAAAGCTTACTGCATAATAGCCCTAAAAATGATAATTCTTCATTCTTTTCTATTGGAAACAAAACCTTTTGTTTTTTATCATAAAGTTAAAGCATATATCATTTTTATAATTTTCATGAATCAAAGAGCATCATAGCTGCTGGAATTTCTCAGGAATACATGTCGGATGTATTGTTGACCGTGTCGTTTGTAGTCTGTCCCAGACAGAGCTAGTTTTACCAGGGAGGAACCAATCAAAACAAGTCTTATTTTGTTCATGGTCAGTAGTTGAGATGCTTAAAGTGTGTCATTTCAAGTCTATTTTTAGCTTTAATTGAAAAGTAGTAATATTTAGTAACTGTTTTGTTGGCTTTAAATAAATGCACAGGCATATTTGTCCTTTTACATAATCAGTTATTACTCTAACAGGGACCACTTTGCAATATATGTAATCCTGAGTGCCAAACATTTACATTGTAGAATAGAATGGCTAATCATTTCAAAAGTCTTTATTTTCAAATTTTTCCAATGAAAAATATCATTTTTACACAATACAAGTACCTCTTCTTTTAGTAATCACTCCTTGTGTTAAAATCAGTTTAGTCTCCAACGACATAAAAAAATGTTAATGGGATAGAATAGGAAATAATGGGATAGAATAGGAAATCACAAAATTTTTATATTTAGCATTCCCAAGCTAACTCAAAAGCTTTCTTTCCTTTGTTATATCATAAATATTTTATTTAAAATTGTTCTATTTGTGATATCTGCCTTCTGGTTTTTGATTTTAAAACATTTGTATATTTATCATATTCCATTTAAGAATTCTCTGTTAGTCAGTTTGTTTGTGTTCCCTGGACTTGAAGTGGCACATTTGACCATATATATTAGTAATATTTTAAGTTTATCAAGAGTCTCAAGTTTTGTTTTGGTGTTTTTTTTTAACTTGGTTAGTTTTTGGTTGATTTTGTTGTATATTAATGTTTTTTTTTGTTTGCTCAGTTAATCAGTAAGATTGTATATGTATAATGCAAAGTTCAGTCCCTAAACAAGTTATAAATTAGGTTGCCAGGTCCACCATTTTTCTCATTTTCATATATTTCAAAAAATACTTATTAAAGTCATCTGGTACAGGTGTACAAGGCTTTTCATAAATTTTTATGCAATACTTGATAAATTGAAACTAACATGATGTGGATAAAGTGGATTGTATGATTGTCATTTGTAGTGTATCACAGTTGCAAAAAAGAAATATAAAATGAAAACTGCATACTATAGAAGGACAAGACAATATTCCAACCAACATCAATGATATATGAGATAAAGAAATCAGGAAAATGATGGATCTGGTTGTTAGATGTGACTTGGTAATTTTTTTTTAATGCACAATTTTATTATGTGATAAGCTGTTAGAGTTTTATTTAGGGTTGTTTAAAAAAAATAAATAAAATTATTGTTTTTATGAAAACTACATATCAAATGAGTCTTGTTAATATGTATATATAGATACTATTGTGCTCTTAACTAAGTAAATAAAAAAACAAGACCAGCGTTAAAAAGTGCTTTATTATGCTGAAATTGAATTTTAATCAATTTTACCAGTTACCATTTGCTGCTAGCTACCACCAATTTTGTTTATAAAACAGATAATCAACAAATACAGTATTTTAAAGTCCAATCATTAGATGGAGGACTTTTTTTGCAGACAGCTTTTACAGTTTTTATTTTTTAGTTGTGAACTTCAATTGAATCATTTTATTTTCATCACTTAACAAAATGATAAAATGCCTACCCTGAAACAAAAATGTAATCTACATTATATTAATTAATGGTTAATTGTCAATATATATATTATTTGGATCTAGTCTTAATTAACCATTTTAACTCCGATAAAGATAATCGATTTTAATTCACCTTTATTCTTAACTCTCTCTACTAGGAAAATGAAGTTTATTCAGTCATTTTTACAGGGTAATGATGTAGTTTGATAGGCAATCATGTGTTTATAATGTTATTAAACTTTATTTTAGATGGTTGAAAGGAAAACCAAATTATTTTATTTTTTATCATAAGTCAAGTACTGTTTCATGGCATTTTTTTATGATCTCAGTTGTAGAAGATGAAATGAAACCTAAATATGGCAGTACATTACCTTTGATACTATTTAAATATAACATCAGTCTGTTTTACGATCAGTTACAGTGCATGTGACTTTTATATATATTTTTTTTTGATGAAGCGTCTTCATTACATTATAGGGTAAACTTAAGCATAATTTCAGACCATAGAGTGCATTGTTGTTCAGTGTTAACTGTTGTTTATTGTGAAAAATGCTTAACACGAATATGCCTTGTTCCTTATGTGGTGTAACAACAATGTTGAATTGTTTTAAACTGTTGAAAAGTTTTACGTACAGTCATCCAACAGTTCATATTATGTTCAAGTAAGAATAGGCAGGACTTATAATGTAGATGAATAAGTGACCAGGGATGAAAATAATCTTGTTACGAAATTTAGGAGCATCACTTGACTCTCTCTACCCTTCGAAAAAGATGTTGACATTTGTAAGGAAAGTTTACTTTTCTGCATGGAGTTAGTTGCAAACATTATCATTTGTGATTTGTGATTTGTTCAAGTCTTAAATAAAGGACATGTCACAAATCACTAGTTGATCTATTATCTTCTTATTGCCAGCTGTTTCTTATTTTGATTTTTTTTCAATATTATAAAGAACTTTCATTTGTTGACAAATTTTCCATGCAATTTGAGCATAAAAGTAAATTTAGATTAAATCAAACTAATTGTTAGTTGATGAAATCGACATTCCTTATGACAAACATCTTAAAAACTTTGGGAGATACTAGAATTATAATTTGTTACACCAGACTGGTGTTTCATCTACATTAGACTCATTAGTGGTGCTCAAATCAAACAGAAGTTGCAAAATAAAAAAAATCTGTTTTACTCTTGCAGCCCAATTAATCCATATGATAACCCATTTTCCTTCAAGTCGTTATTCTGATTTAAGATCAAACTTGTTAAGAAGAACTAGAGCGAGTCGAAGATTTTTTAAGCACATATTCTATTTTTGCCTGCACCACAAGAACATACATTTCAGGATAATGAATAAGACATTTTGTTGTTATGTCTGTAGATGATTGTACACGAGACTTTAAGATATTTAAGAGGTGCACAAATATTTATAAGCAATATTTGTTACATTTTTGTAACTTGGGTAATATTTTTCCGGTGTTTCAATAAGATACCAATTGACATCATGAATTTTATAGGTATAGGGTGTTTACAAACTTTCATCAACATATCCATTTTTATGCAATATGATCAATGGTGTATGTTAAAACTAAACAAGGCAGTATTTCTAATACTTGGTATTCAGTTATTCAGGAAGAAGTTAATCACATCTAAAATCAAAAAATAAATATGAATGATCAATTAAAATATTCCTTAAGATTTTGGTGATTTTTTGGAGTTTTATGGCGATAGGTTTATCTAGTAGTTAAGCATAAAATCAAATATATGTGAAAGTTTTAGTTCATTTTATATCAAAGCAAGGTGCTGTAGTTGAATCATAAATGCAAAGAGAAAATCTTTATAATCAAAATTGTTTTAAAAAAGTCAGATTGAGGACAAAGTCATGATGCCTGATTGAACCTTGTATGATTTAGGAAAGTATATTAGATTTCCATTGAAATTCCATGATAATTATTTGTTTTCGTAAAATAAGATGCAATTTTAAACACTGAAAACTTATCAGGGACACTAAAGCATTTTATATTCTAGTTAAAACAATTCATGAAATAACTTAACAATGTGTTGTTTGTGCATTTTTGAAGTTATTTCAATGTTATCAAGTTTTTTTTTCATCAATTACTTTAAGGCAGCATATATTCTTTGCATAGAATAAAAATAAATTAGGCTACTTTTAATATTATATCTGAAATATTGTCAGAAATATCTTAAACTTTCTTCTATTTCAAATCAATGTGTATAGCAAACAACAAATGGTTAAGTGCTTTCAAGAATTTTGTACCAATCTATTGAAGAATTATGAGAGATTAATGTCATATCGAAGCACCAGCAAAGTTCTTAAGTGATATGTGAATGACAATCCGTTCATTTGTATAAAGTTACATGAAAAAAGTTATTCACTATCTTTAAAAATGACCATTCTTTTCAACTTATATCAATAATTGAAACTGAAATCTCATTAGATTAACTCGGAAGGTGCGATTGCCAACACAATTTCAAACTGATTGTATGTCAGACCAGCTTTTTTTTCAAATTGATATTCAAATAGTTCTTGAATAGACTGGTAATTAATTGAACTTGACACATTACATTTGATTCTGTTTTTATGGGGTGGGACAAGCATTATATGTTGAGGTTGTTTTACAAACCACTATTTGGTATAGTTCAGCATTTTGTTGTGGTTTGGCATTGTACAGAATCAGTATGCCAATAAACAGTTGAAAATTTGTGTTTTGTTGTTATTTACATGTTTGTAAAAAAGAATTCGAAAATTTGCAGTAAAAGGAAGCGAAAGATACCAAAGGGATATTCAAACTCATAAGTAGAAAACAAACTGACAATGCCATTGAAAAAAAAGACAACAGTACAATGAACACAAAAGGAAAAGGAAAAAAAAGACTGAGCAACAAGAACCCCAACAAAAGTTTTGTCAAAATAAGTATTGACAAATAATCCTACAAGTTCAGTTGGACCTCTATCTGTCAAATGGGACAGGGCTTTTAGAACAAGAATGTTAGGATCAACAGATATATTTTACATTCAACATGACTTTCTATTTCAACATCAGCAGATATACTTAATGATAATTCAACAGCCTCAGCAGCTCATGGTAGTGCTTGCCTGGAGTGTTAGAGGTTGTTTGTTTGACACCCTGCTAGGTCAAATAAAATATTTAAATTTAAGATTTATATTTTTCTGGTCGTCTCCAAGCATGTCTCTTTAGGAGTAAAGACAAAGACTAGTTGTCTTGGAATCAGAATAAAATGATTGATTAGGATAATTTGTCATACTGCAGACTTTTGATTTGCGAGGTAGCTTGTTAAAAATCTGACTCAGTATATGGGTCTACTACCAAAGATATGATTCAACTCGTTAACATGTCATCATCCTTAATATGAGTATAATATTTGCCACGGCCCATGAAATTACAATTTACTGCTCATTCTAACGATTTTCTTTAAAATAAGGACCTTGCTATTTAGGTAATATATTTAGATCCAGGAAGCAAAGAATATTCTAGATTTGTAAGTAGATGCTTTGTTATAGTATCATTTTTATACGACCGCAAACAAATTTCGGGGTCGTATATTGCTATCACGTTGTCGTCGTCTTCCGAAGACATTTTGTTTCCGGACAATAACTTTAGTCCTAAAAGGACAAGTGAGCTATTGTCATCCCTTTGCCACTGTCATCTGTCGTCCGGTTTATTTATAAACTTTACAATCTTCTCTGAAACCACTTAACCAATTTCAACAAAACTTGGGCTGAATGTTCCTTAGATGATCTAGTATAAGTTTGTGTTTTTATTCTCGCCCTTCAAGAAACATGATTGCCATGGCTTAAATAAAACATAGAAAACAAGAATGTGTCCATAGTACACGGATGCCCCACTCGCACTATCATTTTCTATATTCAGTTGACCGTGAAATTGGGGTCAAAACTCTAAATTGGCAATAAAATTAGAAAGATCATATTATAGGGAACATTTGTACTGAGTTTCAAGTTGATTGGACTTCAACTTCATCAAAAACTACCTTGACCAAAAACTTTAACCTGAAGCCGGACAGACGAACGAACGGACGCACAGACCGAAAAAAAATAATGCCCCTAGGTGGGGCAGAAAAAATGCAGATTTTGTCTTGTATCTCAAAAGCTAACGCAGTTACAGCAAATCAGATATGCAGTAAACATTATCAACAGGTCCAGGTCCATCTACGGAATTTTCAGAAAAATCATTTTGCAGTTGTTGCCTCTGAAATGTAAATTTTTAGATAATCTCAAAGTATATCTCAAAAACTGAAGAAGTAAGAGCAACTCTTACTGATGGTAAAAATGATCAAGTCAAGGTTAACATTTGCAGAAAAATCTGATGACCCAAACTTCGTGTTGTTGCTCCTGAAATATCAAATTTTCTGTAAATCTCACAGTTTTTGGTAATTATATTGAAAAATGTAACGGATAGAGAAATTGTTAACAGTTAAAATTACTAGAGCAATAAGAAATCGTCATATGAACTATTATAGGCATAATTGTGTTTTATTTTACTCTTTTTGCATTTTTATTTAAATAAACTATAGTTAGAATCGTTTAATAGTAAAAATCATTTATACATTGTTTTCATTAGTTGCAGAAACTTTTAAAGATGGATAGAAATTATAATTAGCAAAGATGTTGGGCACAATCAGATCTTCATGTAAATCAATATGGCCGAAATTGTCATTTTACCCATTTCATTAACTCGAATGATTCAGCTTCCTCTATCGGTCAGTGTCCTCTCAATGTAGCGATCGATAGTTAGTCGGAATATAACGACTGGATAAGTCGACTCGGGTTACATTTATGGATTTTTTGCAGAAACAAAGATGGATATAGGATAATATGATCTTGGGAACTGACTCCTTATAGAAGATATTTCCCCGGAATGATGAGTTTATCCGTTTTTGCATTTTTATCAAAAATATAGGTTTGGAGTTAGAGAGAAACTTTAATCAAAGAGCATGATCGCTCTGAGGTTAGTATTCTTTCTCAAAAATAATTCAAATGCACATGTATTCCCTATTTGATTCAATCTGAATATAGTTTTTTAACTTTTAAGAAATAGCCAATCTCTGATACAAGTGTATATTTATACATGGACATTGTATTGTGTTTTAATTTTTGCTCTACATTTGCTTCATTCACACCCACTCATTTCAAAAATATTCCTTCTGAATGTTATCAATCCCACATACTCGGTGTCAAAAATATACATTTGTACAAGCATAAAAAAGGTCAATCTGCTCTTTCTTTGGCTTTAGGGTTCATATGGCCAAAAATGTTAACTCCTAGACGTCTTCCAAAACTGCAGAAATTTAAATGATGTTCGTGGTCAAGATTTTAAATTCTACCATGTATGAAAGCTTTTGGGAAAATGGTATCTATATTTTTTTAACTTTTTCAAGCTGTTGAGTTTTAAAAAATAGATACCCTGCAAAGATACTGACCGTTGACATATGTTGATATAAAAATAAGAAGATGTTGTATGATTGCCAATGAGACAACTCTCCACAAGAGACCAAATGACACAGAAATTAACAACCGTATAGGTCACCGTACAGCCTTCAACAATGAGCAAAGCCCATATCACATAGTCCGCTATAAAAGCCCCGAAATGACAAATGTAAAACAATTCAAACGAGAAAACTAACGGCCTAATTTATGTACAAAATAATGAAAGAAAAACAAATATGTCACACTGCAACAAACGACAACCACTGAATATCAGGTTCCTGACTTGGGACAGGCACATACAGAATGTGGCAGGGTTAAACCAGTTTGATGGCGCCAACCCTCCCCTAACCTAGGACAGTGGTGTAACAGTACAACCTAAGAATGCATTTATACATATATACCTGGTACTTATAAGAAATTTTAAGACAACGACGGACGCACAGACCAGAAAACATAATGCCCCTACTACTATCGTAGTTGGGGCATAAAAATTTACGGAAACAAATATGACGGACGTGAATCAACGACAACCACTGCACTTCAGGCTCCTTCCTGACTTGGGACAGGCACATAAAGAATGTGTAAGGATTTAACATGTTTGTGAGCGCTCAACCCTCCCCTAAATATGGGACAGTGGTGTTACAGCACAACATAAGAACAAACTATAAAAATGAGTTGAAAAAGGCTTAACTCATCGGATCGATACAAAGACAAACATTAAACAAAAACATAGACAGGACGTGGACATTCAGAGTGACATTCAATGAAAGTTTGATGAAGATATTAATTCATTGATGTCTAAATAACTTTAACCTTAAACTATCTGCAAACTTACAAATAATATAAAAATAAGAAGATGTGGTATGATTGCCAATGAGACAACTACCCGCCCAAGTTCAAATGAAGTGGATGCAAGCAGTTATGGGCAAACGTACGGCCTTTAACAATGAGATAAAAACCATACTGTATAGGCTTCCATAAAAGGCCCCGACATGAAAAATATGAAACAATTCAATTGAGAAAACTAATGGCCTAATTTATAACAAAACAATTTACGAAAAACATATATATGACAGACATGAACCAACAACAACCACTGAACTACAGGCTCATTTACATTTATCATTAAAATACTTAAAAATTTAACATTGAAAAAAAAAATGAAGCATGGCCAAAATATCACACTAGTAAGAGGATTTTTTTTAACTTCAAAAACTTTAATAGATAGGTATAAACTGTAAATAGTAAAATATGATGTAATAGCGAATCATGCTCATGGGAGCCGCTGAAATTTCAATTTTTATTGTTTTGTTTTTTTTTGCTGTTTTCTAAGCAAAACTATAGATGAAAGATTAAAAATGTAAAATGCAAAAATGACCAGCAACACAAACAGTAACTATAAGTATGTGTAAATTAATGGCATAATTAGCAAACTGGCGATTTTTTTCACCAGGTGAACGATACAGGCCGAGGTGTGCCTCTTGTTACATGATGGCATTTCGCAAACCTTCAAGACATTCAAACAGCTTAAAGAAAAAATCAAAAGTTCACAGTTTGACACGTTATTGTAATCAAAGTGCCAGCGTGTCACTCGAAATGATTGGCTGATTGAAGATTTGCATAAAAGTCACAATAACCCTGGAAAGCAACATGCATACATTCAATAACGTAATCAGACTCCCTTAACTTTGTATGTATACCTCTACTTTTCAAATACAGTCTTTTAAGTTCATTGGCTGTCATTTTTGTAAAATCAATAGACGGTTTACTCTTAATATTATATCGGCTTCAGAAGTTTCTAGATTTCAACGATTTGGCTTTTTTCCAATTATTTTCTGCATGCTCGGTTGTTTCTTTTATTGTTTAAGTATATACATGTAAAGATCATAAAAATATTCCCAAAGTGTAGAGCTTTCAAAAGTTACACCAACTTCAGATACTTAATATGATGGAAGGTGATTAAAAGGTTGGACTTTTTTGTTCTGGACAAATTGATCCATTCTTATTCTCCTGCATCAATTTTCCAAACATAAAATGCACCCCTCACCTCTAGATCTGTATCAATTCTGACAGGTTTTTTTTCAAATAATCTGGCACATCACGTCTCGTTCAGAAATCAACTTCAATTTCTTTAGCATCGTCAAGCCATTCATAGAAGTATTATATTGACATGGTCAAATCAAGTTCCTAAATAAAACTTCAGTTATCCTGAGCATCATTTGGTTCATGTCTGTCATATTTGTTTTCGTAAATTGTTTTCTTATAAATTAGGCCGTTAGTTTTCTCAATTGAATTGTTTCATATTTTTCATGTCGCGGCCGTTTATATCCGACTATACGGTATGAGTTTTTCTCATTGTTGAAGGCCGTACGGTTGCCTATAATTGCTTACATCCACTTTATTTGAACTTTGATGGATAGTTGTCTCATTGGCAATCATTCCACATCTCCTTATTTTCATGTTGGACATGATCAAGAATTGCATCTGAATAAACAGGTTGATTGTTTTATACTGACAGAATCAATCACAAGGATAATACAAACTCATCTACGATACTTATAATTTGGTAAGCTAGAAGTGCGTTTGGCTACATAAGACTCTTCAGTGGCGCATGAATCAAAACAGTAAGAAAACCAAATCAAAAACGAAGTTGAAGAACATAAAAAACAGCGTTTAATGTAACCCTTTAGGATTGTTTTGTTAAACTGAATTGTGCCAATCGTTGTCTTAAAATTTCTTTTAAGTACCAGGTATATGTGTTTGAATGCATTCTTAGGTTGTACTGTTAAACCACTGTCCCAGGTTAGGGGAGGGTTGAGTGCTCACAAACATGTTAACCCCTCCACATTCTTTATGAGCCTGTCCCAAGTCAGGAGCCTGTAATTCAGTGGTTGTCGTTTGTTGCTGTGTAACATGTTTGTTTTTCGTTCATTATTTTGTACATAAATTAGGCCGTTAGTTTTCTCGTTTGAATTGTTCTACAAATGTCTTTTCGGAGCTTTCATAGCTGACTATGTGATATGGGCTTTGCCCATTGTTGAAGGTCTTACGGTGACCTATGGTTGTTAATTTCTGTGTCCTTTGGTCTCTTGTGGAGAGTTGTCTCATTGGCAATCATACAACATCTTCTTTTTTTTACACCAACATATATCAACGGTCAGTATCTTTGCAGGTTATCTATTTTTTAAAACTCAACAGCTTGAAAAAGGTAACAAAATATATATAAAAGAAAGGCTCATCAACGTTCATGAGTAGTGTATACCAACAGAAAAAAAGAAGACATACAAATTATGAGACAAATTTGAAAAGAAATTATACGTGCAAAAATGCTGCAATAAATCGCACTCCCTGTAAAATGTCTTTTCATGCACAAGCCAGGTGAAAACTAAAATAATTTCAAAAAAGTTGGAAGGTATGTTCGTTTTAAGGTTATGGATAAGTTTTAATGACCACTGCTACATGTGTCTCTAAGGGCATAGTCTTTCTGTCTGTGCCAAACAAGTAAAAAATTGTTACTCGAGATACCGTTTTCCCAAAAGCTTTCATACATGGTAGAATTTAAAATCTTGATAACGAACGTCATTTAAATTTCTGATTGACCTTTTTTATGCTTGTACAAATGTATATTTTTGACACGGAGTATGTGGGATTGATAACATTCAGAAGGAATATTTTTTAAATGAGTGAGTTTGAATGAAGCAAATGTAGAGCAAAAAATAAAACACCATACAATGTCCATGTAAAAATATACACTTGTATCAGAGATTGGCAATTTTTATTTTCAAAAAACTATATTCAGATTGAATCAAATAGGGAATACATGTGCAGTTGAATCATTTTTGAGAAAGAATACTAATGTCAATGGAAAGAGTGGCGATCGTATCCCTCAGAGCGATCATGCTCTTTTGATTAAAGTTTCTCTCTAACTCCAGACCTATATTTTTAAAATAAAACACAATTATGCCTATAATAGTTCATATGACGATTTCTTACTGCTCTGGTCGTTTTAACTGTTAAAAAATTCTTTCTATCCGTTACATTTTTCAAGATATTTACCAAAAACTGTGAGATTTACATAAAATTTGATATTTCAGGAGCAACAACTCCAAGTTTGGGTCATCAGACTTTTCTGCAAATGTTAACCTTGACTTGATCATTTTTACCCAATCTAATTAAAATATAGTTCTCTGATTTCGTTATACTCATATGAACCTTATATGTACGAGCACGCGAGTTAATATAGGTCTGAATTTTAATCAGATTGCAAAACAGTTAACAGGTCAAAACAATTTTCACTATGATTCCTGTGTTTTCATCAATATTTAAATATAAGGAATGTTGTAGTAGCATATCAAGATTGATATTGTTAAATATCCTCAGTTTTTGGAAGAGCTCATATCTCTAATAAATGTAAAATATACATGCATAAAAAAGATTGAAATTGTCTTCCACCTGGTCTTCGTAGGCGGACACACAGAGCTGTCCGACAAATGAACATAGAGGATGTGATGCTTAAGAACACTAGCCTCATTTCTCAACTGAAGGGAATTATATTATATTTTCGTGAACCAGTGGAAAAGAAAACTGGACTGGGACTAATATCCTCAATCAGCTTAAGTAGTATATGATTACTGAACACCCACAACTTTGGGTAATAAAATATGGGATGGTTACTGAACACCAACACCCCCACAACATGGGGATCATAAAATATGTGATGATAGCTGAACACCCACAACCCTACAACATTGGGGTCATAAAATATGGGATGATTACTGAACACCCACAATCCAACAACATTGGGGTCATAAAATATAGGATGATTACTGAACACCCACAACACTACAACATTGGGGTCATAAAATATGGGATGATTATGGAACACCCACAACCCAACATCTTTGGGGTCATAAAATATGGATGGTAACTGAACACCCACACCCCTCACAAATTTGGGGTCATAAAATATGAGATGATTACAGAACACCCACAACTCTACAATTTTGGGGTCATAAAATATCGGATGATTACTGAACACCCACAACCCCACAACTTTGGGGTCATAAAATATGAGATGATTACTGAACATCAACAACCCTACAACTTTTGGGTCATAAAATATGGCATGATTACTGAACACCCACAACCCTACAAGTTTGGGGTCATAAGATATGAGATGATTACTGAACACCCACCACCCTACAACTTTAGGGTAAAAAAATATGGAATGATTACTGAACATCCACAACATCACAGCTTTGGGGTCATAAAATATGAGATGATTATTGAACACCCACACACCCACAACTTTAGGGGTCATAAAATATGAGATGAGTACTGAACATCCACAACACCACAACTTTGGGGTCATAAAATATGAGATGATTACTGAACATCCACACCCCCACAACTTTGGGCTCATAAAATATGAGATGATTACCGAACACTCACAACACCACAACTTTGGGGTCATAAATAAATGCATATAATGGAACACCCATAACTTTCAACGCATGTATTTTTTTCAATAAGCACACGATAAAACCACAACAAAACACATGCCCACATGGGTTCATAAAATATGGGGTGATTACAGAACACCCACGACTTTGGGGTCATAAAATATGGAATGTTTACTGAACAACCACATATTGGGGATCATAAAATATGGTGGTTATAATTGTTTTTAATGTCTAAATGTAAGCTCTTTTTAAAGATGAGGGAGGGTCCTAATTGTTGAGGCCCTAAATGAATAAAAACACTCCTTCATCTAAGAGGGTCATAAAATATGAAAAAGGAGGGATGCAAAGTTTCAATTGTTTATAAATATAAGAGGTCGTAAAAAACAGAGGTGTTCAGAGTTTTAAACATTGGGTGTTGAACTAAAATCTTTCCTTTGAAGAAAAATAAATCTGTTCAGTTGCTATGTCAAACGTACTTTCAAAAGAAAGGAAGAGTGTAAGTAAATGTTAACAAGTTTCTAACATATCATGCAACTAGTGCACATTTCGCAATTGAATTATGACTGATGTATTTTTTTTTGTAGACTCGGTTTTTACCAGGAGCAAAAATAAAGAAAATACATCACATGATATCTTGGTCCTATGCATACCGGCAGGCAAGAAAGGGTTATTGGATACAGTGTGGAATTGATCATTATCGTTTCCATAGACGTATTCGCACAACTGAGATAATGATTGCACCTATTTTAACTCCAGAGCATAGAGCAAATATATACAGCTTAATAACAGGTTATAACCCCTACACACACTATACCCCCAAAAACTGAGAGTATTAGTATTTACTCTCATCATGACACTCCTAGTTATAAAACTGTATAAAAGCATTCTAAATAACTGTTCACAATATCAGTGTTAGTGAAACAAAGCAACTGACAACATGCAGAAAGAACACAAAGATTCTCTTCAGCGTCACTACGTGAAATTGGTGAGAGAAACACCGGTGACTTTTGTAATAGATCACCTGTACCAGAGCGGAATACTTACTGATGAATTGAAGAAAGATATCTTCAACAGACAAATTCGTATTCCAAAACTAGACAGTTACTAGTTATATTTATCTCCAATTGTAAAAAGTTTGTTTTGTTTTATTTCTCAATGCTTTCTTTTTATTCTATTTCTGTTTACGGTCTTAAAAAAAGAAAAGAACAGCAACAACAACGAATGACTAAAATATTGATTTTATGATTTAAGTGAGTCCAAAATACTTTCCATAAATAACTTTCATTGGAAAAGTTCATGTTACGTGCAAACATTGAGAGATGATTATCAAAACTGAATCTTCATCAACAAAATTGGCCATTTTTCTTCAAGCTGAAAAAGTAAAATTCACCAGAACTTCGAACATTGACAACTCTTCATTCAAGTAACAATGTAGTTAAAGTAAGCCTTCATCACAGAGTCTGGGTTTACATCAAACAAGTAAGCTATAAAGGTCCCAAAAGGAGGGGAGACAAATCTCTATTCAAGTAACAATGTAGTTAAAGTAAGCCTTCATCACAGAGTCTTGGTTTACATCAAACAAGTAAGCTATAAAGGTCCCAAAAGGAGGGGGAGACAAATCTCTATTCAAGTAACAATGTAGTTAAAGTAAGCCTTCATCACAGAGTCTTGGTTTACACCAAACAAGTAAGCTATAAAGGTCCCACAGGAGGAGAGACAACTCTCCATTCAAGAAACAATGTAGTTAAAGTAAGCCTTCATCACAGAGTCTTGGTTTACATCAAACAAGTAAGCTATAAAGGTCTCACAGGAGGAGAGACAACTCTCCATTCAAGAAACAATGTAGTTAAAGTAAGCCTTCATCATAGAGTCTGGGTTTACATCAAACAAGTAACCTATAAAGGTCCAACAGGAGGGGAGACAACTCTCCATTCAAGTAACAATGTAGTTAAAGTAAGCCTTCATCACAGAGTCTTGGTTTACATCAAACAAGTAAGCTATAAAGGTCCCAAAAGGAGGGGGAGACAACTTTCCATTCAATTGACAAAGTAGTTGAAGTAAGTCTTCAACACAAAGTATTGGTTTACATCAAACAAGTAATCTATAAAGGTCCCACAGGAGGAGAGACAACTCTCCATTCAAGTAACAATGTAGTAAAAGTAAGCCTTCAACACAGAGTCTTGGTTAACATCAAACAAGTAAGCTATAAAGTTCTCAAAGGAGGGGGAGACAACTCTCCATTTAAGTAACAATGTAGTTAAAGTAAGCCTTCAAGACAGAGTCTTGGTTTACACCAAACAAGTAAGCTATAAAGGTCCCACAGGAGGAGAGACAACTCTCCATTCAAGAAACAATGTAGTTAAAGTAAGCTTTCATCACAGAGTCTTGGTTTACATCAAACAAGTAAGCTATAAAGGTCCCACAGGAGGGGAGACAACTCTCCATTCAAGTAACAATGTAGTTAAAGTAAGCCTTCATCACAGAGTCTTGGTTTACATCAAACAAGTAAGCTATAAAGGTCCCAAAAGGAGGGGGAGACAACTCTCCATTCAAGTAACAATGTAGTTAAAGTAAGCCTTCATCACAGAGTCTTGGTTTACATCAAACAAGTAAGCTATAAAGGTCCCACAGGAGGAGAGACAACTCTCCATTCAAGTAACAATGTAGTAAAAGTAAGCCTTCAACACAGAGTCTTGGTTTACATCAAACAAGTAAGCTATAAAGTTCTCAAAGGAGGGGGAGACAACTCTCCATTTAAGTAACAATGTAGTTAAAGTAAGCCTTCAAGACAGAGTCTTGGTTTACACCAAACAAGTAAGCTATAAAGTTCTCAAAGGAGGGGGAGACAACTCTCCATTTAAGTAACAATGTAGTTAAAGTAAGCCTTCAAGACAGAGTCTTGGTTTACACCAAACAAGTAACCTATAAAGGTCCCAAAGGAGGGGGAGAAGAAAATTTTTTTATGCAAACATTTAAACAATAAACGTAATACATATTAAAGGCAAAAAAGTTCATTAAAAAAATGAATATCATTGTAGTTACAGTGTGTTTTATTTTAACACAAAACTTTCTCGAGTCTCTCTTATAACTAAGTATTTTTTTTTCAGAAAAACTCATCAGTGTAGTTGTTGTGCTCAGCTGGTGCTAACCATCATATCAGTTGGGATCGTGAGGGGTTAGGAGAAGGCAGAGTCGGAGGAGACTTGCAAGAAGAAGAGCCTTTCCCCGAACCACTCCCAAGACAGACTGGGCCCACTCAGCATAAATGGAGGTCTATGCCCAATGTGAACATTTTGTAAATTGTATATATTGTAGATTACGAATATAAATTATATTTGTGGCAAACACTTTGTTAAAATTAATAAAATTAAGTGAAGGAAGGTTAATGAGACAGACAGTTCAAAACAGTTGTTGACAATTTGAAGAAAAATAATTCCTATGATCTTCAACAAATGAGAATAGATATTTAGATTAACAGATACCTGTAGGTATTATTTTGTTTTGGAATTAATCAATAAAAAATACTTTTTATCTTATAGTGTCATAGGATTGTGTAATTTCATGTAATTACCATTCCCCACGCAACAAATTTGCGGAGGGTATAGTGTTTTTGACCCGTCCGTCCGTCCGTCCGTCCGTCCGTCAGTCCTGTTCTTGTCATCGCAACTCCTCTGAAACCACACAACAGAATTTCATGAAACTTTGTAGATAATAAGGACATACTATGTAGATGTGCATATCGACAGGAAATTACGATTCTATTTTTTTTCTATGAGTTATGCCCCTTTAACTAAGAATTTGGGCCGAAATATACTACTGCAACAGTTTGTCATCGCAACTTCTCTGAAACCACACAACAGAATTTCATTAGAATTTGTATATAATAAGGACATACTTTGTAGATGTGCCTATCGACAGGAAATTACGATGGAATTTTTTTTCTAGGAGTTATGCCCATTGGAACTTAGAATTTTGGCCTAAATATACTACTGCAACAGTTTGTAATCGCAACTCCTCTGAAACCACACAACAGAATTTCATGAAACTGTGTAGTTAATGAGGACATAATATGTAAATGTGCATATCCACAAGAAAATTTTTATCAGTTGACTTTTGTAGAATTATGAGTCTTTGAACTTAGGAATCTGGTGAGATTTTGTTTGTCCAGTGACAATGTCGGGGCGTGGGGTATGTGAGCGTGCTCACAAAGGTTCTTTAATTTATCACAATTATACACTCTTGTAAGTGTAAAATTTCAGACAATAAATAAGAGAAAAAAATGTTACAAGGGGAGACTATCATTTTAAGAATTACTTCCCTTAGTACAGTAATATCCTCAAATATATGTTGCTATTCAGATTTTAATAAAATAAAAAATAATTATATGCTCAATATTGGGTTAAATACTTTTCTTTAAATCTTTTTTTATTCAGAAAAAACTGTTATAATAACCACAGATATAATTTATATATTGTAGATATTGTGTGTGTGACTTTTATTAAATTTATGTTACATTTATAAAGATAAGTTATGGTATGATTGCTAATAAGGGAAACTTTTTCAACAGAGGTCAAAGGATATGTATGTTATTCCTTCTGTTGAAAGATAGTCACGCACGTACTTATTGACCAACCTAGATCAGAACGGATAGAGGTTGGTCTACGGTTTACATCTAGTAATTTTTTTAGAGCTTGCAGTACACTTCGATGTGTTTCATCTTTCAATGGCCCTATCCATAAATGTTTTGAGAAGACGTCAATAACAAACAACAAAAATTTCACACCTTAATTTACACTTTCAATGCTATCAAATTGAGCCAAATCTATTTCCCATAAACTGTCTATAGTGTTGACAACATATCTGCTTCTCCTGAACCTACGCACTGCATTTCTAGATTATATATAAACTGTATGAGTCCTAATCTTGCAACCATTGCCTTATTTTATGTCTTTCTATTTTGAATCTTCCTTCTTTTTTAACTATGTGATATAGTTTGTCAGGGCCTGTAAATGATGCTGGATGTTTTAAGTCATACCATATTTTGTGCAAATAGTCCTCATAGTTTAAAGAATTCATTTTGACTAAAGTTATTTTCAGATGTGTTGAATATTTAAACCGATTTTGTTTTTTTGCACACGGGAAGAGTTACATATTCGACTTGGGGTCTAAAAGAAAGGAAAAAAACCCGAACCAACAATAAAAAAAGTCATATGAATCAAAACTTACCTAGCTGAAGGTGGTGTCTTAAATATATTATCTTCGTAGAATCCCTTTCCACAGCTGTAAAAACTAAAAACAAGTTCTGAATATCAACAACTGGTTAATTTCTAAGTTTATTCTCGGAATGAAAATAAACTAAATACAACATTTATTTATACCAACGCGTTAACAAAGTGAGCATTCTTTCTTTTATTTCTAGTTTTCAGATTTTGGAAGATAAACATGATAAAGTTGTATATAGTATTGCAAAAAGCCTAAAAGGAAAGACATGCATGTATTTAAACTTATGCTTTAATAGCATGTTTTAAAAAACTCCTACAGTTAGTAACATTAAGATTTTTTATGCCCCCACCGTACCGAAGGGGGCATTAAGTTTTACTCTTGTCCGTCTGTACGTCCGTCCGTACGTCCCAAAATTGGTTTCCGTTCTCTAACTTAAGTTTGCCTCAACCAAACGTTATAAAACTTATACACAATGCTTATTACCAGAAAACACAGATCAAATTTGAATTTTGGTGGCGTCACTTTTACCGTTCTAGAGTTATGCCCCTTTACAAATCGAAAAATTGCTAATTTTTCATTTCCGTTCTTAAACATAAGTTTACCTCAACCAAATGTTATGAAACTTATACACAATGCTTATTTCCACAAAACAAGATCAAGTTTGAATTTAGGTGGCGTCATTTTTACCATTCTAGAGTTATGCCCCTTTACAAATAGAAAAATTGCTGAATTTTTCGTTTCCGTTCTCTAACTGAAGTTTGCCTCAACCAAATGTTATGAATCTTATACACAATGCTTATTATCACAAAACACAGATGAAGTTTGAGTTTTGGTGGCGTCACTTTTACCGTTCTAGAGTTATGCCCCCTTACAAATGGAAAAATTGCTGAATTATTCGTTTTCGTTCTCTAACTTAAGTTTGCCTCGACCAAATGTTATGAAACTTATACATAATTCTTATTACCACAAAACTCAGATCAAGTTCAAATTTGGGTAGCGTCACTTTTACCGTTCTTGTGTTATGTCCCTTTATAACTTTATATGCAAGCGGGGCCATCATCTGTGTCCCATGGACACATTCCGCATTTATTAAAAATGTAAAATTCTGTTCATATTGACATTTCAAGTTACAAGAAAAGAATAAAACTTACGATACTGGGTGTATGAAATTTGTCCTGAAATGAATCGGACTGCTTTTATCCCCCTCTCCTCTTCAACGGACACCGGTAGATCTCGTAAAAATCTATCCGTCTGGGAGCTGTACGGAATAAAGAGATAAATCATTCATCTTTTTCTTACACTCTAATTGAAATGTGTTATAGGTTATTGAAAATAACTAAATATTTCCATGGTTCAAAATTGATTATTTAAAAGAACTTAAATTGAATAAAGCGAATGTATACAAAATAATTTAAACAAAGGAAAATTAAAAAAAAAAACAGGTAGACACACTCTAAAATATGTGTTTAGGGCCTAAACATAAACCTATACATGTTACTTGTAATTCATTTGTAAACAATTTCTTATCTTAAATATGTTCTTCTCCTAAACATGTTGAGGAAAGTGTTTAAAGCTTAAACATGTTTACCCTCTATGTGTTTAACCTGACAACGTGTTGACGATAAACATGTTTTGATACTGCTCCTTATCAACAGAAAATGAAACATTTAAGTAAGTCACATCAGAACTTAGATTAGGCTAAAAAATCATTAAAAAATAAATATTTTTTTATAACATGAACTTAGTGTCCCGTAAAACATAATAAATCATCTTATAGTGACCGAGGCCGCAAATATAGTAAATAGAATCTTTTTTTCATTTGCCTTTGTTGTGTCCATTTAAAGAGCTTGCTGTGAGGCGTGGTTCTACTCGTGATTCCTCGTCCTGAACATGCATGAAATATTTGCCACTGGACGTTAAGCAACCAACAATCAATCCTCGCCTTTCCATGTAGAGTACACAATTATTTACAGTTGTCTTTCAAATTCTACATGTAAAAAATAAGTGGTCGTGACCTGTACAGAGCCCTCTATCAATTTGTTCATTGTTGAAGGCGTTACATCAACCTTTAAAGTAAAGAACTGCAATAAATGATATGTTCAACATTTTTCTCCTTCTAATTTGTATACATTCATGTATATTATTAACAAATATTTCCCTATTGAACCATACGGTCAATGATTGCTCACAAAGTAAACAGTAAACTAATATATTGTTTGACAAAGTTACCACAATCCAGCAATTTCTGCAGAATTCTAAAACTGGTATAAAAAAAGGAGGTGTGGTATAATTGCGAATGAGACAACTATTGAACAAAGACCAAAGGAGGTTTATGTAAATAACTTATTCAATGTTGCAATCATTTCACAACACAGTAAGAACTAATTCAGATGCAAAATAATCATACAACTAGCTTGTGCATTTCAGATAATTTTCAATTTGAAGTTTCCTTTGAATCAAATATAAATATTGTGGTACATACATAAGATAAAACATTTCTTCAAAAAAAATCCAGTTGAATTCTTTTGGGGTGATGGTAGGCAACATTTTGACTTAAAATGGGAAGAGCCGTTTTTGATTCAATTAGGTTTTAAATATATTTTTAGTGAAATGTCAAACTTTATAACAAGCAGAAATTTGTTGAAGACATATTTAGTTGTAAACATGTTAACAATTGCTGCTTCACTAAAATAATAATGTGCTAGCCTTCTTACAACATGTATACAAGTGGCTGCTTCACTAACAAATTAATGTACCAGCCTTCTTACAACATGTATACAAATGGCTGATTCACTTACAAATTAATGTGCTATCCTTCTTACAACATGTATACAAGCTTAACTTATAGTGAAAATACAATTTTGATTTGTTCAAAGCTTTTTCTAGCACAACTATTAAACAGTTGCATGAATGTTTACTTTCACATTTCATGGAGTTACTTTAAAAATTTTGGATTAGATTTTTCAGGTTTCTTTGCCTGACATTTCAAAACATGCAAGGCACTGTAATTTTTTTTCAAATCTCATTGCACGCCCATGAGGTCGAACGGTCGTCCTGTTTAGGATTTACACTGAACGAGAGAAAACCATTTGATTGACTCCTTTTTTCACTAACCTGAGCACAAATTCTGCTACGTCGAGCTTGCTATTGCATAGATTAACTGATAATAAATGAATAATCTTGACTCTTTACACTCTGAATAAAATCACTTCCAAAATCAGAATATTTCCTAACACAGTAGCAGAACAAATACTGACATTTGGTGTGTATGTAACGTGATTGATTTGTAAAAAAAATCACAATCATACTGACGTACTTAAAAACAAACATCCATATTTATTTTAAAGATTTGTTTTTAATATTAATATTAATATTATGAACGCAAATATTAAGAAAGGAAATAGAATAATCCAATATTCTGTAACTTCGTATGGTAATGAAGTTAAAATAAACAATGCTCAGTTTTTCAGTCCATCACATTTTTCACTGACAATACATTCACGAATACAATTTACATTTACAGCAGCCGTGATATCAATAAAGAATACCTCTTACTTATATCCAAACAAACAGAGGTAACATGTACCATGCCGCTAAGGCTGGACAGTTTTATTTAACTTTCAAAAATATATTTACCCTCAGTATAAAATAACTAATTCAACTTTGTGTGAAATAGATACTGTTGTATTCTAACTTGGACAGAAATAACTTAACACAATGATAAATGCTTACAATGAAATTTTGGCTTCTTCTTGTTCGTTGGAACGATCTGTTTTGGCCTCAAGGTTTTGGCGGGATTATAGATTTGATAGATATGATATAATATACATGTTCTAATCCAACACATTAATCCCATTTCATGTTTTGAAGATAAACATATTCAGCTAAAGAACATGTGCTCATTTTATGTGTATAGGATTTCAACATTGTCCTAAACATATTTAGGTAAAACATGTTACACAAAACGTTCAGGGCCTAAACACAATTTTTAGAGTGTATACAGTAAGGAAATTCTTTTTTGTACGAGTTTAAATATTGTATATGAATTTTTTTTTAGCAATTTAATGAAAAAGAAAGAGAGAAGAAGAAGAAGAAGAAGAAGAAAAAAAAAGTTTAAGTTTTTTCTCGGAAAGACAATAGAAGATTAAAATGTTATAAAGTAGTTTATTATACGTAATATGATCTAATATGAAACTAAAGCACGGTAAATTATCTAATCATTATGACAAAAAAAATAGGGGAAGACAGTTTTTAAGATAAAGTACAGAATAAGAATAAAATCTTTTTTGACTAATAATCACGTATTATCTTTCAACGTTGATAGAGGTTACAGAGAATAAAATCATAGACAAAAAAGCATTAAAAAGATCATTTATCACCATCAACGATACAGATACTTCACAGGCACTTGTTTCTATCCATGGGAAGCCCCACTATCAACGTATATTTACGTAAATATACGTGTTGATAGTGGGGCTTCCCATGGATAGAAACAAGTGCCTGTGAGATACTTGTATAAAAAAAATTAATGTCGAGTTATCTCTCTTTCTATGACTTTTCTCTTTTTCTGTATATGTATTTGATTTCTTTTCAGGGTAAAGTGTGACACACACTGTGATGTATTGAAACCAATGAGCTGGGGGAAAATATTCTCCCGGATAGCAAATTTGACAATGATAAAAGTAGAAATGGAGAAAAACCACCAAAATATCATGGAGGTGGTGGAAAGCACAATTGTGCGGTTAAAAACTGAAACCCCGAAAAGGGAACTTTTAAAGACAATACCAACCTTTAGCTTTCCTAAATAAAATATGTAGAAATTTGTATTTTATTATTGTTTTACACAAATAATATATTGCATAAATTTCAATGAGTCATTTGCTCATGCAACAAAATATCGTGAGTGGAAAAAAAAACCCAAAAAATTATAAATCACACTAACATTATACTCTAGTGACTACAAGCTTCTTTTTTGTTTCTTAAACAGAACCCGCAAATATTTATACTGTTTAGCATTTTAAGATGATTTATAAAACGTATTTAGGAGTGGTTTGTGCAGGTGTTAGGACATTTGTTTTGTTGTGGTTTTATCGTGTGCTTCTTGAAAAAAAATACATACGTTGAAAGTTGTGTGTGTTCCGTTATATGCATTTTTTATGATCCCAAAGCTGTGGTGTTGTGGATGTTCAGTAATCATCTTATATTTTATGACCCCAAAGTTGTTGGGGTGTTGGTGTTCAGTAACCATCCCATATTTTATAACACCAAAGTTGTAGGTATGTGAGTGTTCAGTAACCATCCCATATTTTATGATCCCAAAGTTGTTGGGGTGTTGGTGTTCAGTAACCATCCCATATTTTATAACACCAAAGTTGTAGGGTTGCGAGTGTTCAGTAACCATCCCATATTTTATGACCCCAAAGTTGGTGGGTTGTGGGTGTTCAGTAATCATCCCATATTTTATGACCCCAAAGTTGTGGGGGTGTGGATGTTCAGTAATCATCCCATATTTTATGACCCCAAAGTTGTGGGGGTTTTGGTTTTCAGTAACCATCCCATATTTTATGACCCCAAAGTTGTGGGTGTTCAGTAATCGTATACTACTAGCTTTCTTTTGATCCTGCAAAGCTTGTAATATTTTATACTTCTTCATCAAGTGAATTCCACTTTTCAAGAGAATGTGGGATAACATTATTTTTATAGACTGGTTCGACACTGGGGAGTTGAAAAATAACTATTATTTCGCACTGGACATAAGTATTGACATACAACAAACATCTGCAACAATGTAATATCTCCAGAATTAGTTTTTAAGAAGAAACAATATGTTTTTCTGTTGTCTATTCTGGAGCGAATCCTAACCTAATTCATTGTATATTTACATCTAGGTGTTCCCTACGTGAATGCATGACTTTGTCAAACACTTTGTTGAAGCCGACAAATCACGCAAATAGTATCCAAAATTTTCGTATTGATGTATATTAATCAATTAATTTTTTTATATACAAACATATTATTAAGTCTCCTTCTTTTTTTTCTTCAACTTGACATAAATGATTTGTGGTGTGAGAAAACTCGGACCGTCTTCAAAAAAGACAACTCGGACCGTCTATAAAGTCAACCGATCGGATCGTCTATAATGCCAACTCAGACAAGACTATGATTTAATGAGTGTCTTCGACTAAAAAAAACCTGTGTCTTAAGATAAGTCGGGCCGGGACGTCGATAATGCAAAGAATAAAGGGAGAGTAAATGAAGAAAAAGACAACTCGGACCGTCTATGAGGACGCGTCTATATAGACAGTTCAAGATCACAACTTTTAGACTCGGGACAGTTTGTATTGACATGCATCTGTCTAGTTTTGAAGATTGAATGCTACCTAGATTTATTTTTATTTCTGTTGTTTGAAACCTGTATGAGTAAATAACGTTTGCAATATGTTGGTAAATTCTGTTTTACCTGTTCTGTGTTGTAGTTTGTTGCATTGGTTACCATGGTTACAGCATACATCCTCTTATCGAGGTCTAACTGGGTTTCCCGCCAGGGTAATACTTTGCCAAACCTGATTATTGCACGCCACCTCATTTGCAAATGCAGCAATGTATAAAGAATACTTTTATGTGAGATATAACATTTTATCAGATAAATAGCTCAAACTCCATGTTTATACTTTGTTGGAATTGGCATAATATCAAACAATAAAACGCTCTACACTTGCACCACCAATAAAGACACGCATTCGGCTTATAAAATTATATACACCTGTTTTGGTTGCTCTAAATCATACATAGCAGCGTTCCTCGATTTGGCTTTAATTTTTTCTTTCTTAATTCGGAGGACTCACATTTTGGCTTTAACTTTTTGCTTTCTACATCCTTTCCGCACACCAACATTTGGCATTATTTTTTTCATTTTGAATTTCTAAACTTCCAGCACGGGTTACGGCAGTCCTCCTTTACCATTGCGTCCTACAGTGTTTTTTTGTTTGTTTTTTATTTAATATAAATTATCTAACTTTCAACATTATTATTTTTCTTTTTGATTTACTTTTGGCTTATTATTTTTCATTATTTATAACTTCAAACTATTTTTCTTTTGTTTATGTTTGGTTATTAAATTCTTATTTTGTGTTTTTAAAAATATTAATTATATATATTTATAACTTTGAACGTTGTTTTCAATTTAGACTTGTTTATATTTATAGATATTAATATACCAAAGCCCGGCAAAGGGCTGACCATGCAGACCTATTTAGTTATAGTCGGGTAGTTAAACATCCCTCCGTCAGGTCGATAGAACGCCGACCATGCAGACCTATCTGTGTTTAGGTATAGTTAGGTCGTTAAATTCCCTTAGTTCCGAAAAGACGCATAAAAAACATAAAAAGGAATGAAAAATATTGACTTTCAAGTACCGAAAACGTTTGTGGTAAATTATTTTTTATATAAATGTGTTATTTTCTAATTCTTGTTTACATTTTACTTTCGTTCAGTTGAAAGAATGTCCATGTTTTTGATAAGGGAGCAACCATTTGATTTTTAGGGGAGGGGGTGTTTGGATAAATTTGTTTTATTTTTAACCTTTTTTCAGCGAAATTATGATTAACCCTGTTTTTCCTCGCTTGCCCACACAATTTTTTTGTATTCCAAATCATCTTATTTTGCAGCCATTTTTTTTTATTCTGCCTTTTGATTTTGAAAAATCTCATCCGAAAATTGTTTCACCATAAATTCGGGTCCTGTCTGTTTATTTCAAATTTGATCTAAGACCACTCCCAAAAAAAATAAATGGTTGTTGCCTAAGGTTTATTCAAATATATATGATTTTTTAAGAAAGAGCATTTAAGCTTGTTTAATTTGTTATTCAGGCACCGATCATTTAATTTTGCGGGGGGGGGGGGGGGGGGGGGGTGCAGGGATTTTGATGCGGAACGGATTTTTTTAGGCCAAATTATGTTGAAATAAGAAAATTTTGTTATAAAAATTATCTAATGGGCAAAATGTGGCCCATTTTTTGTAAACTCAAGGTGCTGGCCAACTTGCCCCCCTCCCCTCCCCCCCCCCGAAAATTGAATGATCCGTGGTACATGAATATTATTTTAGAATTAAAATATTATTAGAACTATCGGACTGAAAAGCTGAAACCGGCGAAGGGAGACAACCACATTTATATTATGTCTTATAATTGTAATCCTATTAAGTTACTTGCGTTAACGTACGCAAGTTTCGTTTGAAACTTAAAATTCTCTAGTCCGAGTTGGCTTTCTAAGTTGACAGAATTTAGGTTAATAAAATTACAGATTAAGAATTCAGCAAATAGATAAATCAAGTTTTATAACAATTTCATAAAGATAAATAGTCCAAATCCTCATTTAATACTTTGACTAAGTTGTCATTATAAACGGTCCGAGTTGACTTGATAGTCGGTATTTGATTATTTGTTTTGAAATTTTGCGTTTTTCATTAGAAACTGTTCTTAAATCCCATAGGCATAAATTATTTATTGTTTACCGATTTACTCGCGTTTGATGATAACTTTACATTCGCTAATTAAATTAAAATTAAATCACATAAATTTAATTAAAAAAAATAGTATTGTCTCAATTAAAATTACACGTGTCATACCTTTTTGGGTTATATAATGTAAAATCTTGGGCATTAAAAATACAGTATGATTAAATAGTGCAAATGATTTAAAGTTGCTTTGTGCCTTACATTAAATCACCACGGTAAATTACAAGCCTCACCTGTCACGTGGCTCTATCCAAAACGAGATTTAGGAAGGAAGCGGACAAAGAGATCGATATTGCAGTGCGTGGTTGACGAATTTTAAAGAATCAACATGAGTTACGACAGGCGACCAACGGATACAGAGCGTATGTCATCTTTAAAAGTGGACAATTTATCATACAGAACAACACCAGACGATTTGAGAAGAGCATTTGACAAGTATGGGGACATTGGAGACATTTACATTCCACGTGACAGGTTCACGCGGAAAAGTAGGGGATTTGCCTTTGTAAGGTTCTATGACAAACGGGATGCCGAAGATGCAATGGATGCCATGGATATGCAAATGTTGGATGGCAGAGAACTTCGAGTGCAGATGGCAAGATACGCTAGACCACCAGATAGGAGTCGAGGAGGTGGTAGACGAGGCGGTTATGGCGGCGGTGGAGGAGGTGGCTATCATGGTGGTGGCGGTGGTGGACGAGATCGAGATAGAGATAGTTACAGAGACAGAGATAATTCCAGAAGATCACGCAGGTATAAAAAGAATATTTATAAATTTAAAGGACTCCATTCAGTTAGAATCCACCAAGGTGACTATGAAACAGTCAATTTCGGTTTTGAAATTTGCTTTGGACAGCTGCCAAATCTTAAATCCATAAAGAAATTACCAAGTCCGAGAGTAACACTCGTAGAAAGGAACCCATCAACAATCAAAACAAACTCAAAATCCGAAAACAAAAATTTATGTGGTCTAATATATTCATTATGATAAAAGACAATACTGTTGCAATGCCAATGCATCAGGGGTCGACTTAAGCTGGCCCAAAGCCAATAGAATTTCGATAGGGCCAGTTGAACATAAAGACTACTGGCCCCATTGGCCATTACATTTGACTATATTTTCACTTAGATTATAGTATTATTAGGGCAAATTTTATTTGAGTTGGGCCAGTAAATATACGCTCTAACTGGCCCTATTGCCAGTATTGGCCATACTTTTAAATTTTGTTAAGTCGACCTCTGTGCATGTCAATTTTATGAAAATGTAACTTCGGAAATATGGTTTTATAACTTATTGGCAAGTTCCTTGTATAACAACATGGCAGACTAATTATGTTCAAGGTAGATAACTCTTTAGGTAAGGCCAAAAAGTTATGTCTGTTTACAGCTACCTAACCGTCCCTACTTTTGAGCATCTATCTATGTCATTTTATTCCTGTCGTAGAGTGAAAAATAAACTGAACTCTGTCAAAAGTGAAGTTAAGAGTTGCCAACAAAATAAATCAATTGCCTGATACATCTTAATGTTCAAAATCATGAATATGACAGCTGTTTTAAGAAACTTGCGAATCATGAGCTGAAGTAAACACTTTGCTGCCATGTTTTTTGTATAACCAAGGGGAATAATCGAATCATTAAAAATACGGGTAAACTTGGCCCATTCACAACTGGGACCACGGTAAGAAGGACTGCTGAACTCAAAATCATGTCTGAAAAATAAGATGGAAATATCTTCCTACCTACCCTATTTTATTTAATGATGTAACCTTAAACAGACATGCATCTTTTTTTGGCCTTAATATCAAAGCACTGCAGTACTGTTGGCTTACTGAAGTTGAAATGCACTTTAATAGAGTAAAATTGACATGCATCTCGATATTATTCTAGTTAATTTTTTAGAATAATCGACTTTAAGAGGCCACATCAAATGTTTTCAGGTTTTGAGCTAGTTTTGAGTAGTTGCATGTACATGTATCTAGTTCTCTAGTAATGTCTAACAAAGTACATGTAGGTCAGCTACAAAAATGCACCTTCAGCTGAGATCTCCCATCTATGAGAATTTTTTGTTTTGTTTTATCATTTTTAAATATTAATTCACTATTAAAAGTTGCAATTTCTTAAAAAGAAATCCACATATTATTATCTAAACAAAATGTCTTTACACAATGCACTTAAAATTAAATAATACAATGAAGAACTGAAGTTAAATGAACTACATTACCTGTCAGAAGAGTAAATCTGGTAATAATAAAAGGATTAAAATTGATTTGGTAAACATTGATAATTTTACCACTAAAAGTACATGCGAGATAACATATCATGATTATGAAAACTATTTAAATTACGATTTTAAGACTGCTACAATGTATGGTAATTCTATCCGTCTAGAAAATAAATCACATAGGGAGATCTCATCATACATGCTTTGAATGTTTGAAAGTTGACACTTGTGCTACAGTGAGTATACATTGTAACAAAAAAATAAATTGAGATCAATGACATTTGTCATTTTAAGCTACATGTAGCTGCAGTTTTATACATGTACCTAATGTGCATACATGTATGTTGGAGTCAGTTTCGTTATAAATTGTGTTTCTTTTTACAAAATAACATTTAAAATCATGTATATGATCTCTGAATAAATTGTACTTTAATTACTTTTAAAGAGCTTTTTTCTGTAAAAGATTAAAGTACAAGTACAATGTACAGTTTTGTAAATGGTAAATCACTTTTCAATATGGAAATATTTTAAGCAATTGCAGGTGCCTCATGTAGGCTATTGCAGACATTTAAGAGTTTATTTTATGTTGATGGACTTTGTACATTTGGTATTTATAAATTATTTAAAAAAATGTGATAAAAATTTTCAAATAACTCAATGAAACTGTCATTTTCTTTTGACTAGTTGAAATCAGTTCTGTACATGTGAGCAGAAATTGTTCTCAGTCTCAAAATGCTGCATTAAAGTGTAACCTGTCCTGAATCAGCAGGCAGTCAGTCAGTTTGCGGTCCTGTTAAACATAGACCTAGCAGGCAGGCAGTCAGTCTCCAGTCCTGTTAAACTTAAGACCTGGCAGGCAGTTGTATTCAGTTTTAAAAAGTTAGCTGTCCTGTAATCAGTCCTGAATCAGCAGGCAGTCAGTTTGCCGTCCTGTTAAACATAGACCTAGCAGGCAGGCAGTTGTATTCAGTTTTAAAAAGTTAGCTGTCCTGAATCCTGTTAAAAGTTTCAACCTGTTCTAATCCTGTTAAAGCAATCAGTCACATGTGTCCTGCATTTATAATTTGAGTAGCAGTGTTTGCTTGTAAATGAGGACTAAAAAGCAGCAGTTTTTACAAGGTTGAGGCAGTGAAAGAGTTGTTAGCTTACTGTACTGTTTCAAATTAACTGCTTTAGTGTGAATATAGGTAAGTTGTGAACAAAAGTTCAACTAATATTGAGAGAGAACCCCAATGTTGTGGTATACATTCACGTATGTACAAAATGTGGAGTATTTAAACTAAAATTGTTTTTACCTAGCTGAAATTTTAAAAAAATTGAAAACCTCTCAAGTTAATCATATTTAGGGGTTTCCCTACAGGGTTTGTGTGCAGTTCAGGCACCATGCATCAATTATGACATATAAAAAAATTAAAATATATTATTCTAAGCATCAATCCTTTACCATTTCCCCAATCCTTATAAAAATTTAAAAACAAACAAAGAGGTCCTCTTCAAAGCATCAGTAATTGCATTATTGTTCAAATGTATTCTACTTGAAGAGTCAGTGGACAGTTGTTTAGAAAACTCCAAGGGTTTCTTTAACTGACGTTATGAGTGTACTTAATATTTTTATAGGACCCAAAAATAAAACCTATACATACATGTACTTGGGGGATCACATTTATAATTTTTTTTTAAAACAAGACATTTACACGATATGGCTTGTAATTAAAATCATCAATAATTTATTACATATTAATTATTGATGTACAATGTTTAAAAAAAATATTGAATACTACACTATAAGTCTACATTTTTTTATTAAAACATTGCGCAAAAATGGCATATTTTGGAAAACCAGTAACGCAATGCAAGCATTAAAATAACTTCAAACTAAAATGCACTCTCTGATGATTTGTCGCTGGGGTTGTCCATTTCATACATATATTCAAGTCCAAACTCAAAATGTGAAATAAGATTGTTGATGATTAAGCATTGTACCATAATACACATTGATTTTTTTTTCAGAGAAAATTCTGCTTGGTAAAGAGAATTTGTATATGCAGCATGGGAAAAAATTCCAAAGTAAACTTTCAAATTTTAAACATCAATTTGACCTTTTAAATTTAAAAGCTTTATGAAGTTTTGGAAAATTACGTAAACTAAACATACTCTTTATTATTATTACAGATCTAGGTCAAGATCCAGATCACGTTCAAGAAGTCGTTCAAGGGGGCGTTATTCCAAATCTAGGAGTCGATCAGAAAGCCGTAGTCGTAGCAGAAGTCGCAGCAGGAGCAACAAAAGCATCTCTAAATCAAAGTCAAGATCAAGATCTCCGGAGTAAAATACCAAACTGGAATAGTGTATTTGAGTCATTGTTGAACATCTCAAATAATTTGTTGACACCTAAAAGCTTTATCAGCTTGTTTGATTTTATATGTTACTCAGAATAATGAATAGTCAGTAGAGTATATATGTTGACATTTTAAGATATCATGAACTTATCACTTAACATAATTCAGTGCTGAAAAAAACTGATGTGATTAATTCATTAAAAGTTGAAAACAACAAACTTTAAAATGTATCAATTTTAAATCGGTGTCATAAAAATATATTTAAAAAAAAAACACTTCACATCTGTCATTCATTTTTAAATGTACATTTCATTTTTAAACAACTTTCATAATCATATTGTGTATGTGCATTGTTTGTATTAATGTTACATTGTATATTGTTATAATACATTTATAAAGTGGAAAGTCTTTTACTAACTGCCTTAGTGGTCTTGCATGTATAGTAGCATTCTCATCATGAGAGCCAGGGGTCATGAGTTACATCCTTGAACAGGTCAAACCAAAGACTTGAAATTTGTATTTGCTGCTTCTCTGCGCAGAATGCAACATTTAGGAGTAAGAGCAAAGATGGTTCAACTTGTGATTCTGAATGATGTGTCCAGTGTAGGGTCTTCCATGTGGACTAGAACGTTAAAAATGCAGCTTGGAACAAAGTCAAGTTTATATATATATTTATATCACATTGACATGTTCTCATCTTGAATGAGCATTTTAATTTGTCACTGAATGTTAAATATTCGTTTGTATTATTCACAAATAATATGTACTATCACAGTGCAACTGAAGATTTGACAACCGATGGTAACCTGTTTCTGCACTGTTCACCACTAGCTCCCTTGATAATATTATTGGTTGGCAACATTACATCAACAAGTTGCTATAAGTTTGTTTTAAGGGCAGTTTATGTTGAAGCTCTAATGTCAAGTCGAAGATGTTTGGTAAGCAGTTGAAGTAGCATAGGCACATCTCATTTCAATGGAGATTATTTGGCCCCTCCGTCTTGGTATTTGAAACTTTTCTTATCAAATGCTGAATATAATCAAGTCATTTTGAGAGGAACCTAGAGATTTGTAGTTTCAGCATTAGCACAGCTCGTATCCGTGGAGTGTAATTGTCCCTTTCTTTTAGATTGAAATTTTTGCATAGTGAATGTTAAATTTTGTAATTATGTCAGTTTGATATTTGGTATACAGTTGTATTAGTATATGTATCTCATTTACCTGCAGATTATTTATTTGTCACCCACCCTTCAGTCCTGGTTAATTGACTGAAAGTATTGCATGTTAATTTGTGTTTAGGCCAGCATGGCGTCACTGATATTTGGAATACAGTTGTATTGTACTCATTTTCGCAGAGATAATTTGGCCCTGAGCCTTCAGTCGTGGTTCATTGACTTTGGTACTTTTACATAACGGAAGTATTGTCATTTTAACATCAACACTTGCATTTTACTATCAAAATCGCATACCGGTGAGACATAACTTGGTGTTGACAGTTTATTTCTTAAACATTTACTTACTATTTAGTATACCCCAATATTAGTAGGTGTGGTACATAGCATTCACATTGTCTGTCGCCCAAAAAATATCTCCGAATGATTTTCTCAATAACTACTGACGAATAAATTGGTCAACAGCTTGGTATATATGAGTTGTAACGTTTGATGTCCAATCCTACTGTTGTACACATACTTCTTCTTTTCCGATGAATTGCGAGTTTTGCTAGGGACATCGCGTATATTGTTTTTATACATCAATTTTCTTTTTCGATTACCCAAAATATCCTGTAAATTAACCAACAGAAAAAGAAGTAACTAAACATATTTTTTTCGTTTCGACTCTTACATTGATTGATGTTTGCTTTACATCAATGGAAACAATTTTCAAGACAAGAAAAAAATAATCATATTCAATAGTATAGGTTCTGTAGGGTTTGTCGACCAGTATATGAGCACGAATTTCGACTGCAACTGAAAAAGGAAGCATGTTAGCCCTGTAACCCCTGACAGATGTATTCAAGGGTTCTGTCACGTGTAGTGAGGATTGCACTCTATATATTTTTGGATAGGGTCTGGTATAACGCCCACCCCTTCAAACTTGCGGACTTTTATCATGAAAAATAGTATATTCTAGATCATGTAATACATTTGAATTAAGGGAGCTACCATTTGATTTTTATGGGGGGGGGGGGGGGGGCTAGGATGAAATTTTAAAAAAATAGGCAGGACAGGAGTTTTGAGTAAAAAAAAAGGCAGTATGAGACACTTTGCAAAAAAAAAAGGCAGGATGACAATTTATGTAAAAAAAAAGGCAGGACAGAGATTACAAATAAAAAAAAAATGCAGGACAAAATTTTTCATCCTAGCCCCCCATAAATATCAAATGGTAGCTCCCTAAACAATTGATTAAAATTTCATTCTCGGTATTCCAAATAAAACAGTGACTGACCAAAACAAAACTAACTGACACAAGCTTATGTCTTGTAACGTAATAATGTTGCGAGATGCATATATAGGTGGATATAATATAACTGGTTGAACTATGAAGTCTGTCGTGATCTGTCATATGAATCGAGGAACTTGTCAGTAGAAGGGTAAAACTGTTGGTTCCCTTGGGAATGACAAGCGTATGGTGAAAACCACATCTATTATACGTAGACAATAATCAAGCATCATGTCAGTGTCACAGCTCTGACCTCTTGTTTGAATCACTTTTGTTGCAAGGTTTACATTGTCCGTTTCTAAAACAAGAAATCTGCCTTGGTCTATTCAGGAAATATGATTGATCATTAGTTTTTAAGTAATATGAGGAATGCTCGCCTAAGTGATATTATGTCGTAACTACAATACCCTTCCCTTTTCACGAATGTGACCTACCGAATTAGACTATTTACCGAATTTGTAATAACATAAGCAACACGACGGGTGCCACATGTGGAGCAGGATCTGCTTACCCTTCCGGAGCACCTGATATCACCCCCAGTTTTTGGTGGGGTTCGTGTTGCCTAGTCTTTAGTTTTCTATGTTGTGTCATTTGTACTATTATTTGTCTGTTTGTCTTTTTATTTTTGGCCATGGCGTTGTCAGTTTGTTTTCGATCTATGAGTTTGACTGTCCCTCTGGTATCTTTCGTCCCTCTTTGATAGAGAAGTCAAATGTTTTGAATCATCTTCACTTTCAACTCTATACTTTTGAATACACGTTACATATTTTATCTGTCTTTATCTTCTCTATTTTTATTGATTAAAAAAAATTGGTGAGGCAGTCGTCTCATTGCCCCAATGGAAAGCTACGCCTCTGCTTGCAATCAGGATTTGTATGTCTGGTCTTGAATAGAAATAAGAAGATGTGGTATGAGTGCCAATGAGACAACTCTCCATCCAAGTCGCAATGTGTAAAAGTAAACAATTATAGGTCAAAGTACGGCCTTCAACACGGATCCTTGGCTCACACCGAACAGCAAGCTATAAAGGGCCCCAAAATGACTAGTGTAAAACAATTCAAACAGGAAAACCAACGGTCTAATCTATTTAAAAACATGTTTTGCAATCTTTTCACACCATTGCCAGAAATAGTAATATCTTTAAGTCAAATAACCTGATGCCCTTTATATTTTGTTAACATAGATTAAGCATGCTGATCAAGTAAAATACTAAGAAAAATTGGCAGTAGGAAGTTAGTCAGATAAATGAAATACCGAGAAAAACCAACCAAGAATCACAAAACAAAGAATCAGAGACAAATATACTACACATGTCTGTGAATGGATGAACTGTTCAAAGAAAGGAGGAAGCATCAATAGCAAGATATTGCACAGAAGAGATAAAGCTACACATCAGATTTTATTGGTTAAAGATCTTACCCCAACTAGCATTAAAAAGAATGTGTCTACAACAAATTTAGTCTTTCAACCAATTGGATTACACATTTTATTTCAATTCTGTGAAAGTCGAAGCAGTAGGAAATCTAGTGTCAAAATAACCCCCCCCCCCCCCCCCCCCTGTAAACACTGAAAACTTTTTGAGTAAGGATACTATACACTATAAATTCATAAAAAACGTTCTGGTAATTCATGATAATAAAATTGAATTGAAAAAAAAACCCAAACTATCCATAGAATTTAATTCCCCCCCTCATAAAATGGCAAACGACGAGTACAGCAGGCCGAGTATATGACTTGACCTAATCCACTTCGTCCCATGGGGGACATAGCGCGACCATAGTGGCTTTCCATCTTTTCTTATAAGCTATACGAGTTTTATTTAAAATGTTTGCTAGGGAGCTTTGTGTAAAATTGGTTTAAAATGTGGCTAGGAATAAGAATATTTATTGTTCCAACTAGACATCATTGAGATGGGAGCCATCTCTGTGGGCCCCGCCGTAAATAACGTGTGGTAGGTCATGGGGTTGTCAACTGAAACCAAAGTTTTTGACCTTTGACCTAGGAAGTTGTACATACATTATGACACACCCTCTGGTGTTGGTTAATATACATGCCAAGTATAAACTTTGAAATCTTAACGGTTCTCAAGATATAGAGCGGACACGATCTTTACCATTGGACATGTGGTTGTCAATTGAAACCAAAGTTTTTGACCTTGAACTTTGACCTAGGAAGTTGTACACACATTATGACACACCCTCTGGTGTTGGTTAATATACATGTCAAGTATAAAGTATGAAATTATAACGGTTCTCTAGATATAGAGCGGACACAATTTGTTACGGACGGACGGACAGACTGATCACTATAGGGCGACCCGCCACTAAGCGGGACCCTAATTAAGGGCCCTCAGTCAGGATTCTACTACGTCAACATTATCTTCCAATCACGCCAACTAATTTTTATAATCGTAAAAATGGAACCCATTGTTGTGATGACGCGATCATTTTATCCACATAGCATCATTACGATCCTTTTATGCCAGTTGTATTATGTATCTACTAACTATTGAGCATCATATAATGTACTTTTATGCATTTAGTCAACTTAAAACTTTGGTCAGATCGGTTGTCAGGGGAGTTTTCGAAAGTTCAAAAATATTTGAAAACATTCTAAATAAACATTTCGTGGAAGGGCAGACTAAAAATTTTCAGAGGTTGACGAATAATTACCCTAGATAACACACACAATCATTAATTTTTTTTTAAAGTAATGCATTTTTAAGATCCACTTGTAAAGCCTGTCGTCAAGTACTTTGAGTAAAACATTGTTATTCGAAAACACCTACTCTGTTGTCATATGACTCATTAGAAACTTAAGGTATTTCACTTGACCCATATATTTCAATTTTTAGTACTGTAAAATGTTATCATTTCAACCTATAGCCTAAATATATTATAAAAATAGAATCTGAAGCGAGAAGATGTATCAAATATTTTTCTTTAATACGTTTTTAAGACTGAATAGTCAATTCAAACACGCCTGAACATAAAAAGGTGTACTCGACTTTCTCTTTTCGATGAAATTATTGCCCATTTTTGGGATTCCCCCGCCCCCCCCCCCCCCCCAACCCCCCCAAAAAAAAATTGTCGCCGGGGGCATAGATGCAAATTAATGCTTTAAAAAGATCAATTAATTATCTTTCTTTGGATTTTTTTCGGCGGAATTTATGCTTATGCACAAAAAAGATCCACATGAATTTGCACTTCATGAAAAAACTTCAAAAATAGGAATTTAGTAACACGAGCCACAACGAGTAACAATTTCAAGCAAATGCATCGGTAGGGTAAGCAGTTTCTGCTCCACCAGTAGAACACATCGTTTATCTCAAGGTTATAATTAAGCCAGTTAATGAGAATATAGTCGGTGATGCCATATTTGGTAAAGAAGATGGGGTTGTGACTACGGGATTTTAAACATACTTGACCATACCAAGTCACGATGGCGTAAGTAAAACAAGTGACAAAATAAACTTTATCATTGAGAACCTGCAAGTTGGTTCAGTAGCTACTTTGGTCGCATCAATCTTTATCACGATAACCACTATAAGAAACACAACTTATGGGATTTCGTTTAAATTATACCCCATATTCAGGTTCTGATCGAATGTTTCAAAATATAAACGGAAGGATTACAATGAGAAAATTGAAATCTCCTCCTTTGTCGGAAGGTTTAGTTCTCGACGGGTTTGTCAATTTCTAGGTGCAAGTCAAGATATGCGTACCCAACTGTTTATGTGGTTTATTTTATTTCAAGTTCAAATGAATAGATATACTCAACATAGTCACCAAACCCTAGTTATTCCGTGAGATACCAGTATATACATAGGGGAGCGTGAGGGATAATGCTAGCTTCTTTTCCATTCTTATCTAGAAGCATCTGTATGATATCTGCATTATACGATTTAGAGAATCAGTCGGTGAAAAAAAGGAACACGGTTGTTCCAAAAGGAATGACAACTTTTTGATGAATAACACATCAACCAAACGTAACACATATATTGTCAATAAATACTAGCATCTTATGATGCCACTTTTACAGAACTTTTTGTTTGATATGTATATATAAAGTAACTTTTCCTTGTTAAAACTATTTATCTCCGGCTTAGTAGATTCATCGGATTTTGATTGGCCAATGGTCGTCGTTAAAAAAACCCATAGCCCCGGGTGTTGCTTACTCATATATCCGGGCGTTGCTATCCATTACCCCGGGGAACTTCACGCGCGTCCCTACGCTGACTGGGACCATATTGGAAAAGGCAAAGCGTTGACATTCTTGACAAAAGGTATAAAACATTGATTCATCAACCAAAAAGACAAACAAAAGGTCTGGTTAATAGTTGTCTCATTGGCAATCATATCACAATTCCTTATTTTTAAAACCATACAAGACTGTGTGGCCTTTTTTATTTGCCTTCGTGGAATCTAAATGAAAGTTTAACAAACAAAAGTATTAAATCAAAGTAAAATTAATTAAACAAAAATGAATTTGAGCCATACAAGGTTTTAATCATGGGTAATGTTTTATTTGATAGGTTCAAAAGTAATGGAAGATACAAATGGGGAAAAATAAGTTCATAAGTCGAAGAGAATTTGACAACACCAGGACAAAATTATAATCGAAAACGAAGAACAGAGAAAACAACAGTCCTGCGTTAAGTCTCATTCGATGATGTCACAAGCGAGGAAAAACGGACGGGATCGATGCATAAACTGTATCTGTGGTACAATTATTTCAAGATTGATGGTTTAGATGAGTTCAACAAAGTCACCATTTTTTAAAGTCGTCTATGATGCGGAACATGAAATTAAAGGATAATAGGAAGCTCCTGTATAAAGTCTGACTTATATAACTAAAGGAACAAGTTGGCAAGAAGAGGAACACAGTTGGTTTTCATAGGAATGCCATATTTTCAACAAAGTTCTCAATTATTTTAGACTGTAGACACGGGACAAACATATTTAGAATATGCTTGAGCAAACATTTTATGATATTAAATGAAATGTGACATGTTATCATGTTCAAAAGGGAAACGTAAGAAGCGATAAAAATATTTTTTATTATAATATTATGTAAATTAGTATAATTGGAGCTATGATTATAGAGAAACCATTTACACTACAACGTATTTAGGGATTCAACTTCAACTGCACGAAAGGAGTATTCTTCTGGAGCCAACGTAATGCCTAGCTTTCCCTTTGTAGAAGGCAAATGATTTGGATCTGATGGCAGAAGTTTGAATCTTTGCACAAGTGAAGTTGTAAACAGGAAAAACTCCATTCTGGCTAATGACTCGCCAGGACATACTCTTCGTCCTGAAAAATAAAATAAAAGCAAAGTACAATTAGATACATTTTTAAAAGAAGTTACAAAACATTCCTCGTTTGATGAGGGTGTAGAAGGTTATAATCTGACGATTCATTTTAAAATAAGATCACTTTGATTTCTAATATAACTTGGAAATATATAAATAGATATAAGAAGATGTGGTATGAGTGCCAATGAGACAACTTTCCATCCAAGTTACAATTTATAAAAGTAAACCATTATAGGTCAAGGTACGGCCTTCAACACGGAGCATTGGCTCACACCGAACAGCAAGCTATAATGGGCCCCAAAAAATTACTAGTGTAAAACCATTCAAACGGAAAAACCAACGGTCTAATCTATATAAAAACGAAAATTACGTATGAACTACATAAACAGACGACAACTACTGTAATCAGATTCCTGACTTAGGATAGGTGCAAACATTTGCAGCGGGATTACACGTTTTAATGGTACCAAAACCTTCTCCCTTTTCTGAAACAATAGTATAACATCACAACATAGAAAAACACACTATAAAATATCAATTGGAAGGCTTAACTCAATCAAAAAACGTAAATTAACACACAATGAACGAATAAATTTGACCTGTGACACCTGAATGCAAATTCACAGTTAATAAAAAAATTACAAGGGATAAATAATTAAAGTCAAAAGTTAATAAACAAAGTAAAAGTATGATATCATTGTGAAATAACAAACAATTTTTAGAAAATCATCACTTTTGAAGAAAACTGCGTCATATTATACACAGGTAAATGAAAATAATTTTGTTGTTAAGTATACTTCTTCTTCTGTGTGTATAAAATCTTCCGTTTAGGAATACCAAGAAATTTCTTTAATATCAATAAAACTAATCTAACACTTGGTACATATGGGGTGAATATCAACAATAAAACTATACAATTAGTGCTAGATAAAACTTCCTGTACAAGAACAGCATCTAAGGAAAAATGAAATAATTTTGATGTACATAGTACGAAGAAGTGAAAATTTGTAGTAAATTAAATACCAAATTATAAAAGCTGGTATATAGACAAGATCCATGTTAACATTAAATAACAAAAAAGCATTACAAATAGTATCAACAGGTCAAATTAAAAAGAAAGTACGATTTGAGAGTACTCGCAGTTATTGACAGCTAGTTAAAAGCCAAAACAATAAATAATAAAAAATCATGCATTAGAGACTAAAATCAACCAAAATACATCCCAGGGATTTAGTATTTTAACGTCATGAACAGTCAAAGAAGACATGACTTGTGCAATGCCAAAAATAAATGTATCGACAGGTAGTAGGATAGTTAGGAGTGACTTCTTTATAGATAAAAATGAACGTGTGTGTGTCTCTATACATCCCGTTTGAAAAGAAAATACAAATTTAGTTATGTTTTTAATTTGCTAATGACAAAATCGATATTAGTGCCAATGTAAACTATATTCAGAGATCTAATTACAACATTGGTACGATAACCCTTACTAATAAGTTTGTTAAAAGGTTCGATGAGTTTACACGGATCACATAATGATTTCCGCGCTTTAAGTACAATATTACCATAAAATTTAGGATGTGAAATACCGTTTTTAATCAGTTTTCTACAGGTACAGCCAAATTTACTAATCAAATCTTTGTATCTATGAAAGAATTTAGTAAAAGTTTTAAGTAATTTATGGTAACGAAATCCCTGACTTAATAATTTACCAGTGATGCATTGATTACGTTGCATGTTTACGTGGCTTCAATTTTGTTAAAGTCTTTAGATACTTGTCTTTAAATTTTCAAAAAACATTTCACACTCTTTACTTTTTATTATATTAGTACATATAACTTATGTTTCAGATATCAGTGTGCATTATTGTTGTTGTCGTAATAATTATTATCAGGTAAGCATCAGAGAAAACAAGTGAAATCAACAGTATGAAGCGTTTCGGTATCATAAAAGACATCTGAGATCACCACCGGATTTTGGTAGGATTCTTGTTGTTCAGTCCTTCTTTTTCAGTGAAGTGTTTAGTAATTTTTGTTTGTCCTTTCTTTCTTTTTCGTGTTTTTATCGGTCTCTTCGACAAATTTTTGTTGGTCTTTTTGGTATCTCCTGTCTCCAATTTACATATACCTATCCAAAAACTAATTTCATCTTTCACTTGATTATATGCACGGTAAAACTGTATTTCTTCATATATATTAAAAAAAAAAAACACCACATGCAGACCAAACAAAGACAATTGCACACTTTATACAAAAATTGCAGAATTCCCGAAAAAAAATAATACAAATTTTGACTTAAATTCCACCACAACAATGTGAAAAGTCATACAATGTATGTACAATGCAACAGTTTGAATTTTGAACTACATCTAGTTCATTTTTAGGTTTATTATTTTTTTCAATCGATTAGGAAAATCTTCATCAACAAACACGTGTTTAGATTATGGACTTAAACTAAATATGTATTTATATTTCTATAATTAAAAAATTACCCAGACTGAAGACTAAAACTTTATCTACATTCACAAGCTTTCTATCTGCATCCAAGAATCTTGTAGGTCTAAACGTTTCTGGTTCTTCAAAAATGTCAGGATCATACAGCACAGAATGCAAATTAGGTATAAGAATTGTGTCTTTTGGGATCACGTGACCCTTGTAATTGAAATCTTTAGTTAACCCATGTGGAACAGCAAGAGGGCCAATGCATCCGAATCTCAGAACTTCATGTAAAACGGCTTCCGTATAAGGTAGTTTTCCCCTATCTTCCATACATGGATATCTAGATGTTCCAATGACATCACTGATTTCTTGTCGCATTAAGTTTTGAACTTCCGGGTGATTTATTAACAAAACTATAAACCACTGCACAGCTGTTGATGTCGTTTCAGTTCCCGCTACAAACAAGTCGCCTATTGTTTTTAGAAGCTGCTCATCTGAAAGATATACAAATATCAATATGAATTCAAGATAATCAGTGCATTTTTTTCAGCACATTCTCCTCCAAAAAGGGAAACAAGGAACACATGAAAGAAAACGGGAGTAGAATTATAAGGGTATGCACAGAAATTTGTTTTCAATATATGTAACGTCGTGCATTATTGTACTTGAAAATCAATATTTCCTGTAACATTTGTTTTTAAATATATGGGTTGCTATAATCTCTCTTTAAAGTACACTAATTTAACCTTCATTGTTTTTTTATGAACCTATCGAATGCAAATTAGTAAATCAAATATTTGTTGTTGCAATTCAATTACAAATCATATTGCTAACTGCAGTTTAAAAACTGTAATATTGAGGAATATCGCAAAATAAAAAGAACACGCATTTTATCTTATGTTAGAAAAAAATCATACATATTCTGCTCACAAACTTACGATCAAACGTGGATTCTGGATTGCCTCTCTCTGATTTCATTCTTTTCAGGTAGATATCAACATAATCCCGTAGATGTTTTTCATCATATGTCTCCTCATGTTCCTTTATGACAAGCGTTAGATGTTTTTCCACGTCATCAGCATTACGAAGATTGCGTTTTAAGCCAAAAGGATCATAGGGAATATGTTTGAGAAATGGAAAAATGGTAGCCACAAACATTATATTGGTGTTGCTCAGGTTTTGATTAATTTTTTCCAAAAGCGACATGAAAAACTTGTCAGTGTGTTCATAACGTTGACCAAAGTTTATTGAACACATTATATTGGAAACACATAAGGTCAAAAGTCCTCTGATGAAGAACGGTGTTCCATTTTTGTCTCCAATGACCTTCATCAAGACTTCAACCTCTTCCATTATCTTTGATTCCAAACTCCTCTTACCAAACCCAAACTCGCGTAGTGCTCCTATTGTAAAGGTTCTGTGTTCTTTCCATCGGGAACCAGACGAACTTGCAATACCTAAAATAAAATGAATTTCACAATAAAGTATATTTGACAAAAAAATTATACGACAAGTAAATCTTAATTCATGATGGAAACACCATGTAAGTGCATTAGTATTCCGCATGTGTCAGTTTTATATGACCTTTTTTTTTTAATCTTTGAATGGGATAAACATTATCATTTCCTTTCTTATAACCATATATTTGCTGTCATTTCAACGGCTATCGATTTATCTTTAATACTGCTGTGGTTTATCAAACAAATATACTTCGATCACATCAAATTGAGTATGTTTGATTTTGAATGATCGCACGTATAAGTCTCCGTTTTTATAAAACATAGAATACTGAAAAACCAATTAATTTTCGGTAGCGATTTATTTTTGCTTCATTTGCTAATTGATAGAAAAATAAAACGATTAAAGATAGCCCGGAATAATTTCACTTGGATCTTCTGTTATATGAATACATGAACAAAAAAGAAAAAGAAAAAGAAAATCGCAAAAATAAATAGCTGCAAATTTAGCGGAAACTGAGGCCTTATAGCAAACAAAAAGGCTTCAGCGAAATGTAAAATTGAATTTTTTGCTAAAAGGTAAGTTACTTATATCTTTACACTTCGCCTGCATTCTGTCAAAATATCAATTGATTTTTTTTTGCAGGACATTTCAATGTAATAACTTGTTGTCAAAGTATATATTTTTAACCCCATTTTGCTCTCAGATTGAAGAAAGTTTAACAACAAAATTTAACGTAGCCATTTAATGTTTAAAAAATTTATCACCAATTTATACACTATGTACACATCGTCTAAAAATACAATTGACTTTACCCCTAATACCAGATCAGACTTTCTTGGTTAAAGGGGCACTAGCTGTCAAATTCATGTTCATCGATTTTACTCAAATTCTCATATTTGATTTATAACAATGTAAAACATTTATCCAAATTATAAAAAGTCTGAAATAAACAATATTCCGGGCATGGGCTCGATAATATGTAGCTTCATTTCGTGTGTATTTTAGTCTAGACGCCGTCTAATTAACTCTCGAGTTGACCCCCGAAGACCTCCGATTGCCATATAAGCGATATAAACATAAATAAAGATATAAATAGATAGCAGAATCGTGCATTTGGATTTTTCTAGGTCTGTTTAATTTCATATTATAGATTAAAAATATATGTTAATCATCGTTTTTACCTGTATAAGAATGATTTTTTGTGGATCGAATCAGTCAATCAAATGATTTACCTTTGTTTTACTTTCAATGTTGACATTCTTTTCCTTAAAATAATTGAACACGCACAATGCATGCGGTATCCATCTCTAGTCGAGGGATTAAATTGAAGTTCACATGAATACGGATTCATTGAGGTCGAATTATTCACTTGCAAGTGAATAATTCATCCTCAATGTTTCTTAGCTTATTTTGTTTGACAAAATTGAACCATACTGGCTGCTAAAAGCGATATATTATTTCACTATTTCACTTTCATTAATGAATGAACAAAAAAAATCGTATTTTATCATTTTTATATATCTCGTAGCTAGTGCCCCTTTAAATATAAAATAAAAAACTCGTCAAAGATGTTTCTGTTCAGTCATCCTTTTTGGATAACATTAACTGTACCAATTTTACTGCACCATATGCGCATTTCGACACATAATGATTCTTCAGTGACCCTTTGCGACCTGTTCCTTGATTTGATTGGCTAGAACAACAACTTTGAAATTAAAAACAAACAAATCGCTACTTAACCAGTAAACAATGGTTATAGATATTTGATAGTCCGCTAATCAAACAACCAAACTTAATTTTACTGTTTGTATGCAGACTAATAAAGATGCTTTTATATTATAAACTTTTATAAACTTTTAAACGCATTGTATATAGATCACGGTAAATGTGATATGAGGGTTCAACATAGGGTATGCATGCTGTTTTTGTTCAAAGCTTAAAAAAAGAAACAAAATAATTGTTTGTCTGATTTATTCAATTTATTCCTTTCAAAACTTTTAGTCTCGTGTGTACATGATTCAAATTATCCCAGAAACACGGAAATTATATCGATTTGGTCTTTTCACGTTTTGATTCGAGTGCCATGATACGAAACGCGCGTCTGGCACACCAAATTATAAGCTCCTGTCTTTGATTCCAACAAATAATAAATTTGTTAGTTCCAAGCAATCAGACTGCTCATTTCGACCATATAAACTGTTCATTGTATTGCTTTCCATCCACCTTAATCATTAGAGCAAAATGTTGCATTTGATTTTCATTCAATGAAGTCTTCAAATTTGAAATACAAATATAATTAACTCCCTAAAGGAGCACGTGTTCATTTATGCTACAACACAAAGGGGGTCAGTTGTGGTGGTAGTGTGACATTTCTGATGGTCTTTCTCCACAGAATGTAGAGACTAAGTCCACAAAAGAATAGAAACATTGTCGATAAGTAATCATTATCAAACAATCTAAGGATTTTTTGCTTCTTATGACGATACATAAACTGTTACTTTCTTATCACCGTATCTTTATTAAGTACCGTTCAAAAAGGACAAACATTATTTGGTATTTCTATATTGTGCTTTGTATACGGTTGTTTGTCTTTGTTTAAGTTGTTTTTCGTTTTTTGCCATGGCGTTTTCAGATTGTCATCGATTTATGAATCTCAATACCCCTTTGACATCTTCCGCTCTCTTTTAGCATTTAAATAATAAAACAGTCTTTGAAAAAAGAAACAAAACGCTGCCTTACAGTTGTTATTGACCGTATGGAATTGTTCTAAAACAGATTACATGCAGCATTCACATGACTATAATTTACCAAAAACCGCATAAATTGTAGATGATGTATAATGACAATGACCATGGCTACGTCTATACGTCGAGGAGCAGAGTTTATAATATTCATCACATTTACCAAGCTGCTTGAGACACGCTTAAAAATATACAAACATTTTTTCATTACAACCATAAAATGTCTCAGTTCTCAGTTCCCAAATCTAGGATCATCTAGTAGCTTTCGATAAGTCTACGGAGAATTGTTTCGAGGTGATAATTGCTGGATCTGTGGTATATTTTAAGCATGCGAGCAGGCTATCTTAACCTGTTGATGAAACATTTGATAAACAATGCAATTTGTGTTGTTGTTCATGTCTGAACTATGGCAGAAAATGGTTTGTTGAGCCTTTAAATTAAATATCGCATATTGTCTAGATAGATGACCCTCCAGGTGTTCTTTCAGAACAAAAAACGTGCCTAAATAGTGTTGCTTATGAGGCAAAGTAATCCGGTGATAAATAAAAAAGAAGGGGAGAACAAAATTGGAATAAATCCATGGTCACATGACTAAAAGTAATGTCGTGATAAATTATGGACCTTTGGTTGAAAAGTTTTTTGTTTGGTTCAACCCCCTATTGAGAAAATAATGAGGATAAATACAAGTTTTGAAAAAAAGCGAATTCTGAGAAATAAAATGTTAAAATGACGGAAAGTTCACAATAGTCAAATTAAAGTCTTTTTATGTTAACTTTCAACCGGTCAATACTTCTCGTATAGTTCGACAAGACGAGGTTCAAGCTCATGAAGGGATTCCATGTACTCACCTTTATAATGACCAATTTCCTTCGCAATAAACATATCAGGACGATCTGACGTCACATCTCCATTTTTTATGAACACTTCTTTGAGTGTTTCTAGTCCATTAACTACGACCATTGTTTTGGATCCTAATATTAAACTAAACACATCACCATACTTTAGTCTATATTCTCTGAAAGCTTCTGGTAAATTGTCTAACTTCACGTTTAAGTTTCCCAGAAATGGTGTTGTCGGTGGTCCCGGTGGCAGTGTGGCATTTCTGGTGGTCTTTCTCCACAGAATGTAGAGACCAAGTCCACAAACTAACAGAAACACTGTTGATAAGTCAATCATGATTGCTACACTAATTAAGGAATTGTGTGCTTCTACTACTAAGCTAGGACTTCCTTTTCATTGTCCTATATATTTAATACAGGCAAAAATGACGAAAAAAACATTTGTTATTACAAGCATCAAAATGACGAAATAGCTTTAAAGGCCGATTCAGTTGTTATTGACAGTATAACTTTGTTCTAAAAATAGATCCAATATATTTGTACTGTGTATTACCTGGACTATTTTAACTGTACAGTTTAGTGTATTATTCATGAAAATCATCTGAATTTTTTGCTTTTTCTACCACATGAGGAATTTTCCGTTTGTTGAAAAAGCAGAAAATGAATGCAGAATTCAAAAAATGGACAGATACTATTTGGATTTAAACTTAATTTTGACTAGTGTCAAGCTATCCAGCAATTCTCATCCTGCAATTCTCTTTATAAAAAGCTATCCTGCAATTCGTCGTCCTGCAATTGCGTTTGGAAAACTACTTGAGCGACAATTTCATTTTTCTTTAAAATCATAGTTTTTGACTTTTTTGTTCGAAAACAAGATTAATATAGAAAATAAAAGATTTGTATATCCGATTAACAAAATTTTAACTTTAGTTTGCACATTTCTAACTCATATTTACGGTTTTGTCAAAAGCATTTTCAATAAAAAAATCATTATGACATTCAAATAAAGTATTATCTGTTAAGTCCAGGATGTGATTCGTATTTACGCATGTTAAATCAACATTTGCAATTTTTTCAAAACTCATATTAACGATAAAAAAAATAAAGAATTTTGAAGTAAAATAATTTTTTCATGGCATACCGACTTAAATTCTATTTGAAACTGGGCCAACCACCTTCCAACCTATTGCCTCGGCAGTTCTGTATGGCTAGGGATTATAGACGCTGCCCTAATGAATAGCTATTGGGTAGTACTACAACGTGAGGATAAAGAATTTCTGGGGTAAGCATTCTGAAAGGCCGAAAATTTCGTCCGTAACACGGAAAAAAGTAAAATTTGATAAAATACGCATTGGGCACTTTCCAACCTATTGCCTCGGCAGTTCTGTATGACTAGGGATTATAGACTCTGCTCTAATAAATAGCTATTGGATAGTACTACAGCGGGAGGGTAAAGAATTTCTGGGGTAAGCATTCTTAAAGGCCGAAAATTTCGCTCGAAACATAGAAATAAAGCCAAATTCGATAAAATACGCGTTGGGGACACCCACTTTCCGACCCATTGTCTCGGTTGTTTTTTATGGCTAGGGATTATAGACGCTGCCCTAATGAATAGCTATTGGATAGTACTACAACGTGAGGATAAAGAATTTCTAGGGTAAGCATTCTGAAAGGCCGAACATTTCGTCCGAAACACGGAAAAAAGTCAAATTTGATAAAATACGCATTTGGCACTTTCCAACCTATTGCCTCGGCAGTTCTGTATGGCTAGGGATTATAGACTCTGCTCTAATAAATAGCTATTGGATAGTACTACAGCGGGAGGGTAAAGAATTTCTGGGGTAAGCATTCTTAAAGGCCGAAAATTTCGCTCGAAACATAGAAATAAAGCCAAATTCGATAAAATACGCGTTGGGGACACCCACTTTCCGACCCATTGTCTCGGTTGTTCTTTATGGCTAGGGATTATAGACGCTGCCCTAATGAATAGCTATTGGATAGTACTACAACGTGAGGATAAAGAATTTCTGGGGTAAGCATTCTGAAAGGCCGAAAATTTCGTCCGTAACACGGAAAAAAGTAAAATTTGATAAAATACGCATTGGGCACTTTCCAACCTATTGCCTCAGCAGTTCTGTATGGCTAGGGATTATAGACTCTGCTCTAATAAATAGCTATTGGATAGTACTACAGCGGGAGGGTAAAGAATTTCTGGAGTAAGCATTCTTAAAGGCCGAAAATTTCGCTCGAAACATAGAAATAAAGCCAAATTCGATAAAATACGCGTTGGGGACACCCACTTTCCGACCCATTGTCTCGGTTGTTCTTTATGGCTAGGGATTATAGACGCTGCCCTAATGAATAGCTATTGGATAGTACTACAACGTGAGGATAACGAATTTCTGGGGTAAGCATTCTGACAGGCCGAAAATTTCGTCCGTAACACGGAAAAAAGTCAAATTTGATAAAATACGCATTGGGCACTTTCCAACCTATTGCCTCGGCAGTTCTGTATGGCTAGGGATTATAGACTCTGCTCTAATAAATAGCTATTGGATAGTACTACAGCGGGAGGGTAAAGAATTTCTGGGGTAAGCATTCTTAAAGGCCGAAAATTTCGCTCGAAACATAAAAATAAAGCCAAATTTGATAAAATACGCGTTGGGGACACCCACTTTCCGACCCATTGTCTCGGTTGTTCTTTATGGCTAGGGATTATAGACGCTGCCCTAATGAATAGCTATTGGATAGTACTACAACGTGAGGATAAAGAATTTCTGGGGTAAGCATTCTGAAAGGCCGAAAATTTCGTCCGTAACACGGAAAAAAGTAAAATTTGATAAAATACGCATTGGGCACTTTCCAACCTATTGCCTCAGCAGTTCTGTATGGCTAGGGATTATAGACTCTGCTCTAATAAATAGCTATTGGATAGTACTACAGCGGGAGGGTAAAGAATTTCTGGGGTAAGCATTCTTAAAGGCCGAAAATTTCGCTCGAAACATAGAAATAAAGCCAAATTCGATAAAATACGCGTTGGGGACACCCACTTTCCGACCCATTGTCTCGGTTGTTCTTTATGGCTAGGGATTATAGACGCTGCCCTAATGAATAGCTATTGGATAGTACTACAACGTGAGGATAAAGAATTTCTGGGGTAAGCATTCTGAAAGGCCGAAAATTTCGTCGGTAACACGGAAAAAAGTAAAATTTGATAAAATACGCATTGGGCACTTTCCAACCTATTGCCTCAGCAGTTCTGTATGGCTAGGGATTATAGACTCTGCTCTAATAAATAGCTATTGGATAGTACTACAGCGGGAGGGTAAAGAATTTCTGGGGTAAGCATTCTTAAAGGCCGAAAATTTCGCTCGAAACATAGAAATAAAGCCAAATTCGATAAAATACGCGTTGGGGACACCCACTTTCCGACCCATTGTCTCGGTTGTTCTTTATGGCTAGGGATTATAGACGCTGCCCTAATGAATAGCTATTGGATAGTACTACAACGTGAGGATAAAGAATTTCTGGGGTAAGCATTCTGAAAGGCCGAAAATTTCGTCCGTAACACGGAAAAAAGTAAAATTTGATAAAATACGCATTGGGCACTTTCCAACCTATTGCCTCAGCAGTTCTGTATGGCTAGGGATTATAGACTCTGCTCTAATAAATAGCTATTGGATAGTACTACAGCGGGAGGGTAAAGAATTTCTGGGGTAAGCATTCTTAAAGGCCGAAAATTTCGCTCGAAACATAGAAATAAAGCCAAATTCGATAAAATACGCGTTGGGGACACCCACTTTCCGACCCATTGTCTCGGTTGTTCTTTATGGCTAGGGATTATAGACGCTACCCTAATGAATAGCTATTGGATAGTACTACAACGTGAGGATAAAGAATTTCTGGGGTAAGCATTCTGAAAGGCCGAAAATTTCGTCCGTAACACGGAAAAAAGTAAAATTTGATAAAATACGCATTGGGCACTTTCCAACCTATTGCCTCAGCAGTTCTGTATGGCTAGGGATTATAGACTCTGCTCTAATAAATAGCTATTGGATAGTACTACAGCGGGAGGGTAAAGAATTTCTGGGGTAAGCATTCTTAAAGGCCGAAAATTTCGCTCGAAACATAGAAATAAAGCCAAATTCGATAAAATACGCGTTGGGGACACCCACTTTCCGACCCATTGTCTCGGTTGTTCTTTATGGCTAGGGATTATAGACGCTGCCCTAATGAATAGTTATTGGATAGTACTACAACGTGAGGATAAAGAATTTCTGGGGTAAGCATTCTGAAAGGCCGAAAATTTCGTCCGTAACACGGAAAAAAGTAAAATTTGATAAAATACGCATTGGGCACTTTCCAACCTATTGCCTCAGCAGTTCTGTATGGCTAGGGATTATAGACTCTGCTCTAATAAATAGCTATTGGATAGTACTACAGCGGGAGGGTAAAGAATTTCTGGGGTAAGCATTCTTAAAGGCCGAAAATTTCGCTCGAAACATAGAAATAAAGCCAAATTCGATAAAATACGCGTTGGGGACACCCACTTTCCGACCCATTGTCACGGTTGTTCTTTATGGCTAGGGATTATAGACGCTGCCCTAATGAATAGCTATTGGATAGTACTACAACGTGAGGATAAAGAATTTCTGGGGTAAGCATTCTGAAAGGCCGAAAATTTCGTCCGTAACACGGAAAAAAGTAAAATTTGATAAAATACGCATTGGGCACTTCCAACCTATTGCCTCAGCAGTTCTGTATGGCTAGGGATTATAGACTCTGCTCTAATAAATAGCTATTGGATAGTACTACAGCGGGAGGGTAAGGAATTTCTGAAGTAAGCATTCTTAAAGGCCGAAAATTTCGCTCGAAACATAGAAATAAAGCCAAATTCGATAAAATACGCGTTGGGGACACCCACTTTCCGACCCATTGTCTCGGTTGTTCTTTATGGCTAGGGATTATAGACGCTGCCCTAATGAATAGCTATTGGATAGTACTACAACGTGAGGATAAAGAATTTCTGGGGTAAGCATTCTGAAAGGCCGAAAATTTCGTCCGTAACACGGAAAAAAGTAAAATTTGATAAAATACGCATTGGGCACTTTCCAACCTATTGCCTCAGCAGTTCTGTATGGCTAGGGATTATAGACTCTGCTCTAATAAATAGCTATTGGATAGTACTACAGCGGGAGGGTAAAGAATTTCTGGGGTAAGCATTCTTAAAGGCCGAAAATTTCGCTCGAAACATAGAAATAAAGCCAAATTCGATAAAATACGCGTTGGGGACACCCACTTTCCGACCCATTGTCTCGGTTGTTCTTTATGGCTAGGGATTATAGACGCTGCCCTAATGAATAGCTATTGGATAGAACTACAACGTGAGGATAAAGAATTTCTGGGGTAAGCATTCTGAAAGGCCGAAAATTTCGTCCGTAACACGGAAAAAAGTAAAATTTGATAAAATACGCATTGGGCACTTTCCAACCTATTGCCTCAGCAGTTCTGTATGGCTAGGGATTATAGACTCTGCTCTAATAAATAGCTATTGGATAGTACTACAGCGGGAGGGTAAAGAATTTCTGGGGTAAGCATTCTTAAAGGCCGAAAATTTCGCTCGAAACATAGAACTAAAGCCAAATTCGATAAAATACGCGTTGGGGACACCCACTTTCCGACCCATTGTCTCGGTTGTTCTTTATGGCTAGGGATTATAGACTCTGCTCTAATAAATAGCTATTGGATAGTACTACAGCGGGAGGGTAAAGAATTTCTGGGGTAAGCATTCTTAAAGGCCGAAAATTTCGCTCGAAACATAGAAATAAAGCCAAATTCGATAAAATACGCGTTGGGGACACCCACTTTCCGACCCATTGTTTCGGTTGTTCTTTATGGCTAGGGATTATAGACGCTGCCCTAATGAATAGCTATTGGATAGTACTACAACGTGAGGATAAAGAATTTCTGGGGTAAGCATTCTGAAAGGCCGAAAATTTCGTCCGTAACACGGAAAAAAGTAAAATTTGATAAAATACACATTGGGCACTTTCCAACCTATTGCCTCAGCAGTTCTGTATGGCTAGGGATTATAGACTCTGCTCTAATAAATAGCTATTGGATAGTACTACAGCGGGAGGGTAAAGAATTTCTGGGGTAAGCATTCTTAAAGGCCGAAAATTTCGCTCGAAACATAGAAATAAAGCCAAATTCGATAAAATACGCGTTGGGGACACCCACTTTCCGACCCATTGTCTCGGTTGTTCTTTATGGCTAGGGATTATAGACGCTACCCTAATGAATAGCTATTGGATAGTACTACAACGTGAGGATAAAGAATTTCTGGGGTAAGCATTCTGAAAGGCCGAAAATTTCGTCCGTAACACGGAAAAAAGTAAAATTTGATAAAATACGCATTGGGCACTTTCCAACCTATTGCCTCAGCAGTTCTGTATGGCTAGGGATTATAGACTCTGCTCTAATAAATAGCTATTGGATAGTACTACAGCGGGAGGGTAAAGAATTTCTGGGGTAAGCATTCTTAAAGGCCGAAAATTTCGCTCGAAACATAGAAATAAAGCCAAATTCGATAAAATACGCGTTGGGGACACCCACTTTCCGACCCATTGTCTCGGTTGTTCTTTATGGCTAGGGATTATAGACGCTGCCCTAATGAATAGCTATTGGATAGTACTACAACGTGAGGATAAAGAATTTCTGGGGTAAGCATTCTGAAAGGCCGAAAATTTCGTCCGTAACACGGAAAAAAGTAAAATTTGATAAAATACGCATTGGGCACTTTCCAACCTATTGCCTCAGCAGTTCTGTATGGCTAGGGATTATAGACTCTGCTCTAATAAATAGCTATTGGATAGTACTGCAGCGGGAGGGTAAAGAATTTCTGGGGTAAGCATTCTTAAAGGCCGAAAATTTCGCTCGAAACATAGAAATAAAGCCAAATTCGATAAAATACGCGTTGGGGACACCCACTTTCCGACCCATTGTCTCGGTTGTTCTTTATGGCTAGGGATTATAAACGCTGCCCTAATGAATAGCTATTGGATAGTACTACAACGTGAGGATAAAGAATTTCTGGGGTAAGCATTCTGAAAGGCCGAAAATTTCGTCCGTAACACGGAAAAAAGTAAAATTTGATAAAATACGCATTGGGCACTTTCCAACCTATTGCCTCAGCAGTTCTGTATGGCTAGGGATTATAGACTCTGCTCTAATAAATAGCTATTGGATAGTACTACAGCGGGAGGGTAAAGAATTTCTGGGGTAAGCATTCTTAAAGGCCGAAAATTTCGCTCGAAACATAGAAATAAAGCCAAATTCGATAAAATACGCGTTGGGGACACCCACTTTCCGACCCATTGTCACGGTTGTTCTTTATGGCTAGGGATTATAGACGCTGCCCTAATGAATAGCTATTGGATAGTACTACAACGTGAGGATAAAGAATTTCTGGGGTAAGCATTCTGAAAGGCCGAAAATTTCGTCCGTAACACGGAAAAAAGTAAAATTTGATAAAATACGCATTGGGCACTTTCCAACCTATTGCCTCAGCAGTTCTGTATGGCTAGGGATTATAGACTCTGCTCTAATAAATAGCTATTGGATAGTACTACAGCGGGAGGGTAAAGAATTTCTGGGGTAAGCATTCTTAAAGGCCGAAAATTTCGCTCGAAACATAGAAATAAAGCCAAATTCGATAAAATACGCGTTGGGGACACTCACTTTCCGACCCATTGTCTCGGTTGTTCTTTATGGCTAGGGATTATAGACGCTGCCCTAATGAATAGCTATTGGATAGAACTACAACGTGAGGATAAAGAATTTCTGGGGTAAGCATTCTGAAAGGCCGAAAATTTCGTCCGTAACACGGAAAACAGTAAAATTTGATAAAATACGCATTGGGCACTTTCCAACCTATTGCCTCAGCAGTTCTGTATGGCTAGGGATTATAGACTCTGCTCTAATAAATAGCTATTGGATAGTACTACAGCGGGAGGGTAAAGAATTTCTGGGGTAAGCATTCTTAAAGGCCGAAAATTTCGCTCGAAACATAGAAATAAAGCCAAATTCGATAAAATACGCGTTGGGGACACCCACTTTCCGACCCATTGTCTCGGTTGTTCTTTATGGCTAGGGATTATAGACGCTGCCCTAATGAATAGCTATTGGATAGTACTACAACGTGAGGATAAAGAATTTCTGGGGTAAGCATTCTGAAAGGCCGAAAATTTCGTCCGTAACACGGAAAAAAGTAAAATTTGATAAAATACGCATTGGGCACTTTCCAACCTATTGCCTCAGCAGTTCTGTATGGCTAGGGATTATAGACTCTGCTCTAATAAATAGCTATTGGATAGTACTACAGCGGGAGGGTAAAGAATTTCTGGGGTAAGCATTCTTAAAGGCCGAAAATTTCGCTCGAAACATAGAAATAAAGCCAAATTCGATAAAATACGCGTTGGGGACACCCACTTTCCGACCCATTGTCTCGGTTGTTCTTTATGGCTAGGGATTATAGACGCTGCCCTAATGAATAGCTATTGGATAGAACTACAACGTGAGGATAAAGAATTTCTGGGGTAGGCATTCTGAAAGGCCGAAAATTTCGTCCGTAACACGGAAAAAAGTAAAATTTGATAAAATACGCATTGGGCACTTTCCAACCTATTGCCTCAGCAGTTCTGTATGGCTAGGGATTATAGACTCTGCTCTAATAAATAGCTATTGGATAGTACTACAGCGGGAGGGTAAAGAATTTCTGGGGTAAGCATTCTTAAAGGCCGAAAATTTCGCTCGAAACATAGAAATAAAGCCAAATTCGATAAAATACGCGTTGGGGACACCCACTTTCCGACCCATTGTCTCGGTTGTTCTTTATGGCTAGGGATTATAGACGCTGCCCTAATGAATAGCTATTGGATAGTACTACAACGTGAGGATAAAGAATTTCTGGGGTAAGCATTCTGAAAGGCCGAAAATTTCGTCCGTAACACGGAAAAAAGTAAAATTTGATAAAATACGCATTGGGCACTTTCCAACCTATTGCCTCAGCAGTTCTGTATGGCTAGGGATTATAGACTCTGCTCTAATAAATAGCTATTGGGTAGTACTACAGCGGGAGGGTAAAGAATTTCTGGGGTAAGCATTCTTAAAGGCCGAAAATTTCGCTCGAAACATAGAAATAAAGCCAAATTCGATAAAATACGCGTTGGGGACACCCACTTTCCGACCCATTGTCTCGGTTGTTCTTTATGGCTAGGGATTATAGACGCTACCCTAATGAATAGCTATTGGATAGTACTACAACGTGAGGATAAAGAATTTCTGGGGTAAGCATTCTGAAAGGCCGAAAATTTCGTCCGTAACACGGAAAAAAGTAAAATTTGATAAAATACGCATTGGGCACTTTCCAACCTATTGCCTCAGCAGTTCTGTATGGCTAGGGATTATAGACTCTGCTCTAATAAATAGCTATTGGATAGTACTACAGCGGGAGGGTAAAGAATTTCTGGGGTAAGCATTCTTAAAGGCCGAAAATTTCGCTCGAAACATAGAAATAAAGCCAAATTCGATAAAATACGCGTTGGGGACACCCACTTTCCGACCCATTGTCTCGGTTGTTCTTTATGGCTAGGGATTATAGACGCTGCCCTAATGAATAGCTATTGGATAGTACTACAACGTGAGGATAAAGAATTTCTGGGGTAAGCATTCTGAAAGGCCGAAAATTTCGTCCGTAACACGGAAAAAAGTAAAATTTGATAAAATACGCATTGGGCACTTTCCAACCTATTGCCTCAGCAGTTCTGTATGGCTAGGGATTATAGACTCTGCTCTAATAAATAGCTATTGGATAGTACTACAGCGGGAGGGTAAAGAATTTCTGGGGTAAGCATTCTTAAAGGCCGAAAATTTCGCTCGAAACATAGAAATAAAGCCAAATTCGATAAAATACGCGTTGGGGACACCCACTTTCCGACCCATTGTCTCGGTTGTTCTTTATGGCTAGGGATTATAGACGCTGCCCTAATGAATAGCTATTGGATAGTACTACAACGTGAGGATAAAGAATTTCTGGGGTAAGCATTCTGAAAGGCCGAAAATTTCGTCCGTAACACGGAAAAAAGTAAAATTTGATAAAATACGCATTGGGCACTTTCCAACCTATTGCCTCAGCAGTTCTGTATGGCTAGGGATTATAGACTCTGCTCTAATAAATAGCTATTGGATAGTACTACAGCGGGAGGGTAAAGAATTTCTGGGGTAAGCATTCTTAAAGGCCGAAAATTTCGCTCGAAACATAGAAATAAAGCCAAATTCGATAAAATACGCGTTGGGGACACCCACTTTCCGACCCATTGTCACGGTTGTTCTTTATGGCTAGGGATTATAGACGCTGCCCTAATGAATAGCTATTGGATAGTACTACAACGTGAGGATAAAGAATTTCTGGGGTAAGCATTCTGAAAGGCCGAAAATTTCGTCCGTAACACGGAAAAAAGTAAAATTTGATAAAATACGCATTGGGCACTTTCCAACCTATTGCCTCAGCAGTTCTGTATGGCTAGGGATTATAGACTCTGCTCTAATAAATAGCTATTGGATAGTACTACAGCGGGAGGGTAAAGAATTTCTGGGGTAAGCATTCTTAAAGGCCGAAAATTTCGCTCGAAACATAGAAATAAAGCCAAATTCGATAAAATACGCGTTGGGGACACCCACTTTCCGACCCATTGTCTCGGTTGTTCTTTATGGCTAGGGATTATAGACGCTGCCCTAATGAATAGCTATTGGATAGTACTACAACGTGAGGATAAAGAATTTCTGGGGTAAGCATTCTGAAAGGCCGAAAATTTCGTCCGTAACACGGAAAAAAGTAAAATTTGATAAAATACGCATTGGGCACTTTCCAACCTATTGCCTCAGCAGTTCTGTATGGCTAGGGATTATAGACTCTGCTCTAATAAATAGCTATTGGATAGTACTACAGCGGGAGGGTAAAGAATTTCTGGGGTAAGCATTCTTAAAGGCCGAAAATTTCGCTCGAAACATAGAAATAAAGCCAAATTCGATAAAATACGCGTTGGGGACACCCACTTTCCGACCCATTGTCTCGGTTGTTCTTTATGGCTAGGGATTATAGACGCTGCCCTAATGAATAGCTATTGGATAGAACTACAACGTGAGGATAAAGAATTTCTGGGGTAAGCATTCTGAAAGGCCGAAAATTTCGTCCGTAACACGGAAAAAAGTAAAATTTGATAAAATACGCATTGGGCACTTTCCAACCTATTGCCTCAGCAGTTCTGTATGGCTAGGGATTATAGACTCTGCTCTAATAAATAGCTATTGGATAGTACTACAGCGGGAGGGTAAAGAATTTCTGGGGTAAGCATTCTTAAAGGCCGAAAATTTCGCTCGAAACATAGAAATAAAGCCAAATTCGATAAAATACGCGTTGGGGACACCCACTTTCCGACCCATTGTCTCGGTTGTTCTTTATGGCTAGGGATTATAGACGCTGCCCTAATGAATAGCTATTGGATAGAACTACAACGTGAGGATAAAGAATTTCTGGGGTAAGCATTCTGAAAGGCCGAAAATTTCGTCCGTAACACGGAAAAAAGTAAAATTTGATAAAATACGCATTGGGCACTTTCCAACCTATTGCCTCAGCAGTTCTGTATGGCTAGGGATTATAGACTCTGCTCTAATAAATAGCTATTGGATAGTACTACAGCGGGAGGGTAAAGAATTTCTGGGGTAAGCATTCTTAAAGGCCGAAAATTTCGCTCGAAACATAGAAATAAAGCCAATTTCGATAGAATACGCGTTGGGGACACCCACTTTCCGACCCATTGTCTCGGTTGTTCTTTATGGCTAGGGATTATAGACGCTGCCCTAATGAATAGCTATTGGATAGTACTACAACGTGAGGATAAAGAATTTCTGGGGTAAGCATTCTGAAAGGCCGAAAATTTCGTCCGTAACACGGAAAAAAGTAAAATTTGATAAAATACGCATTGGGCACTTTCCAACCTATTGCCTCAGCAGTTCTGTATGGCTAGGGATTATAGACTCTGCTCTAATAAATAGCTATTGGATAGTACTACAGCGGGAGGGTAAAGAATTTCTGGGGTAAGCATTCTTAAAGGCCGAAAATTTCGCTCGAAACATAGAAATAAAGCCAATTTCGATAGAATACGCGTTGGGGACACCCACTTTCCGACCCATTGTCTCGGTTGTTCTTTATGGCTAGGGATTATAGACGCTGCCCTAATGAATAGCTATTGGATAGTACTACAACGTGAGGATAAAGAATTTCTGGGGTAAGCATTCTGAAAGGCCGAAAATTTCGTCCGTAACACGGAAAAAAGTAAAATTTGATAAAATACGCATTGGGCACTTTCCAACCTATTGCCTCAGCAGTTCTGTATGGCTAGGGATTATAGACTCTGCTCTAATAAATAGCTATTGGATAGTACTACAGCGGGAGGGTAAAGAATTTCTGGGGTAAGCATTCTTAAAGGCCGAAAATTTCGCTCGAAACATAGAAATAAAGCCAAATTCGATAAAATACGCGTTGGGGACACCCACTTTCCGACCCATTGTCTCGGTTGTTCTTTATGGCTAGGGATTATAGACGCTGCCCTAATGAATAGCTATTGGATAGAACTACAACGTGAGGATAAAGAATTTCTGGGGTAAGCATTCTGAAAGGCCGAAAATTTCGTCCGTAACACGGAAAAAAGTAAAATTTGATAAAATACGCATTGGGCACTTTCCAACCTATTGCCTCAGCAGTTCTGTATGGCTAGGGATTATAGACTCTGCTCTAATAAATAGCTATTGGATAGTACTACAGCGGGAGGGTAAAGAATTTCTGGGGTAAGCATTCTTAAAGGCCGAAAATTTCGCTCGAAACATAGAAATAAAGCCAAATTCGATAAAATACGCGTTGGGGACACCCACTTTCCGACCCATTGTCTCGGTTGTTCTTTATGGCTAGGGATTATAGACGCTGCCCTAATGAATAGCTACTGGATAGAACTACAACGTGAGGATAAAGAATTTCTGGGGTAAGCATTCTGAAAGGCCGAAAATTTCGTCCGTAACACGGAAAAAAGTAAAATTTGATAAAATACGCATTGGGCACTTTCCAACCTATTGCCTCAGCAGTTCTGTATGGCTAGGGATTATAGACTCTGCTCTAATAAATAGCTATTGGATAGTACTACAGCGGGAGGGTAAAGAATTTCTGGGGTAAGCATTCTTAAAGGCCGAAAATTTCGCTCGAAACATAGAAATAAAGCCAAATTCGATAAAATACGCGTTGGGGACACCCACTTTCCGACCCATTGTCTCGGTTGTTCTTTATGGCTAGGGATTATAGACGCTGCCCTAATGAATAGCTATTGGATAGTACTACAACGTGAGGATAAAGAATTTCTGGGGTAAGCATTCTGAAAGGCCGAAAATTTCGTCCGTAACACGGAAAAAAGTAAAATTTGATAAAATACGCATTGGGCACTTTCCAACCTATTGCCTCAGCAGTTCTGTATGGCTAGGGATTATAGACTCTGCTCTAATAAATAGCTATTGGATAGTACTACAGCGGGAGGGTAAAGAATTTCTGGGGTAAGCATTCTTAAAGGCCGAAAATTTCGCTCGAAACATAGAAATAAAGCCAAATTCGATAAAATACGCGTTGGGGACACCCACTTTCCGACCCATTGTCTCGGTTGTTCTTTATGGCTAGGGATTATAGACGCTGCCCTAATGAATAGCTATTGGATAGAACTACAACGTGAGGATAAAGAATTTCTGGGGTAAGCATTCTGAAAGGCCGAAAATTTCGTCCGTAACACGGAAAAAAGTAAAATTTGATAAAATACGCATTGGGCACTTTCCAACCTATTGCCTCAGCAGTTCTGTATGGCTAGGGATTATAGACTCTGCTCTAATAAATAGCTATTGGATAGTACTACAGCGGGAGGGTAAAGAATTTCTGGGGTAAGCATTCTTAAAGGCCGAAAATTTCGCTCGAAACATAGAAATAAAGCCAAATTCGATAAAATACGCGTTGGGGACACCCACTTTCCGACCCATTGTCTCGGTTGTTCTTTATGGCTAGGGATTATAGACGCTGCCCTAATGAATAGCTATTGGATAGTACTACAACGTGAGGATAAAGAATTTCTGGGGTAAGCATTCTGAAAGGCCGAAAATTTCGTCCGTAACACGGAAAAAAGTAAAATTTGATAAAATACGCATTGGGCACTTTCCAACCTATTGCCTCAGCAGTTCTGTATGGCTAGGGATTATAGACTCTGCTCTAATAAATAGCTATTGGATAGTACTACAGCGGGAGGGTAAAGAATTTCTGGGGTAAGCATTCTTAAAGGCCGAAAATTTCGCTCGAAACATAGAAATAAAGCCAAATTCGATAAAATACGCGTTGGGGACACCCACTTTCCGACCCATTGTCTCGGTTGTTCTTTATGGCTAGGGATTATAGACGCTGCCCTAATGAATAGCTATTGGATAGAACTACAACGTGAGGATAAAGAATTTCTGGGGTAAGCATTCTGAAAGGCCGAAAATTTCGTCCGTAACACGGAAAAAAGTAAAATTTGATAAAATACGCATTGGGCACTTTCCAACCTATTGCCTCAGCAGTTCTGTATGGCTAGGGATTATAGACTCTGCTCTAATAAATAGCTATTGGATAGTACTACAGCGGGAGGGTAAAGAATTTCTGGGGTAAGCATTCTTAAAGGCCGAAAATTTCGCTCGAAACATAGAAATAAAGCCAAATTCGATAAAATACGCCTTGGGGACACCCACTTTCCGACCCATTGTCTCGGTTGTTCTTTATGGCTAGGGATTATAGACGCTGCCCTAATGAATAGCTATTGGATAGTACTACAACGTGAGGATAAAGAATTTCTGGGGTAAGCATTCTGAAAGGCCGAAAATTTCGTCCGTAACACGGAAAAAAGTAAAATTTGATAAAATACGCATTGGGCACTTTCCAACCTATTGCCTCAGCAGTTCTGTATGGCTAGGGATTATAGACTCTGCTCTAATAAATAGCTATTGGATAGTACTACAGCGGGAGGGTAAAGAATTTCTGGGGTAAGCATTCTTAAAGGCCGAAAATTTCGCTCGAAACATAGAAATAAAGCCAAATTCGATAAAATACGCGTTGGGGACACCCACTTTCCGACCCATTGTCTCGGTTGTTCTTTATGGCTAGGGATTATAGACGCTGCCCTAATGAATAGCTATTGGATAGTACTACAACGTGAGGATAAAGAATTTCTGGGGTAAGCATTCTGAAAGGCCGAAAATTTCGTCCGTAACACGGAAAAAAGTAAAATTTGATAAAATACGCATTGGGCACTTTCCAACCTATTGCCTCAGCAGTTCTGTATGGCTAGGGATTATAGACTCTGCTCTAATAAATAGCTATTGGATAGTACTACAGCGGGAGGGTAAAGAATTTCTGGGGTAAGCATTCTTAAAGGCCGAAAATTTCGCTCGAAACATAGAAATAAAGCCAAATTCGATAAAATACGCGTTGGGGACACCCACTTTCCGACCCATTGTCTCGGTTGTTCTTTATGGCTAGGGATTATAGACGCTGCCCTAATGAATAGCTATTGGATAGAACTACAACGTGAGGATAAAGAATTTCTGGGGTAAGCATTCTGAAAGGCCGAAAATTTCGTCCGTAACACGGAAAAAAGTAAAATTTGATAAAATACGCATTGGGCACTTTCCAACCTATTGCCTCAGCAGTTCTGTATGGCTAGGGATTATAGACTCTGCTCTAATAAATAGCTATTGGATAGTACTACAGCGGGAGGGTAAAGAATTTCTGGGGTAAGCATTCTTAAAGGCCGAAAATTTCGCTCGAAACATAGAAATAAAGCCAAATTCGATAAAATACGCGTTGGGGACACCCACTTTCCGACCCATTGTCTCGGTTGTTCTTTATGGCTAGGGATTATAGACGCTGCCCTAATGAATAGCTACTGGATAGAACTACAACGTGAGGATAAAGAATTTCTGGGGTAAGCATTCTGAAAGGCCGAAAATTTCGTCCGTAACACGGAAAAAAGTAAAATTTGATAAAATACGCATTGGGCACTTTCCAACCTATTGCCTCAGCAGTTCTGTATGGCTAGGGATTATAGACTCTGCTCTAATAAATAGCTATTGGATAGGACTACAGCGGGAGGGTAAAGAATTTCTGGGGTAAGCATTCTTAAAGGCCGAAAATTTCGCTCGAAACATAGAAATAAAGCCAAATTCGATAAAATACGCGTTGGGGACACCCACTTTCCGACCCATTGTCTCGGTTGTTCTTTATGGCTAGGGATTATAGACGCTGCCCTAATGAATAGCTATTGGATAGAACTACAACGTGAGGATAAAGAATTTCTGGGGTAAGCATTCTGAAAGGCCGAAAATTTCGTCCGTAACACGGAAAAAAGTAAAATTTGATAAAATACGCATTGGGCACTTTCCAACCTATTGCCTCAGCAGTTCTGTATGGCTAGGGATTATAGACTCTGCTCTAATAAATAGCTATTGGATAGTACTACAGCGGGAGGGTAAAGAATTTCTGGGGTAAGCATTCTTAAAGGCCGAAAATTTCGCTCGAAACATAGAAATAAAGCCAAATTCGATAAAATACGCGTTGGGGACACCCACTTTCCGACCCATTGTCTCGGTTGTTCTTTATGGCTAGGGATTATAGACGCTGCCCTAATGAATAGCTATTGGATAGTACTACAACGTGAGGATAAAGAATTTCTGGGGTAAGCATTCTGAAAGGCCGAAAATTTCGTCCGTAACACGGAAAAAAGTAAAATTTGATAAAATACGCATTGGGCACTTTCCAACCTATTGCCTCAGCAGTTCTGTATGGCTAGGGATTATAGACTCTGCTCTAATAAATAGCTATTGGATAGTACTACAGCGGGAGGGTAAAGAATTTCTGGGGTAAGCATTCTTAAAGGCCGAAAATTTCGCTCGAAACATAGAAATAAAGCCAAATTCGATAAAATACGCGTTGGGGACACCCACTTTCCGACCCATTGTCTCGGTTGTTCTTTATGGCTAGGGATTATAGACGCTGCCCTAATGAATAGCTATTGGATAGAACTACAACGTGAGGATAAAGAATTTCTGGGGTAAGCATTCTGAAAGGCCGAAAATTTCGTCCGTAACACGGAAAAAAGTAAAATTTGATAAAATACGCATTGGGCACTTTCCAACCTATTGCCTCAGCAGTTCTGTATGGCTAGGGATTATAGACTCTGCTCTAATAAATAGCTATTGGATAGTACTACAGCGGGAGGGTAAAGAATTTCTGGGGTAAGCATTCTTAAAGGCCGAAAATTTCGCTCGAAACATAGAAATAAAGCCAAATTCGATAAAATACGCGTTGGGGACACCCACTTTCCGACCCATTGTCTCGGTTGTTCTTTATGGCTAGGGATTATAGACGCTGCCCTAATGAATAGCTATTGGATAGTACTACAACGTGAGGATAAAGAATTTCTGGGGTAAGCATTCTGAAAGGCCGAAAATTTCGTCCGTAACACGGAAAAAAGTAAAATTTGATAAAATACGCATTGGGCACTTTCCAACCTATTGCCTCAGCAGTTCTGTATGGCTAGGGATTATAGACTCTGCTCTAATAAATAGCTATTGGATAGTACTACAGCGGGAGGGTAAAGAATTTCTGGGGTAAGCATTCTTAAAGGCCGAAAATTTCGCTCGAAACATAGAAATAAAGCCAAATTCGATAAAATACGCGTTGGGGACACCCACTTTCCGACCCATTGTCTCGGTTGTTCTTTATGGCTAGGGATTATAGACGCTGCCCTAATGAATAGCTATTGGATAGTACTACAACGTGAGGATAAAGAATTTCTGGGGTAAGCATTCTGAAAGGCCGAAAATTTCGTCCGTAACACGGAAAAAAGTAAAATTTGATAAAATACGCATTGGGCACTTTCCAACCTATTGCCTCAGCAGTTCTGTATGGCTAGGGATTATAGACTCTGCTCTAATAAATAGCTATTGGATAGTACTACAGCGGGAGGGTAAAGAATTTCTGGGGTAAGCATTCTTAAAGGCCGAAAATTTCGCTCGAAACATAGAAATAAAGCCAAATTCGATAAAATACGCGTTGGGGACACCCACTTTCCGACCCATTGTCTCGGTTGTTCTTTATGGCTAGGGATTATAGACGCTGCCCTAATGAATAGCTATTGGATAGAACTACAACGTGAGGATAAAGAATTTCTGGGGTAAGCATTCTGAAAGGCCGAAAATTTCGTCCGTAACACGGAAAAAAGTAAAATTTGATAAAATACGCATTGGGCACTTTCCAACCTATTGCCTCAGCAGTTCTGTATGGCTAGGGATTATAGACTCTGCTCTAATAAATAGCTATTGGATAGTACTACAGCGGGAGGGTAAAGAATTTCTGGGGTAAGCATTCTTAAAGGCCGAAAATTTCGCTCGAAACATAGAAATAAAGCCAAATTCGATAAAATACGCGTTGGGGACACCCACTTTCCGACCCATTGTCTCGGTTGTTCTTTATGGCTAGGGATTATAGACGCTGCCCTAATGAATAGCTATTGGATAGTACTACAACGTGAGGATAAAGAATTTCTGGGGTAAGCATTCTGAAAGGCCGAAAATTTCGTCCGTAACACGGAAAAAAGTAAAATTTGATAAAATACGCATTGGGCACTTTCCAACCTATTGCCTCAGCAGTTCTGTATGGCTAGGGATTATAGACTCTGCTCTAATAAATAGCTATTGGATAGTACTACAGCGGGAGGGTAAAGAATTTCTGGGGTAAGCATTCTTAAAGGCCGAAAATTTCGCTCGAAACATAGAAATAAAGCCAAATTCGATAAAATACGCGTTGGGGACACCCACTTTCCGACCCATTGTCTCGGTTGTTCTTTATGGCTAGGGATTATAGACGCTGCCCTAATGAATAGCTATTGGATAGTACTACAACGTGAGGATAAAGAATTTCTGGGGTAAGCATTCTGAAAGGCCGAAAATTTCGTCCGTAACACGGAAAAAAGTAAAATTTGATAAAATACGCATTGGGCACTTTCCAACCTATTGCCTCAGCAGTTCTGTATGGCTAGGGATTATAGACTCTGCTCTAATAAATAGCTATTGGATAGTACTACAGCGGGAGGGTAAAGAATTTCTGGGGTAAGCATTCTTAAAGGCCGAAAATTTCGCTCGAAACATAGAAATAAAGCCAAATTCGATAAAATACGCGTTGGGGACACCCACTTTCCGACCCATTGTCTCGGTTGTTCTTTATGGCTAGGGATTATAGACGCTGCCCTAATGAATAGCTATTGGATAGAACTACAACGTGAGGATAAAGAATTTCTGGGGTAAGCATTCTGAAAGGCCGAAAATTTCGTCCGTAACACGGAAAAAAGTAAAATTTGATAAAATACGCATTGGGCACTTTCCAACCTATTGCCTCAGCAGTTCTGTATGGCTAGGGATTATAGACTCTGCTCTAATAAATAGCTATTGGATAGTACTACAGCGGGAGGGTAAAGAATTTCTGGGGTAAGCATTCTTAAAGGCCGAAAATTTCGCTCGAAACATAGAAATAAAGCCAAATTCGATAAAATACGCGTTGGGGACACCCACTTTCCGACCCATTGTCTCGGTTGTTCTTTATGGCTAGGGATTATAGACGCTGCCCTAATGAATAGCTATTGGATAGTACTACAACGTGAGGATAAAGAATTTCTGGGGTAAGCATTCTGAAAGGCCGAAAATTTCGTCCGTAACACGGAAAAAAGTAAAATTTGATAAAATACGCATTGGGCACTTTCCAACCTATTGCCTCAGCAGTTCTGTATGGCTAGGGATTATAGACTCTGCTCTAATAAATAGCTATTGGATAGTACTACAGCGGGAGGGTAAAGAATTTCTGGGGTAAGCATTCTTAAAGGCCGAAAATTTCGCTCGAAACATAGAAATAAAGCCAAATTCGATAAAATACGCGTTGGGGACACCCACTTTCCGACCCATTGTCTCGGTTGTTCTTTATGGCTAGGGATTATAGACGCCGCCCTAATGAATAGCTATTGGATAGAACTACAACGTGAGGATAAAGAATTTCTGGGGTAAGCATTCTGAAAGGCCGAAAATTTCGTCCGTAACACGGAAAAAAGTAAAATTTGATAAAATACGCATTGGGCACTTTCCAACCTATTGCCTCAGCAGTTCTGTATGGCTAGGGATTATAGACTCTGCTCTAATAAATAGCTATTGGATAGTACTACAGCGGGAGGGTAAAGAATTTCTGGGGTAAGCATTCTTAAAGGCCGAAAATTTCGCTCGAAACATAGAAATAAAGCCAAATTCGATAAAATACGCGTTGGGGACACCCACTTTCCGACCCATTGTCTCGGTTGTTCTTTATGGCTAGGGATTATAGACGCTGCCCTAATGAATAGCTATTGGATAGAACTACAACGTGAGGATAAAGAATTTCTGGGGTAAGCATTCTGAAAGGCCGAAAATTTCGTCCGTAACACGGAAAAAAGTAAAATTTGATAAAATACGCATTGGGCACTTTCCAACCTATTGCCTCAGCAGTTCTGTATGGCTAGGGATTATAGACTCTGCTCTAATAAATAGCTATTGGATAGTACTACAGCGGGAGGGTAAAGAATTTCTGGGGTAAGCATTCTTAAAGGCCGAAAATTTCGCTCGAAACATAGAAATAAAGCCAAATTCGATAAAATACGCGTTGGGGACACCCACTTTCCGACCCATTGTCTCGGTTGTTCTTTATGGCTAGGGATTATAGACGCTGCCCTAATGAATAGCTATTGGATAGAACTACAACGTGAGGATAAAGAATTTCTGGGGTAAGCATTCTGAAAGGCCGAAAATTTCGTCCGTAACACGGAAAAAAGTAAAATTTGATAAAATACGCATTGGGCACTTTCCAACCTATTGCCTCAGCAGTTCTGTATGGCTAGGGATTATAGACTCTGCTCTAATAAATAGCTATTGGATAGTACTACAGCGGGAGGGTAAAGAATTTCTGGGGTAAGCATTCTTAAAGGCCGAAAATTTCGCTCGAAACATAGAAATAAAGCCAAATTCGATAAAATACGCGTTGGGGACACCCACTTTCCGACCCATTGTCTCGGTTGTTCTTTATGGCTAGGGATTATAGACGCTGCCCTAATGAATAGCTATTGGATAGTACTACAACGTGAGGATAAAGAATTTCTGGGGTAAGCATTCTGAAAGGCCGAAAATTTCGTCCGTAACACGGAAAAAAGTAAAATTTGATAAAATACGCATTGGGCACTTTCCAACCTATTGCCTCAGCAGTTCTGTATGGCTAGGGATTATAGACTCTGCTCTAATAAATAGCTATTGGATAGTACTACAGCGGGAGGGTAAAGAATTTCTGGGGTAAGCATTCTTAAAGGCCGAAAATTTCGCTCGAAACATAGAAATAAAGCCAAATTCGATAAAATACGCGTTGGGGACACCCACTTTCCGACCCATTGTCTCGGTTGTTCTTTATGGCTAGGGATTATAGACGCTGCCCTAATGAATAGCTATTGGATAGAACTACAACGTGAGGATAAAGAATTTCTGGGGTAAGCATTCTGAAAGGCCGAAAATTTCGTCCGTAACACGGAAAAAAGTAAAATTTGATAAAATACGCATTGGGCACTTTCCAACCTATTGCCTCAGCAGTTCTGTATGGCTAGGGATTATAGACTCTGCTCTAATAAATAGCTATTGGATAGTACTACAGCGGGAGGGTAAAGAATTTCTGGGGTAAGCATTCTTAAAGGCCGAAAATTTCGCTCGAAACATAGAAATAAAGCCAAATTCGATAAAATACGCCTTGGGGACACCCACTTTCCGACCCATTGTCTCGGTTGTTCTTTATGGCTAGGGATTATAGACGCTGCCCTAATGAATAGCTATTGGATAGTACTACAACGTGAGGATAAAGAATTTCTGGGGTAAGCATTCTGAAAGGCCGAAAATTTCGTCCGTAACACGGAAAAAAGTAAAATTTGATAAAATACGCATTGGGCACTTTCCAACCTATTGCCTCAGCAGTTCTGTATGGCTAGGGATTATAGACTCTGCTCTAATAAATAGCTATTGGATAGTACTACAGCGGGAGGGTAAAGAATTTCTGGGGTAAGCATTCTTAAAGGCCGAAAATTTCGCTCGAAACATAGAAATAAAGCCAAATTCGATAAAATACGCGTTGGGGACACCCACTTTCCGACCCATTGTCTCGGTTGTTCTTTATGGCTAGGGATTATAGACGCTGCCCTAATGAATAGCTATTGGATAGAACTACAACGTGAGGATAAAGAATTTCTGGGGTAAGCATTCTGAAAGGCCGAAAATTTCGTCCGTAACACGGAAAAAAGTAAAATTTGATAAAATACGCATTGGGCACTTTCCAACCTATTGCCTCAGCAGTTCTGTATGGCTAGGGATTATAGACTCTGCTCTAATAAATAGCTATTGGATAGTGCTACAGCGGGAGGGTAAAGAATTTCTGGGGTAAGCATTCTTAAAGGCCGAAAATTTCGCTCGAAACATAGAAATAAAGCCAAATTCGATAAAATACGCGTTGGGGACACCCACTTTCCGACCCATTGTCTCGGTTGTTCTTTATGGCTAGGGATTATAGACGCTGCCCTAATGAATAGCTATTGGATAGTACTACAACGTGAGGATAAAGAATTTCTGGGGTAAGCATTCTGAAAGGCCGAAAATTTCGTCCGTAACACGGAAAAAAGTAAAATTTGATAAAATACGCATTGGGCACTTTCCAACCTATTGCCTCAGCAGTTCTGTATGGCTAGGGATTATAGACTCTGCTCTAATAAATAGCTATTGGATAGTACTACAGCGGGAGGGTAAAGAATTTCTGGGGTAAGCATTCTTAAAGGCCGAAAATTTCGCTCGAAACATAGAAATAAAGCCAAATTCGATAAAATACGCGTTGGGGACACCCACTTTCCGACCCATTGTCTCGGTTGTTCTTTATGGCTAGGGATTATAGACGCTGCCCTAATGAATAGCTATTGGATAGTACTACAACGTGAGGATAAAGAATTTCTGGGGTAAGCATTCTGAAAGGCCGAAAATTTCGTCCGTAACACGGAAAAAAGTAAAATTTGATAAAATACGCATTGGGCACTTTCCAACCTATTGCCTCAGCAGTTCTGTATGGCTAGGGATTATAGACTCTGCTCTAATAAATAGCTATTGGATAGTACTACAGCGGGAGGGTAAAGAATATCTGGGGTAAGCATTCTTAAAGGCCGAAAATTTCGCTCGAAACATAGAAATAAAGCCAAATTCGATAAAATACGCGTTGGGGACACCCACTTTCCGACCCATTGTCTCGGTTGTTCTTTATGGCTAGGGATTATAGACGCTGCCCTAATGAATAGCTATTGGATAGTACTACAACGTGAGGATAAAGAATTTCTGGGGTAAGCATTCTGAAAGGCCGAAAATTTCGTCCGTAACACGGAAAAAAGTAAAATTTGATAAAATACGCATTGGGCACTTTCCAACCTATTGCCTCAGCAGTTCTGTATGGCTAGGGATTATAGACTCTGCTCTAATAAATAGCTATTGGATAGTACTACAGCGGGAGGGTAAAGAATTTCTGGGGTAAGCATTCTTAAAGGCCGAAAATTTCGCTCGAAACATAGAAATAAAGCCAAATTCGATAAAATACGCGTTGGGGACACCCACTTTCCGACCCATTGTCTCGGTTGTTCTTTATGGCTAGGGATTATAGACGCTGCCCTAATGAATAGCTATTGGATAGAACTACAACGTGAGGATAAAGAATTTCTGGGGTAAGCATTCTGAAAGGCCGAAAATTTCGTCCGTAACACGGAAAAAAGTAAAATTTGATAAAATACGCATTGGGCACTTTCCAACCTATTGCCTCAGCAGTTCTGTATGGCTAGGGATTATAGACTCTGCTCTAATAAATAGCTATTGGATAGTACTACAGCGGGAGGGTAAAGAATTTCTGGGGTAAGCATTCTTAAAGGCCGAAAATTTCGCTCGAAACATAGAAATAAAGCCAAATTCGATAAAATACGCGTTGGGGACACCCACTTTCCGACCCATTGTCTCGGTTGTTCTTTATGGCTAGGGATTATAGACGCTGCCCTAATGAATAGCTATTGGATAGTACTACAACGTGAGGATAAAGAATTTCTGGGGTAAGCATTCTGAAAGGCCGAAAATTTCGTCCGTAACACGGAAAAAAGTAAAATTTGATAAAATACGCATTGGGCACTTTCCAACCTATTGCCTCAGCAGTTCTGTATGGCTAGGGATTATAGACTCTGCTCTAATAAATAGCTATTGGATAGTACTACAGCGGGAGGGTAAAGAATTTCTGGGGTAAGCATTCTTAAAGGCCGAAAATTTCGCTCGAAACATAGAAATAAAGCCAAATTCGATAAAATACGCGTTATAGACGCTGCCCTAATGAATAGCTATTGGATAGAACTACAACGTGAGGATAAAGAATTTCTGGGGTAAGCATTCTGAAAGGCCGAAAATTTCGTCCGTAACACGGAAAAAAGTAAAATTTGATAAAATACGCATTGGGCACTTTCCAACCTATTGCCTTAGCAGTTCTGTATGGCTAGGGATTATAGACTCTGCTCTAATAAATAGCTATTGGATAGTACTACAGCGGGAGGGTAAAGAATTTCTGGGGTAAGCATTCTTAAAGGCCGAAAATTTCGCTCGAAACATAGAAATAAAGCCAAATTCGATAAAATACGCGTTGGGGACACCCACTTTCCGACCCATTGTCTCGGTTGTTCTTTATGGCTAGGGATTATAGACGCTGCCCTAATGAATAGCTATTGGATAGTACTACAACGTGAGGATAAAGAATTTCTGGGGTAAGCATTCTGAAAGGCCGAAAATTTCGTCCGTAACACGGAAAAAAGTAAAATTTGATAAAATACGCATTGGGCACTTTCCAACCTATTGCCTCAGCAGTTCTGTATGGCTAGGGATTATAGACTCTGCTCTAATAAATAGCTATTGGATAGTACTACAGCGGGAGGGTAAAGAATTTCTGGGGTAAGCATTCTTAAAGGCCGAAAATTTCGCTCGAAACATAGAAATAAAGCCAAATTCGATAAAATACGCGTTGGGGACACCCACTTTCCGACCCATTGTCTCGGTTGTTCTTTATGGCTAGGGATTATAGACGCTGCCCTAATGAATAGCTATTGGATAGTACTACAACGTGAGGATAAAGAATTTCTGGGGTAAGCATTCTGAAAGGCCGAAAATTTCGTCCGTAACACGGAAAAAAGTAAAATTTGATAAAATACGCATTGGGCACTTTCCAACCTATTGCCTCAGCAGTTCTGTATGGCTAGGGATTATAGACTCTGCTCTAATAAATAGCTATTGGATAGTACTACAGCGGGAGGGTAAAGAATATCTGGGGTAAGCATTCTTAAAGGCCGAAAATTTCGCTCGAAACATAGAAATAAAGCCAAATTCGATAAAATACGCGTTGGGGACACCCACTTTCCGACCCATTGTCTCGGTTGTTCTTTATGGCTAGGGATTATAGACGCTGCCCTAATGAATAGCTATTGGATAGTACTACAACGTGAGGATAAAGAATTTCTGGGGTAAGCATTCTGAAAGGCCGAAAATTTCGTCCGTAACACGGAAAAAAGTAAAATTTGATAAAATACGCATTGGGCACTTTCCAACCTATTGCCTCAGCAGTTCTGTATGGCTAGGGATTATAGACTCTGCTCTAATAAATAGCTATTGGATAGTACTACAGCGGGAGGGTAAAGAATTTCTGGGGTAAGCATTCTTAAAGGCCGAAAATTTCGCTCGAAACATAGAAATAAAGCCAAATTCGATAAAATACGCGTTGGGGACACCCACTTTCCGACCCATTGTCTCGGTTGTTCTTTATGGCTAGGGATTATAGACGCTGCCCTAATGAATAGCTATTGGATAGAACTACAACGTGAGGATAAAGAATTTCTGGGGTAAGCATTCTGAAAGGCCGAAAATTTCGTCCGTAACACGGAAAAAAGTAAAATTTGATAAAATACGCATTGGGCACTTTCCAACCTATTGCCTCAGCAGTTCTGTATGGCTAGGGATTATAGACTCTGCTCTAATAAATAGCTATTGGATAGTACTACAGCGGGAGGGTAAAGAATTTCTGGGGTAAGCATTCTTAAAGGCCGAAAATTTCGCTCGAAACATAGAAATAAAGCCAAATTCGATAAAATACGCGTTGGGGACACCCACTTTCCGACCCATTGTCTCGGTTGTTCTTTATGGCTAGGGATTATAGACGCTGCCCTAATGAATAGCTATTGGATAGTACTACAACGTGAGGATAAAGAATTTCTGGGGTAAGCATTCTGAAAGGCCGAAAATTTCGTCCGTAACACGGAAAAAAGTAAAATTTGATAAAATACGCATTGGGCACTTTCCAACCTATTGCCTCAGCAGTTCTGTATGGCTAGGGATTATAGACTCTGCTCTAATAAATAGCTATTGGATAGTACTACAGCGGGAGGGTAAAGAATTTCTGGGGTAAGCATTCTTAAAGGCCGAAAATTTCGCTCGAAACATAGAAATAAAGCCAAATTCGATAAAATACGCGTTGGGGACACCCACTTTCCGACCCATTGTCTCGGTTGTTCTTTATGGCTAGGGATTATAGACGCTGCCCTAATGAATAGCTATTGGATAGAACTACAACGTGAGGATAAAGAATTTCTGGGGTAAGCATTCTGAAAGGCCGAAAATAACACGGAAAAAAGTAAAATTTGATAAAATACCCATTTGGGCACTTTCCAACCTATTGCTTCAGCAGTTCTGTATGGCTAGGGATTATAGACTCTGCTCTAATAAATAGCTATTGGATAGTACTACAGCGGGAGGGTAAAGAATTTCTGGGGTAAGCATTCTTAAAGGCCGAAAATTTCGCTCGAAACATAGAAATAAAGCCAAATTCGATAAAATACGCGTTGGGGACACCCACTTTCCGACCCATTGTCTCGGTTGTTCTTTATGGCTAGGGATTATAGACGCTGCCCTAATGAATAGCTATTGGATAGAACTACAACGTGAGGATAAAGAATTTCTGGGGTAAGCATTCTGAAAGGCCGAAAATTTCGTCCGTAACACGGAAAAAAGTAAAATTTGATAAAATACGCATTGGGCACTTTCCAACCTATTGCCTCAGCAGTTCTGTATGGCTAGGGATTATAGACTCTGCTCTAATAAATAGCTATTGGATAGTACTACAGCGGGAGGGTAAAGAATTTCTGGGGTAAGCATTCTTAAAGGCCGAAAATTTCGCTCGAAACATAGAAATAAAGCCAAATTCGATAAAATACGCGTTGGGGACACCCACTTTCCGACCCATTGTCTCGGTTGTTCTTTATGGCTAGGGATTATAGACGCTGCCCTAATGAATAGCTATTGGATAGAACTACAACGTGAGGATAAAGAATTTCTGGGGTAAGCATTCTGAAAGGCCGAAAATTTCGTCCGTAACACGGAAAAAAGTAAAATTTGATAAAATACGCATTGGGCACTTTCCAACCTATTGCCTCAGCAGTTCTGTATGGCTAGGGATTATAGACTCTGCTCTAATAAATAGCTATTGGATAGTACTACAGCGGGAGGGTAAAGAATTTCTGGGGTAAGCATTCTTAAAGGCCGAAAATTTCGCTCGAAACATAGAAATAAAGCCAAATTCGATAAAATACGCGTTGGGGACACCCACTTTCCGACCCATTGTCTCGGTTGTTCTTTATGGCTAGGGATTATAGACGCTGCCCTAATGAATAGCTATTGGATAGTACTACAACGTGAGGATAAAGAATTTCTGGGGTAAGCATTCTGAAAGGCCGAAAATTTCGTCCGTAACACGGAAAAAAGTAAAATTTGATAAAATACGCATTGGGCACTTTCCAACCTATTGCCTCAGCAGTTCTGTATGGCTAGGGATTATAGACTCTGCTCTAATAAATAGCTATTGGATAGTACTACAGCGGGAGGGTAAAGAATTTCTGGGGTAAGCATTCTTAAAGGCCGAAAATTTCGCTCGAAACATAGAAATAAAGCCAAATTCGATAAAATACGCGTTGGGGACACCCACTTTCCGACCCATTGTCTCGGTTGTTCTTTATGGCTAGGGATTATAGACGCTGCCCTAATGAATAGCTATTGGATAGAACTACAACGTGAGGATAAAGAATTTCTGGGGTAAGCATTCTGAAAGGCCGAAAATTTCGTCCGTAACACGGAAAAAAGTAAAATTTGATAAAATACGCATTGGGCACTTTCCAACCTATTGCCTCAGCAGTTCTGTATGGCTAGGGATTATAGACTCTGCTCTAATAAATAGCTATTGGATAGTACTACAGCGGGAGGGTAAAGAATTTCTGGGGTAAGCATTCTTAAAGGCCGAAAATTTCGCTCGAAACATAGAAATAAAGCCAAATTCGATAAAATACGCGTTGGGGACACCCACTTTCCGACCCATTGTCTCGGTTGTTCTTTATGGCTAGGGATTATAGACGCTGCCCTAATGAATAGCTATTGGATAGTACTACAACGTGAGGATAAAGAATTTCTGGGGTAAGCATTCTGAAAGGCCGAAAATTTCGTCCGTAACACGGAAAAAAGTAAAATTTGATAAAATACGCATTGGGCACTTTCCAACCTATTGCCTCAGCAGTTCTGTATGGCTAGGGATTATAGACTCTGCTCTAATAAATAGCTATTGGATAGTACTACAGCGGGAGGGTAAAGAATTTCTGGGGTAAGCATTCTTAAAGGCCGAAAATTTCGCTCGAAACATAGAAATAAAGCCAAATTCGATAAAATACGCGTTGGGGACACCCACTTTCCGACCCATTGTCTCGGTTGTTCTTTATGGCTAGGGATTATAGACGCTGCCCTAATGAATAGCTATTGGATAGAACTACAACGTGAGGATAAAGAATTTCTGGGGTAAGCATTCTGAAAGGCCGAAAATTTCGTCCGTAACACGGAAAAAAGTAAAATTTGATAAAATACGCATTGGGCACTTTCCAACCTATTGCCTCAGCAGTTCTGTATGGCTAGGGATTATAGACTCTGCTCTAATAAATAGCTATTGGATAGTACTACAGCGGGAGGGTAAAGAATTTCTGGGGTAAGCATTCTTAAAGGCCGAAAATTTCGCTCGAAACATAGAAATAAAGCCAAATTCGATAAAATACGCGTTGGGGACACCCACTTTCCGACCCATTGTCTCGGTTGTTCTTTATGGCTAGGGATTATAGACGCTGCCCTAATGAATAGCTATTGGATAGAACTACAACGTGAGGATAAAGAATTTCTGGGGTAAGCATTCTGAAAGGCCGAAAATTTCGTCCGTAACACGGAAAAAAGTAAAATTTGATAAAATACGCATTGGGCACTTTCCAACCTATTGCCTCAGCAGTTCTGTATGGCTAGGGATTATAGACTCTGCTCTAATAAATAGCTATTGGATAGTACTACAGCGGGAGGGTAAAGAATTTCTGGGGTAAGCATTCTTAAAGGCCGAAAATTTCGCTCGAAACATAGAAATAAAGCCAAATTCGATAAAATACGCGTTGGGGACACCCACTTTCCGACCCATTGTCTCGGTTGTTCTTTATGGCTAGGGATTATAGACGCTACCCTAATGAATAGCTATTGGATAGTACTACAACGTGAGGATAAAGAATTTCTGGGGTAAGCATTCTGAAAGGCCGAAAATTTCGTCCGTAACACGGAAAAAAGTAAAATTTGATAAAATACGCATTGGGCACTTTCCAACCTATTGCCTCAGCAGTTCTGTATGGCTAGGGATTATAGACTCTGCTCTAATAAATAGCTATTGGATAGTACTACAGCGGGAGGGTAAAGAATTTCTGGGGTAAGCATTCTTAAAGGCCGAAAATTTCGCTCGAAACATAGAAATAAAGCCAAATTCGATAAAATACGCGTTGGGGACACCCACTTTCCGACCCATTGTCTCGGTTGTTCTTTATGGCTAGGGATTATAGACGCTGCCCTAATGAATAGCTATTGGATAGAACTACAACGTGAGGATAAAGAATTTCTGGGGAAAGCATTCTGAAAGGCCGAAAATTTCGTCCGTAACACGGAAAAAAGTAAAATTTGATAAAATACGCATTGGGCACTTTCCAACCTATTGCCTCAGCAGTTCTGTATGGCTAGGGATTATAGACTCTGCTCTAATAAATAGCTATTGGATAGTACTACAGCGGGAGGGTAAAGAATTTCTGGGGTAAGCATTCTTAAAAGCCGAAAATTTCGCTCGAAACATAGAAATAAAGCCAAATTCGATAAAATACGCGTTGGGGACACCCACTTTCCGACCCATTGTCTCGGTTGTTCTTTATGGCTAGGGATTATAGACGCTGCCCTAATGAATAGCTATTGGATAGAACTACAACGTGAGGATAAAGAATTTCTGGGGTAAGCATTCTGAAAGGCCGAAAATTTCGTCCGTAACACGGAAAAAAGTAAAATTTGATAAAATACGCATTGGGCACTTTCCAACCTATTGCCTCAGCAGTTCTGTATGGCTAGGGATTATAGACTCTGCTCTAATAAATAGCTATTGGATAGTACTACAGCGGGAGGGTAAAGAATTTCTGGGGTAAGCATTCTTAAAGGCCGAAAATTTCGCTCGAAACATAGAAATAAAGCCAAATTCGATAAAATACGCGTTGGGGACACCCACTTTCCGACCCATTGTCTCGGTTGTTCTTTATGGCTAGGGATTATAGACGCTGCCCTAATGAATAGCTATTGGATAGTACTACAACGTGAGGATAAAGAATTTCTGGGGTAAGCATTCTGAAAGGCCGAAAATTTCGTCCGTAACACGGAAAAAAGTAAAATTTGATAAAATACGCATTGGGCACTTTCCAACCTATTGCCTCAGCAGTTCTGTATGGCTAGGGATTATAGACTCTGCTCTAATAAATAGCTATTGGATAGTACTACAGCGGGAGGGTAAAGAATTTCTGGGGTAAGCATTCTTAAAGGCCGAAAATTTCGCTCGAAACATAGAAATAAAGCCAAATTCGATAAAATACGCGTTGGGGACACCCACTTTCCGACCCATTGTCTCGGTTGTTCTTTATGGCTAGGGATTATAGACGCTGCCCTAATGAATAGCTATTGGATAGAACTACAACGTGAGGATAAAGAATTTCTGGGGTAAGCATTCTGAAAGGCCGAAAATTTCGTCCGTAACACGGAAAAAAGTAAAATTTGATAAAATACGCATTGGGCACTTTCCAACCTATTGCCTCAGCAGTTCTGTATGGCTAGGGATTATAGACTCTGCTCTAATAAATAGCTATTGGATAGTACTACAGCGGGAGGGTAAAGAATTTCTGGGGTAAGCATTCTTAAAGGCCGAAAATTTCGCTCGAAACATAGAAATAAAGCCAAATTCGATAAAATACGCGTTGGGGACACCCACTTTCCGACCCATTGTCTCGGTTGTTCTTTATGGCTAGGGATTATAGACGCTGCCCTAATGAATAGCTATTGGATAGTACTACAACGTGAGGATAAAGAATTTCTGGGGTAAGCATTCTGAAAGGCCGAAAATTTCGTCCGTAACACGGAAAAAAGTAAAATTTGATAAAATACGCATTGGGCACTTTCCAACCTATTGCCTCAGCAGTTCTGTATGGCTAGGGATTATAGACTCTGCTCTAATAAATAGCTATTGGATAGTACTACAGCGGGAGGGTAAAGAATTTCTGGGGTAAGCATTCTTAAAGGCCGAAAATTTCGCTCGAAACATAGAAATAAAGCCAAATTCGATAAAATACGCGTTGGGGACACCCACTTTCCGACCCATTGTCTCGGTTGTTCTTTATGGCTAGGGATTATAGACGCTGCCCTAATGAATAGCTATTGGATAGAACTACAACGTGAGGATAAAGAATTTCTGGGGTAAGCATTCTGAAAGGCCGAAAATTTCGTCCGTAACACGGAAAAAAGTAAAATTTGATAAAATACGCATTGGGCACTTTCCAACCTATTGCCTCAGCAGTTCTGTATGGCTAGGGATTATAGACTCTGCTCTAATAAATAGCTATTGGATAGTACTACAGCGGGAGGGTAAAGAATTTCTGGGGTAAGCATTCTTAAAGGCCGAAAATTTCGCTCGAAACATAGAAATAAAGCCAAATTCGATAAAATACGCGTTGGGGACACCCACTTTCCGACCCATTGTCTCGGTTGTTCTTTATGGCTAGGGATTATAGACGCTGCCCTAATGAATAGCTATTGGATAGAACTACAACGTGAGGATAAAGAATTTCTGGGGTAAGCATTCTGAAAGGCCGAAAATTTCGTCCGTAACACGGAAAAAAGTAAAATTTGATAAAATACGCATTGGGCACTTTCCAACCTATTGCCTCAGCAGTTCTGTATGGCTAGGGATTATAGACTCTGCTCTAATAAATAGCTATTGGATAGTACTACAGCGGGAGGGTAAAGAATTTCTGGGGTAAGCATTCTTAAAGGCCGAAAATTTCGCTCGAAACATAGAAATAAAGCCAAATTCGATAAAATACGCGTTGGGGACACCCACTTTCCGACCCATTGTCTCGGTTGTTCTTTATGGCTAGGGATTATAGACGCTGCCCTAATGAATAGCTATTGGATAGTACTACAACGTGAGGATAAAGAATTTCTGGGGTAAGCATTCTGAAAGGCCGAAAATTTCGTCCGTAACACGGAAAAAAGTAAAATTTGATAAAATACGCATTGGGCACTTTCCAACCTATTGCCTCAGCAGTTCTGTATGGCTAGGGATTATAGACTCTGCTCTAATAAATAGCTATTGGATAGTACTACAGCGGGAGGGTAAAGAATTTCTGGGGTAAGCATTCTTAAAGGCCGAAAATTTCGCTCGAAACATAGAAATAAAGCCAAATTCGATAAAATACGCGTTGGGGACACCCACTTTCCGACCCATTGTCTCGGTTGTTCTTTATGGCTAGGGATTATAGACGCTGCCCTAATGAATAGCTATTGGATAGAACTACAACGTGAGGATAAAGAATTTCTGGGGTAAGCATTCTGAAAGGCCGAAAATTTCGTCCGTAACACGGAAAAAAGTAAAATTTGATAAAATACGCATTGGGCACTTTCCAACCTATTGCCTCAGCAGTTCTGTATGGCTAGGGATTATAGACTCTGCTCTAATAAATAGCTATTGGATAGTACTACAGCGGGAGGGTAAAGAATTTCTGGGGTAAGCATTCTTAAAGGCCGAAAATTTCGCTCGAAACATAGAAATAAAGCCAAATTCGATAAAATACGCGTTGGGGACACCCACTTTCCGACCCATTGTCTCGGTTGTTCTTTATGGCTAGGGATTATAGACGCTGCCCTAATGAATAGCTATTGGATAGAACTACAACGTGAGGATAAAGAATTTCTGGGGTAAGCATTCTGAAAGGCCGAAAATTTCGTCCGTAACACGGAAAAAAGTAAAATTTGATAAAATACGCATTGGGCACTTTCCAACCTATTGCCTCAGCAGTTCTGTATGGCTAGGGATTATAGACTCTGCTCTAATAAATAGCTATTGGATAGTACTACAGCGGGAGGGTAAAGAATTTCTGGGGTAAGCATTCTTAAAGGCCGAAAATTTCGCTCGAAACATAGAAATAAAGCCAAATTCGATAAAATACGCGTTGGGGACACCCACTTTCCGACCCATTGTCTCGGTTGTTCTTTATGGCTAGGGATTATAGACGCTGCCCTAATGAATAGCTATTGGATAGTACTACAACGTGAGGATAAAGAATTTCTGGGGTAAGCATTCTGAAAGGCCGAAAATTTCGTCCGTAACACGGAAAAAAGTAAAATTTGATAAAATACGCATTGGGCACTTTCCAACCTATTGCCTCAGCAGTTCTGTATGGCTAGGGATTATAGACTCTGCTCTAATAAATAGCTATTGGATAGTACTACAGCGGGAGGGTAAAGAATTTCTGGGGTAAGCATTCTTAAAGGCCGAAAATTTCGCTCGAAACATAGAAATAAAGCCAAATTCGATAAAATACGCGTTGGGGACACCCACTTTCCGACCCATTGTCTCGGTTGTTCTTTATGGCTAGGGATTATAGACGCTGCCCTAATGAATAGCTATTGGATAGAACTACAACGTGAGGATAAAGAATTTCTGGGGTAAGCATTCTGAAAGGCCGAAAATTTCGTCCGTAACACGGAAAAAAGTAAAATTTGATAAAATACGCATTGGGCACTTTCCAACCTATTGCCTCAGCAGTTCTGTATGGCTAGGGATTATAGACTCTGCTCTAATAAATAGCTATTGGATAGTACTACAGCGGGAGGGTAAAGAATTTCTGGGGTAAGCATTCTTAAAGGCCGAAAATTTCGCTCGAAACATAGAAATAAAGCCAAATTCGATAAAATACGCGTTGGGGACACCCACTTTCCGACCCATTGTCTCGGTTGTTCTTTATGGCTAGGGATTATAGACGCTGCCCTAATGAATAGCTATTGGATAGAACTACAACGTGAGGATAAAGAATTTCTGGGGTAAGCATTCTGAAAGGCCGAAAATTTCGTCCGTAACACGGAAAAAAGTAAAATTTGATAAAATACGCATTGGGCACTTTCCAACCTATTGCCTCAGCAGTTCTGTATGGCTAGGGATTATAGACTCTGCTCTAATAAATAGCTATTGGATAGTACTACAGCGGGAGGGTAAAGAATTTCTGGGGTAAGCATTCTTAAAGGCCGAAAATTTCGCTCGAAACATAGAAATAAAGCCAAATTCGATAAAATACGCGTTGGGGACACCCACTTTCCGACCCATTGTCTCGGTTGTTCTTTATGGCTAGGGATTATAGACGCTGCCCTAATGAATAGCTATTGGATAGTACTACAACGTGAGGATAAAGAATTTCTGGGGTAAGCATTCTGAAAGGCCGAAAATTTCGTCCGTAACACGGAAAAAAGTAAAATTTGATAAAATACGCATTGGGCACTTTCCAACCTATTGCCTCAGCAGTTCTGTATGGCTAGGGATTATAGACTCTGCTCTAATAAATAGCTATTGGATAGTACTACAGCGGGAGGGTAAAGAATTTCTGGGGTAAGCATTCTTAAAGGCCGAAAATTTCGCTCGAAACATAGAAATAAAGCCAAATTCGATAAAATACGCGTTGGGGACACCCACTTTCCGACCCATTGTCTCGGTTGTTCTTTATGGCTAGGGATTATAGACGCTGCCCTAATGAATAGCTATTGGATAGAACTACAACGTGAGGATAAAGAATTTCTGGGGTAAGCATTCTGAAAGGCCGAAAATTTCGTCCGTAACACGGAAAAAAGTAAAATTTGATAAAATACGCATTGGGCACTTTCCAACCTATTGCCTCAGCAGTTCTGTATGGCTAGGGATTATAGACTCTGCTCTAATAAATAGCTATTGGATAGTACTACAGCGGGAGGGTAAAGAATTTCTGGGGTAAGCATTCTTAAAGGCCGAAAATTTCGCTCGAAACATAGAAATAAAGCCAAATTCGATAAAATACGCGTTGGGGACACCCACTTTCCGACCCATTGTCTCGGTTGTTCTTTATGGCTAGGGATTATAGACGCTGCCCTAATGAATAGCTATTGGATAGTACTACAACGTGAGGATAAAGAATTTCTGGGGTAAGCATTCTGAAAGGCCGAAAATTTCGTCCGTAACACGGAAAAAAGTAAAATTTGATAAAATACGCATTGGGCACTTTCCAACCTATTGCCTCAGCAGTTCTGTATGGCTAGGGATTATAGACTCTGCTCTAATAAATAGCTATTGGATAGTACTACAGCGGGAGGGTAAAGAATTTCTGGGGTAAGCATTCTTAAAGGCCGAAAATTTCGCTCGAAACATAGAAATAAAGCCAAATTCGATAAAATACGCGTTGGGGACACCCACTTTCCGACCCATTGTCTCGGTTGTTCTTTATGGCTAGGGATTATAGACGCTGCCCTAATGAATAGCTATTGGATAGAACTACAACGTGAGGATAAAGAATTTCTGGGGTAAGCATTCTGAAAGGCCGAAAATTTCGTCCGTAACACGGAAAAAAGTAAAATTTGATAAAATACGCATTGGGCACTTTCCAACCTATTGCCTCAGCAGTTCTGTATGGCTAGGGATTATAGACTCTGCTCTAATAAATAGCTATTGGATAGTACTACAGCGGGAGGGTAAAGAATTTCTGGGGTAAGCATTCTTAAAGGCCGAAAATTTCGCTCGAAACATAGAAATAAAGCCAAATTCGATAAAATACGCGTTGGGGACACCCACTTTCCGACCCATTGTCTCGGTTGTTCTTTATGGCTAGGGATTATAGACGCTGCCCTAATGAATAGCTATTGGATAGTACTACAACGTGAGGATAAAGAATTTCTGGGGTAAGCATTCTGAAAGGCCGAAAATTTCGTCCGTAACACGGAAAAAAGTAAAATTTGATAAAATACGCATTGGGCACTTTCCAACCTATTGCCTCAGCAGTTCTGTATGGCTAGGGATTATAGACTCTGCTCTAATAAATAGCTATTGGATAGTACTACAGCGGGAGGGTAAAGAATTTCTGGGGTAAGCATTCTTAAAGGCCGAAAATTTCGCTCGAAACATAGAAATAAAGCCAAATTCGATAAAATACGCGTTGGGGACACCCACTTTCCGACCCATTGTCTCGGTTGTTCTTTATGGCTAGGGATTATAGACGCTGCCCTAATGAATAGCTATTGGATAGAACTACAACGTGAGGATAAAGAATTTCTGGGGTAAGCATTCTGAAAGGCCGAAAATTTCGTCCGTAACACGGAAAAAAGTAAAATTTGATAAAATACGCATTGGGCACTTTCCAACCTATTGCCTCAGCAGTTCTGTATGGCTAGGGATTATAGACTCTGCTCTAATAAATAGCTATTGGATAGTACTACAGCGGGAGGGTAAAGAATTTCTGGGGTAAGCATTCTTAAAGGCCGAAAATTTCGCTCGAAACATAGAAATAAAGCCAAATTCGATAAAATACGCGTTGGGGACACCCACTTTCCGACCCATTGTCTCGGTTGTTCTTTATGGCTAGGGATTATAGACGCTGCCCTAATGAATAGCTATTGGATAGTACTACAACGTGAGGATAAAGAATTTCTGGGGTAAGCATTCTGAAAGGCCGAAAATTTCGTCCGTAACACGGAAAAAAGTAAAATTTGATAAAATACGCATTGGGCACTTTCCAACCTATTGCCTCAGCAGTTCTGTATGGCTAGGGATTATAGACTCTGCTCTAATAAATAGCTATTGGATAGTACTACAGCGGGAGGGTAAAGAATTTCTGGGGTAAGCATTCTTAAAGGCCGAAAATTTCGCTCGAAACATAGAAATAAAGCCAAATTCGATAAAATACGCGTTGGGGACACCCACTTTCCGACCCATTGTCTCGGTTGTTCTTTATGGCTAGGGATTATAGACGCTGCCCTAATGAATAGCTATTGGATAGAACTACAACGTGAGGATAAAGAATTTCTGGGGTAAGCATTCTGAAAGGCCGAAAATTTCGTCCGTAACACGGAAAAAAGTAAAATTTGATAAAATACGCATTGGGCACTTTCCAACCTATTGCCTCAGCAGTTCTGTATGGCTAGGGATTATAGACTCTGCTCTAATAAATAGCTATTGGATAGTACTACAGCGGGAGGGTAAAGAATTTCTGGGGTAAGCATTCTTAAAGGCCGAAAATTTCGCTCGAAACATAGAAATAAAGCCAAATTCGATAAAATACGCGTTGGGGACACCCACTTTCCGACCCATTGTCTCGGTTGTTCTTTATGGCTAGGGATTATAGACGCTGCCCTAATGAATAGCTATTGGATAGTACTACAACGTGAGGATAAAGAATTTCTGGGGTAAGCATTCTGAAAGGCCGAAAATTTCGTCCGTAACACGGAAAAAAGTAAAATTTGATAAAATACGCATTGGGCACTTTCCAACCTATTGCCTCAGCAGTTCTGTATGGCTAGGGATTATAGACTCTGCTCTAATAAATAGCTATTGGATAGTACTACAGCGGGAGGGTAAAGAATTTCTGGGGTAAGCATTCTTAAAGGCCGAAAATTTCGCTCGAAACATAGAAATAAAGCCAAATTCGATAAAATACGCGTTGGGGACACCCACTTTCCGACCCATTGTCTCGGTTGTTCTTTATGGCTAGGGATTATAGACGCTGCCCTAATGAATAGCTATTGGATAGAACTACAACGTGAGGATAAAGAATTTCTGGGGTAAGCATTCTGAAAGGCCGAAAATTTCGTCCGTAACACGGAAAAAAGTAAAATTTGATAAAATACGCATTGGGCACTTTCCAACCTATTGCCTCAGCAGTTCTGTATGGCTAGGGATTATAGACTCTGCTCTAATAAATAGCTATTGGATAGTACTACAGCGGGAGGGTAAAGAATTTCTGGGGTAAGCATTCTTAAAGGCCGAAAATTTCGCTCGAAACATAGAAATAAAGCCAAATTCGATAAAATACGCGTTAGGGTCAACTGCAACGGAAGTAAAATTAATTTATGATTTCTTTGTTTGCCATACATTGATTACAAAAAATAAACCTACCATCTTATTTATATCAAGCGCAAGCCACTTACACAAAACATGCGTAATACACTCTTTCAGTTTTGTTTTAGGAGATATTTGCTATAATACAGATAATATCAGTTGCTCATTTAATTTAGACATATTGCTATTTTTTAGGAACTATTTTACAGGATGCCGAGAGTATGGAAGGCCATTTCACAGTATAACTGCCAAAAAATTGATCATTAAAAAGTTATTAGATAATACTACATTCAGATATTATAGATTGTTTGGCGTTAACATTCCTAAGATGCGAACATTCGAATCTTTGAAATATAGTATGTGCTTGATGAAGATCTACCACACAAAAGACATTAAAGTACAGATATGGGATGCACGATCGGTCTTGTAAAGTAGTTCCTAAAAATATGTCTAAGTTAAATGAGCAACTGATATTATCTGTATTATAGCAAATGTCTCGTAAAACAAATCTGAACGAGTGTATTACGCATATTTTGTGTAAGTGGTTTGCGCTTGAATTTATTAGATAGTGGGTTTATTTTTTTGTAATCAATATATGGCAAGCAAAGAAATCATAGATTAATCTTATTTCCGTTGCAATTGACAATGGTTGACCCTTATGCTTATTTTATCGAATTTGGCTTTATTTCTATGTTTCGGACAAAATTTTTGGCCTTTAAGAAGCTATAATCCCTAGCCATAAAGATCTATCGAGACAATGGGTCGGAAAGTGGGTGTCCCAAATGCGTCTTTTATCGAATTTGGCCTTATTTCAATGTTTCGGACGAAATTTTTGACCTTTCAGGATGCTTACCCCAGAAATTCTTTACCCCCACTCTGTAATACTATCCAATAGCTATTTATTAGAGCAGATATTATAATCCCTAGCCATACAGAACTGTCGAGGCAATGGGTTGGAAGGTGGGTGACCCCAGTGCATATTTTATCAAATTTGACTTTTTTCCCCCCTGTTACGGACGAGGTTTTCGGCCTTTTAAAATGTTTTCCCTAGAAATTCTTTACCCTCACGCTGTAGTACCATCTAATAGCCATTCCTTAGGGCAGCGTCTATAATCCCTAGCCATAAAGAACTCCTAAGACAATGGGTTGGGAATTGGGTGTCCCAAGTGCGTATTTTGTCGAATTTGGCCCGATTTCCAAGTTTCGGACGAAATTTTCGACCTTTCAGGAGTATCCAATAGCTATTGATTAGAGGAGAGTCTATAATCCCTAGCCAAACAGAACTGCCGAGGCAATGGGTTGGAAGGTGGGTGACCCCACTGCGTATTTTATCAAATTTGATTTTTTCCCCGTGTTTCGGACGAAATTGTCGACCTTTCACAATGCTTACCCCAAAAATTCTTTACCCTCACACTGTAGAACTATCCAATAGCTATTTATTAGAGCATAAGTCTATAATCCCTAGCCATACAGAACTCCCAAGGCAATGAGTTGGAAGGTGGGTGACCCCACTGCATATTTTATCAAATATGACTTTTTTCCAGTGTTACGGACGAAATTTTCGGCCTTTAAGAATGCTTACCCAAGAAATTCTTTACCTTCACGTTGTAGTACTATCCAATAGCTATTCCTTATGGCAGGTCTATAATGCCTAGCCATATAGAACTACCGAGACAATGGGTCGGAAAGTGGGTGCTCCCAATGCGTATTTTATCGAATTTGGCTTTATTTCCATGTTTCGGACGCAATTTTTGTCCTCTAGAAATGCTTACCCCAGAAATTCTTTGGCCCTTCGTTGTAGTACTACCCAAAATCTATTTATTAGAGCAGAATCTATTATCCCTAGCCGTACAGAACTGCCGGGGCAATGGTTTTGAACAAGTGGGTGACCCCAGTGCATATTTTATCAAATATGACTTTTTTCCGTGTTACGGACGAAATTTTCGTCCTCCAGGAATGCTTACCCTAGAAATTCTTTGGCCCCTCGTTGTAGTACTACCCAAAAGCTATTTATTAGAGCAGAATCTATAATCCCTAGCCATACAGAACTGCCGGGGCAATGGTTTTGAACAAGTGGGTGACCCCAGTGCATATTTTATCAAATATGACTTTTTCCGTGTTACGGACGAAATTTTCGGCTTTTAAGAATGCTTACCCCAGAAATTCTTTACCCTCACGTTGAAGTACTATCCAATAACTATTCCTTAGGGCAGGTCTATAATGCCTAGCCATATAGAACTACCGAGACAATGGGTCGGAAAGTGGGTGCTCCCAATGCGTATTTTATCGAATTTGGCTTTATTTCCATGTTTCGGACGCAATTTTTGTCCTCTAGAAATGCTTACCCCAGAAATTCTTTGGCCCTTCGTTGTAGCACTACCCAAAATCTATTTATTAGAGCAGAATCTATTATCCCTAGCCGTACAGAACTGCCGGGGCAATGGTTTTGAACAAGTGGGTGACCCCAGTGCATATTTTATCAAATATGACTTTTTTTCCGTGTTACGGACGAAATTTTCGTCCTCCAGGAATGCTTACCCTAGAAATTCTTTGGCCCCTCGTTGTAGTACTACCCAAACGCTATTTATTAGAGCAGAATCTATAATCCCTAGCCACACAGAACTGCCGGGGCAATGGTTTTGAACAAGTGGGTGACCCCAGTGCATATTTTATCAAATATGACTTTTTCCGTGTTACGGACGAAATTTTCGGCCTTTAAGAATGCTTACCCTAGAAATTCTTTACCCTCACGTTGAAGTACTATCCAATAACTATTCCTTAGGGCAGCGTCTATAATGCCTTGCCATAAAGAACTACCGAGACAATGGGCCGGAAAGTGGGTGCCCCCAATGCGTATTTTATCGAATTTGGCTTTATTTCCATGTTTCGGACGCAATTTTCGTCCTCTAGGAATGCTTACCCCAGAAATTCTTTGGCCCTTCGTTGTAGTACTACCCAAAAGCTGTTTATTAGAGCAGAATCTATAATCCCTGGCCATACAGAACTGCCAGGGCAATGGTTTTGAACAAGTGGGTGACCCCAGTGCATATTTTATCAAATATGACTTTTTTCCGTGTTACAGACGAAAGTTTCGTCCTCTAGGAATGCTAACCCAAGAAATTCTTTGGCCTTTCGTTGTAGTACTTCACAAAAGCTATTTATTAGATCAGAATCCATAATCCCTAGCCATACAGAACTGACGGGGCAATGGTTTAGAACAAGTGGGTGACCCCAGTGCATATTTTATCAAATATGACTTTTTTTCCGTGTTATGGACGAAATTTTCGGCCTTTGAAGATACTTACCCAGAAATTCTTTATCCTCACGTTGTAGTTGTATCTAATAGCTATTCCCTAGGGCAGCGTCTATAATGCCTAGCCATGAAGAACTACCGGGACAATGGGTCGGAAAGTGGGTGCCCCAAATGCGTATTTTTTTTTTAATTTGGCTTTATTTCCATGTTTCGGACGCAATTTTCGTCCTCTAGGAATGCTTACCCCAGAAATTCTTTGGCCCCTCGTTGTAGTACTACACAAAAGCTATTTATTAGAGCAGAATCTATAATCCCTAGCCATACAGAACTGCCGGGGCAATGGTTTTGAACAAGTGGGTGACCCCAGTGCATATTTTATCAAATATGACTTTTTTTCCGTGTTATGGACGAAATTTTCGGCCTTTAAGAATGCTTACCCCAGAAATTCTTTACCCTCACGTTGTAGTACTATCCAATATCTATTCCTTAGGGCAGCGTCTATAATGCCTAGCCATAAAGAACTACCGAGACAATGGGTCGGAAAGTGGGTGCCCATAATGCGTATTTTAACGAATTTGGGTTTATTTCCATGTTTCGGACGCAATTTTCGTCCTCTAGGAATTCTTACCCCAGAAATTCTTTGACCGTTCGTTGTAGTACTACCCAAAAGCTATTTATTAGAGCAGAATTTATAATCCTTAGCCATACAGAACTGCCGGGGCAATGGTTTTGAACAAGTGGGTGACCCCAGTGCATATTTTATCAAATATGACTTTTTTTCCGTGTTACGGACGAAATTTTCGTCCTCTAGGAATGCTTACCCCAGAAATTCTTTGGCCCCTCGTTGTAGAACTACCCAAAAGCTATTTATTAGAGCAGAATCTATAATCCCTAGCCATACAGAACTGCCGGGGCAATGGTTTTGAACAAGTGGGTGACCCCAGTGCATATTTTATCAAATATGACTTTTTTTCCGTGTTACGAACGAAATTTTCGGCTTTTAAGAATGCTTACCCCAGAAATTCTGTATCCTCACGTTCTAGTACTATCCAATAGATATTCCTTAGGGCAGCGTCTATAATGCCTAGCCATAAGGAATTACCAAGACAATGGGTCGGAAAGTTGGTGCCCCAAATGCGTATTTTATTGAATTTGGCTTTATTTCCATGTTTCGGACGCAATTTTCGTCCTCTAGGAATGCTTACCCCAGAAATTCTTTGGCCCCTTGTTGTAGTACTACCCAAAAGCTGTTTATTAGAGCAGAATCTATAATCCCTAGCCAAACAGAACTGCCGGGGCAATGGTTTTGAACAAGTTGGTGACCCAAGTGAATATTTTATCAAATAAGACTTTTTTTCCGTGTTACGGACGAAAGTTTCGTCCTCTAGGAATGCTTACCCCAGAAATTCTTTGGCCCCTCGTTGTAGTACTACGCAAAAGCTATTTATTAGAGCAGAATATATAATCCCTAGCCATACAGAACTGCCGGAGCAATGGTTTTGAACAAGTGGGTGACCCCAGTGCATATTTTATCAAATATGGCCTTTTTTCCGTGTTACGGACGAAAGTTTCGTCCTCTAGGAATGCTTACCCAAGAAATTCTTTGGCCTTTCGTTGTAGTAATACACAAAAGCTATTTATTAGAGAAGAATCTATAATCCCTAGCCATACAGAACTGCCGGGGCAATGGTTTTGAACAAGTGGGTGACCCCAGTGCATATTTTATCAAATATGACTTTTTTTCCGTGTTACGAACGAAATTTTCGGCCTTTAAGAATGCTTACCCCAGAAATTCTGTATCCTCACGTTGTTGTACTATCAAATAGCTATTCCTTAGGGCAGCGTCTATAATGCCTAGCCATAAAGAACTACCGAGACAATGGGTCGGAAAGTGGGTGCCCCCAATGCGTATTTTATCGAATTTGGCTTTATTTCCATGTTTCGGGTGCAATTTTCGTCCTCTAGGAATGCTTACCCCATAAATTCTTTGGCCCTTCGTTGTAGTAATACCCAAAAGCTATTTATTAGAGCAGAATCTATAATCACTAGCCATACAGAACTGACGGGGCAATGGTTTTGAACAAGTGGGTGACCCCAGTGCATATTTTATCAAATATGACTTTTTTTCCGTGTTACGGACGAAATATCGGCCTTTAAGAATGCTTACCCCAGAAATTCTGTATCCTCACGTTGTAGTACTATCCAATAACTATTCCTTATGGCAGCGTCTATAATGCCTAGCCATAAAGAACTACCGAGACAATGGGTCGGAAAGTGGGTGCCCCAAACGCGTATTTTATTGAATTTGGCTTTATTTCCATGTTTCGGACGCAATTTTCGTCCTCTAGTAATGCTTACCCCAGAAATTCTTTGGCCCCTCGTTGTAGTACTACCCAAAAGCTATTTATTAGAGCAGAATCTATAATCCCTAGCCATACAGAACTGCCGGGACAATGGTTTTGAACAAGTGGGTGACCCCAGTGCATATTTTATCAAATATGACTTTTTTCCGTGTTACGGACGAAATTTTCGTCCTCTAGGAATGCTTACCCCAGAAATTCTTTGACCCCTCGTTGTAGTTCCACCCAAAAGCTATTTATTAGATCAGAATCTATAATCCCTAGCCATACAGAACTGCCGGGGCAATGGTTTTGAAGAAGTGGGTGACCCCAGTGCATATTTTATCAAATATGACTTTTTTTCCGTGTTACGAACGAAATTTACGGCCTTTAAGAATGCTTACCCCAGAAATTCTGTATCCTCACGTTGTAGTACTATCCAATAGCTATTCCTTAGGTCATCGTCTATAATGCCTAGCCATAAAGAACTACGGAGACAATGGGTCAGAAAGTGGGTGGCCCAAATGCGTATTTCATTGAATTTGGCTTTATTTCCATGTTTCGGACGCAATTTTCGTCCTCTAGGAATGCTAACCCCAAAAATTCTTTGGCCCCTCGTTGTAGTACTACCCAAAAGCCATTCATTAGAGCAGAATCTATAATCCCTAGCCATACAGAACTGCTGGGGCAATGGTTTTGAACAAGTGGGTGACCCCAGTGCATATTTTATCAAATATGACTTTTTTTCCGTGTTACGGACGAAACTTTCGGCCTTTAGGAATGCTTACCCCAGAAATTCTTTATCCTCACGTTGTAGTACTATCCAATAGCTATTCCTTAGGGCAGCGTCTATAATGCCTAGCCATAAATAACTACCGAGACAATGGGTCGGAAAGTGGGTGCCCCCATGCGTATTTTATCGAATTTGGCTTTATTTCCATGTTTCGGACGCAATTTTCGTCCTCTAGGAATGCTTACCCAAGAAATTCTTTGGCCCTTCGTTGTAGTACTACCCTAAAGCTGTTTATTAGAGCAGAATCTATAATCCCTAGCCATACAGAACTGACGGGGCAATGGTTTTGAACAAGTGGGTGATCCCAGTGCATATTTTATCAAATATGACTTTTTTTCCGTGTTATGGACGAAATTTTCGGCCTTTAAAGATACTAACCCTAGAAATTCTTTATCCTCATGTTGTAGTAGTATCTAATAGCTATTCCCTAGGGCAGCGTCTATAATGCCTAGCCATGAAGAACTACCGGGACAATGGGTCGGAAAGTGGGTGCCCATAATGCGTATTTTAACGAATTTGGGTTTATTTCCATGTTTCGGACGCAATTTTCGTCCTCTAGGAATGCTTACCCAAGAAATTCTTTGGCCCTTCGTTGTAGTACTACCCTAAAGCTGTTTATTAGAGCAGAATCTATAATCCCTAGCCATACAGAACTGACGGGGCAATGGTTTTGAACAAGTGGGTGATCCCAGTGCATATTTTATCAAATATGACTTTTTTTCCGTGTTATGGACGAAATTTTCGGCCTTTAAGAATGCTTACCCCAGAAATTCTTTACCCTCACGTTGTAGTACTATCCAATATCTATTCCTAAGGGCAGCGTCTATAATGCCTAGCCATAAAGAACTACCGAGACAATGGGTCGGAAAGTGGGTGCCCATAATGCGTATTTTAACGAATTTGGGTTTATTTCCATGTTTCGGACGCAATTTTCGTCCTCTAGGAATTCTTACCCCAGAAATTCTTCGACCGTTCGTTGTAGTACTACCCAAAAGCTATTTATTAGAGCAGAATCTATAATCCCTAGCCATACAGAACTGCCGGGGCAATGGTTTTGAACAAGTGGGTGACCCCAGTGCATATTTTATCAAATATGACTTTTTTTCCGTGTTACGGACGAAATTTTCGTCCTCTAAGAATGCTTACCCCATAAATTCTTTGGCCCCTCGTTGTAGAACTACCCAAAAGCTATTTATTAGAGCAGAATCTATAATCCCTAGCCATACAGAACTGCCGGGGCAATGGTTTTGAACAAGTGGGTGACCCCAGTGCATATTTTATCAAATATGACTTTTTTTCCGTGTTACGAACGAAATTTTCGGCTTTTAAGAATGCTTACCCCAGAAATTCTGTATCCTCACGTTCTAGTACTATCCAATAGATATTCCTTAGGGCAGCGTCTATAATGCCTAGCCATAAGGAATTACCAAGACAATGGGTCGGAAAGTTGGTGCCCCAAATGCGTATTTTATTGAATTTGGCTTTATTTCCATGTTTCGGACGCAATTTTCGTCCTCTAGGAATGCTTACCCCAGAAATTCTTTGGCCCCTTGTTGTAGTACTACCCAAAAGCTGTTTATTAGAGCAGAATCTATAATCCCTAGCCATACAGAACTGCCGGGGCAATGGTTTTGAACAAGTTGGTGACCCAAGTGAATATTTTATCAAATAAGACTTTTTTTCCGTGTTACGGACGAAAGTTTCGTCCTCTAGGAATGCTTACCCCAGAAATTCTTTGGCCCCTCGTTGTAGTACTACCCAAAAGCTATTTATTAGAGCAGAATATATAATCCCTAGCCATACAGAACTGCCGGAGCAATGGTTTTGAACAAGTGGGTGACCCCAGTGCATATTTTATCAAATATGGCCTTTTTTCCGTGTTACGGACGAAAGTTTCGTCCTCTAGGAATGCTTACCCAAGAAATTCTTTGGCCTTTCGTTGTAGTAATACACAAAAGCTATTTATTAGAGAAGAATCTATAATCCCTAGCCATACAGAACTGCCGGGGCAATGGTTTTGAACAAGTGGGTGACCCCAGTGCATATTTTATCAAATATGACTTTTTTTCCGTGTTACGAACGAAATTTTCGGCCTTTAAGAATGCTTACCCCAGAAATTCTGTATCCTCACGTTGTTGTACTATCAAATAGCTATTCCTTAGGGCAGCGTCTATAATGCCTAGCCATAAAGAACTACCGAGACAATGGGTCGGAAAGTGGGTGCCCCCAATGCGTATTTTATCGAATTTGGCTTTATTTCCATGTTTCGGGTGCAATTTTCGTCCTCTAGGAATGCTTACCCCATAAATTCTTTGGCCCTTCGTTGTAGTAATACCCAAAAGCTATTTATTAGAGCAGAATCTATAATCACTAGCCATACAGAACTGCCGGGGCAATGGTTTTGAACAAGTGGGTGACCCCAGTGCATATTTTATCAAATATGACTTTTTTTCCGTGTTACGAACGGAGTTTTCGGCCTTTAAGAATGCTTACCCCAGAAATTCTGTATCCTCACGTTGTAGTAATATCCAATAGCTATTCCTTAGGTCATCGTCTATAATGCCTAGCCATAAAGAACTACGGAGACAATGGGTCAGAAAGTGGGTGGCCCAAATGCGTATTTCATTGAATTTGGCTTTATTTCCATGTTTCGGACGCAATTTTCGTCCTCTAGGAATGCTAACCCCAAAAATTCTTTGGCCCCTCGTTGTAGTACTACCCAAAAGCCATTCATTAGAGCAGAATCTATAATCCCTAGCCATACAGAACTGCTGGGGCAATGGTTTTGAACAAGTGGGTGACCCCAGTGCATATTTTATCAAATATGACTTTTTTTCCGTGTTACGGACGAAATTTTCGGCCTTTAGGAATGCTTACCCCAGAAATTCTTTATCCTCACGTTGTAGTACTATCCAATAGCTATTCCTTAGGGCAGCGTCTATAATGCCTAGCCATAAATAACTACCGAGACAATGGGTCGGAAAGTGGGTGCCCCCCATGCGTATTTTATCGAATTTGGCTTTATTTCCATGTTTCGGACGCAATTTTCGTCCTCTAGGAATGCTTACCCAAGAAATTCTTTGGCCCTTCGTTGTAGTACTACCCTAAAGCTGTTTATTAGAGCAGAATCTATAATCCCTAGCCATACAGAACTGACGGGGCAATGGTTTTGAACAAGTGGGTGATCCCAGTGCATATTTTATCAAATATGACTTTTTTTCCGTGTTATGGACGAAATTTTCGGCCTTTAAAGATACTAACCCTAGAAATTCTTTATCCTCATGTTGTAGTAGTATCTAATAGCTATTCCCTAGGGCAGCGTCTATAATGCCTAGCCATGAAGAACTACCGGGACAATGGGTCGGAAAGGGGGTGCCCCAAATGCGTACTTTTTCTAATTTGGCTTTATTTCCATGTTTCGGACGCAATTTTCGTCCTCTAGGAATGCTTACCCCAGAAATTCTTTACCCTCACGTTGTAGTACTATCCAATAGCTATTCCTTAGGGCAGCGTCTATAATGCCTAGCCATAAAGAACTGCCGAGACAATGGGTCGGAAAGTGGGTGCCCCCAATGCGTATTTTATCGAATTTGGCTTTATTTCCATGTTTCGGACGCAATTTTCGTCCTCTAGGAATTCTTACCCCAGAAATTCTTTGACCCTTCGTTGTAGTACTACCCAAAAGCTATTTATTAGAGCAGAATCTATAATCCCTAGCCATACAGAACTGCCGGGGCAATGGTTTTGAACAAGTGGGTAACCCCAGTGCATATTTTATCAAATATGACTTTTTTTCCGTGTTACGGACGAAATTTTCGTCCTCTAGAAATGCTTACCCCAGAAATTCTTTGGCCCCTCGTTGTAGTTCTACCCAAAAGCTATTTATTAGAGCAGAATCTATAATCCCTAGCCATACAGAACTGCCAAGGCAATGGTTTTGAACAAGTGGGTGACCCCAGTGCATATTTTATCAAATATGGCCTTTTTTCCGTGTTACGAACGAAATTTTCGGCCTTGAAGAATGCTTACCCCAGAAATTCTGTATCCTCACGTTGTAGTACTATCCAAAGCTATTCCTCAGGTCAACGTCTATAATCCCTAGCCATAAAGAATTACCAAGACAATGGGTCGGAAAGTGGGTGCCGCAAATGTGTATTTTATTGAATTTGGCTTTATTTCCATGTTTCGGACGCAATTTTCGTCCTCTAGGAATGCTTACCCCAGAAATTCTTTGGCCCCTCCTTGTAGTACTACCCAAAAGCTATTTATTAGAGCAGAATCTATAATCCCTAGCAATACAGAACTGCCGAGACAATGGTTATGAACAAGTGGGTGACCCCAGTGCATATTTTATCAATTATGACTTTTTTTCCGTGTTACGAACGAAATTTTCGGCTTTTAAGAATGCTTTCCCCAGAAATTCTGTTTCCTCACATTCTAGTACTATCCAATAGCTATTCCTTAGGGCAGCGTCTATAATGCCTAGCCATAAGGAATTACCAAGACAATGGGTCGGAAAGTTGATGCCCCAAATGCGTATTTTATTGAATTTGGCTTTATTTCCATGTTTCGGACGCAATTTTCGTCCTCTAGGAATGCTTACCCCAGAAATTCTTTGGCCCCTTGTTGTAGTACTACCAAAAAGCTGTTTATTAAAGCAGAATCTATAATCCCTAGCCATACAGAACTGCCGGGGAAATGGTTTTGAACAAGTTGGTGACCCCAGTGCATATTTTATTAAATATGACTTTTTTTCCGTGTTACGGACGAAATTTTCGTCCTCTAGGAATGCTTACCCCAGAAATTCTTTGGCCCCTCGTTGTAGTTCTACCCAAAAGCTATTTATTAGAGCAGAATCTATAATCCCTAGCCATACAGAACTGCCAAGGCAATGGTTTTGAACAAGTGGGTGACCCCATTGCATATTTTATCAAATATGGCCTTTTTTCCGTGTTACGAACGAAATTTTCGGCCTTTAAGAATACTTACCCCGGAAATTCTGTATCCTCACGTTGTAGTACTATCCAATAGCTATTCCTTAGGTCAACGTCTATAATGCCTAGCCATAAAGAATTACCAAGACAATGGGTCGGAAAGTGGGTGCCCCAAATGCGTATTTTATTGAATTTGGCTTTATTTCCATGTTTCGGACGCAATTTTCGTCCTCTAGGAATGCTTACCCCAGAAATTCTTTGGCCCCTCGTTGTATAACTACCCAAAAGCTATTTATTAGAGCAGAATCTATAATCCCTAGCCATACAGAACTGCCGGAGCTATGGTTTTGAACAAGTGGGTGACCCCAGTGCATATTTTATCAAATAAGACTTTTTTTCCGTGTTACGGACGAAATTTTCGTCCTCTTGGAATGCGTACCCCAGAATTTCTTTAGCCCCTCGTTGGTTGTAGTACTACCCAAAAGCTATTTATTAGAGCAGAATATATAACCCCTAGCCATACAGAACTGCCAAGGCAATGGTTTTGAACAAGTGGGTGACCCCAGTGCATATTTTATCAAATATGACTTTTTTCCGTGTTACGGACGAAATTTTCGTCCTCTAGGAATGCTTACCCCAGAAATTCTTTGGCCCCTCGTTGTAGTACTACCCAAAAGCTTTTTATTAGAGCAGAATCTATAATCCCTAGCCATACAGAACTGCCAAGGCAATGGTTTTGAACAAGTGGGTGACCCCAGTGCATATTTTATCAAATATGACTTTTTTCCGTGTTACGAACGAAATTTTCGGCCTTTAAGAATGCTTACCCCAGAAATTCTGTATCCTCACGTTGTAGTACTATCCAATAGCTATTCCTTAGGTCAACGTCTATAATGCCTAGCCATAAAGAACTACTGAGACAATGGGTCGGAAAGTGGGTGCCCCAAATGCGTATTTTATTGAATTTGGCTTTATTTCCATGTTTCGGACGCAATTTTCTTCCTCTAGGAATGCTTACCCCAGAAATTCTTTGGCCCCTCGTTGTAGTACTACCCAAAAGCTATTTATTAGAGCAGAATCTATAATCCCTAGCCATACAGAACTGCCGAGACAATGGTTATGAACAAGTGGGTGACCCCATTGCATATTTTATCAAATATGACTTTTTTTCCGTGTTACGGACGAAATTTTCCTCCACTAGGAATGCTTACCCCAGAATTTCTTTAGCCCCTCGTTGTAGTACTACCCAAAAGTTATTTATTAGAGCAGAATCTATAATCCCTAGCCATACAGAACTGCCAAGGCAATGGTTTTGAACAAGTGGGTGACCCCAGTGCATATTTTATCAAATATGACTTTTTTTCCGTGTTACGGACGAAATTTTCGTCCTCTAGGAATGCTTACCCCAGAAATTCTTTGGCCCCTCGTTGTATTACTACCCAAAAGCTATTTATTAGAGCAGAATCTATAATCCCTAGCCATACAGAACTGCCGGAGCTATGGTTTTGAACAAGTGGGTGACCCCAGTTCATATTTTATCAAATATGACTTTTTTCCGTGTTACGGACGAAACTTTCGTCCTCTAGGAATGCTTACCCCAGAAATTCTTTGGCCCCTCGTTGTAGTACTACCCAAAAGCTATTTGTTAGAGCAGAATCTATAATCCCTAGCCATACAGAACTGCCGCGAAAATGGTTTTGAACAAGTGGGTGACCCCAGTGAATATTTTATCAAATATGACTTTTTTTCCGTGTTACGAACGAAATTTTCGGCCTTCAAGAATGCTTACCCCAGAAATTCTGTATCCTCACGTTGTAGAACTATCCAATAGCTATTCCTTAGGTCAGCGTCTCTAATGCATAGACATAAAGAACTACCGAGACAATGGGTCGGAAAGTGGGTGCCCCAAATGCGTATTTTATTGAATTTGGCTTTATTTCCATGTTTCGGACGCAGTTTTCGTCCTCTAGGAATGCTTACCCCAGAAATTCTTTGGCCCCTCGTTGTAGTACTACCCAAAAGCTATTTATTAGAGCAGAATCTATAATCCCTAGCCATACAGAACTGCCGGCGCAATGGTTTTGAACAAGGGGGTGACCCCAGTGCATATTTTATCAAATATGACTTTTTACCGTGTTACGGACGAAATTTTTGGCCTTTAAGAATGCTTACCCCAGAAATTCTTTACCCTCACGTTGTAGTACTATCCAATAGATATTCCTTACGGCAGCGTCTCTAATGCATAGACATAAAGAACTACCGAGACAATGGGTCGGAAAGTGGGTGCCCCCAGTGCATATTTTATCAAATATGACTTTTTTCCGTTTTACGGACGAAACTTTCGTCCTCTAGGAATGCTTACCCCAGAAATTCTTTGGCCCCTCGTTGTAGTACTACCCAAAAGCTATTTGTTAGAGCAATATCTATAATCCCTAGCCATACAGAACTGCCGGGGCAATGGTTTTGAACAAGTGGGTGACCCCTGTGCATATTTTATCAAATATGACTTTTTTTCCGTGTTACGGACGAAACTTTCGGCCTATAAGAATGCTTACCCCAGAAAATCTTTATCCTCACGTTGTAGTACTATCCAATAGCTATTCCTTAGGGCAGCGTCTATAATGCCTAGCCATAAAGAACTACCGAGACAATGGGTCGGAAAGTGGGTGCCCCCAATGCGTATTTTATCGAATTTGGCTTTATTTCCATGTTTCGGACGCAATTTTCGTCCTCTAGGACTCTAGGAATGCTTACCCCAGAAATTCTTTGGCCCCTCGTTATAATACTACCCTAAAGCTGTTTATGAGAGCAGAATCTATAATCCCTAGCCATACAGAACTGACGGGGCAATGGTTTTGAACAAGTGGGTGACCCCAGTGCATATTTTATCAAATATGACTTTTTTTCCGTGTTACGGACGAAATATCGGCCTTTAAGAATGCTTACCCCAGAAATTCTGTATCCTCACGTTGTAGTACTATCCAATAACTATTCCTTATGGCAGCGTCTATAATGCCTAGCCATAAAGAACTACCGAGACAATGGGTCGGAAAGTGGGTGCCCCAAACGCGTATTTTATTGAATTTGGCTTTATTTCCATGTTTCGGACGCAATTTTCGTCCTCTAGTAATGCTTACCCCAGAAATTCTTTGGCCCCTCGTTGTAGTACTACCCAAAAGCTATTTATTAGAGCAGAATCTATAATCCCTAGCCATACAGAACTGCCGGGACAATGGTTTTGAACAAGTGGGTGACCCCAGTGCATATTTTATCAAATATGACTTTTTTCCGTGTTACGGACGAAATTTTCGTCCTCTAGGAATGCTTACCCCAGAAATTCTTTGACCCCTCGTTGTAGTTCCACCCAAAAGCTATTTATTAGATCAGAATCTATAATCCCTAGCCATACAGAACTGCCGGGGCAATGGTTTTGAACAAGTGGGTGACCCCAGTGCATATTTTATCAAATATGACTTTTTTTCCGTGTTACGAACGAAATTTACGGCCTTTAAGAATGCTTACCCCAGAAATTCTGTATCCTCACGTTGTAATACTATCCAATAGCTATTCCTTAGGTCAGCGTCTATAATGCCTAGCCATAAAAAACTACCGAGACAATGGGTCGAAAAGTGGGTGCCCCAAATGCGTATTTTATTGAATTTGGCTTTATTTCCATGTTTCGGACGCAATTTTCGTCCTCTAGGAATGCTTACCCCAAATATTCTTTAGCCCCTTGTTGTAGTACTACCCAAAAGCCATTTATTAGAGCAGAATCTATAATCCCTAGCCATACAGAACTGCCGGGGCAATGGTTTTGAACAAGTGGGTAACCCCAGTGCATATTTTATCAAATATGACTTTTTTCCGTGTTACGGACGAAACTTTCGTCCTCTAGGAATGCTTACCCCAGAAATTCTTTAGCCCCTCGTTGGTTGTAGTACTACCCAAAAGCTATTTATTAGAGCAGAATCTATAATCCCTAGCCATACAGAACTGCCAAGGCAATGGTTTTGAACAAGTGGGTGACCCCAGTGCATATTTTATCAAATATGACTTTTTTCCGTGTTACGGACGAAATTTTCGTCCTCTAGGAATGCTTACCCCAGAAATTCTTTGGCCCCTCGTTGTAGTACTACCCAAAAGCTTTTTATTAGAGCAGAATCTATAATCCCTAGCCATACAGAACTGCCAAGGCAATGGTTTTGAACAAATGGGTGACCCCAGTGCATATTTTATCAAATATGACTTTTTTTCCGTGTTACGAACGAAATTTTCGGCCTTTAAGAATGCTTACCCCAGAAATTCTGTATCCTCACGTTGTAGTACTATCCAATAGCTATTCCTTAGGTCAACGTCTATAATGCCTAGCCATAAAGAACTACTGAGACAATGGGTCGGAAAGTGGGTGCCCCAAATGCGTATTTTATTGAATTTGGCTTTATTTCCATGTTTCGGACGCAATTTTCTTCCTCTAGGAATGCTTACCCCAGAAATTCTTTGGCCCCTCGTTGTAGTACTACCCAAAAGCTATTTATTAGAGCAGAATCTATAATCCCTAGCCATACAGAACTGCCGAGACAATGGTTATGAACAAGTGGGTGACCCCATTGCATATTTTATCAAATATGACTTTTTTTCCGTGTTACGGACGAAATTTTCCTCCACTAGGAATGCTTACCCCAGAATTTCTTTAGCCCCTCGTTGTAGTACTACCCAAAAGTCATTTATTAGAGCAGAATCTATAATCCCTAGCCATACAGAACTGCCAAGGCAATGGTTTTGAACAAGTGGGTGACCCCAGTGCATATTTTATCAAATATGACTTTTTTTCCGTGTTACGGACGAAATTTTCGTCCTCTAGGAATGCTTACCCCAGAAATTCTTTGGCCCCTCGTTGTATTACTACCCAAAAGCTATTTATTAGAGCAGAATCTATAATCCCTAGCCATACAGAACTGCCGGAGCTATGGTTTTGAACAAGTGGGTGACCCCAGTTCATATTTTATCAAATATGACTTTTTTCCGTGTTACGGACGAAACTTTCGTCCTCTAGGAATGCTTACCCCAGAAATTCTTTGGCCCCTCGTTGTAGTACTACCCAAAAGCTATTTGTTAGAGCAGAATCTATAATCCCTAGCCATACAGAACTGCCGCGAAAATGGTTTTGAACAAGTGGGTGACCCCAGTGAATATTTTATCAAATATGACTTTTTTTCCGTGTTACGAACGAAATTTTCGGCCTTCAAGAATGCTTACCCCAGAAATTCTGTATCCTCACGTTGTAGAACTATCCAATAGCTATTCCTTAGGTCAGCGTCTCTAATGCATAGACATAAAGAACTACCGAGACAATGGGTCGGAAAGTGGGTGCCCCAAATGCGTATTTTATTGAATTTGGCTTTATTTCCATGTTTCGGACGCAATTTTCGTCCTCTAGGAATGCTTACCCCAGAAATTCTTTGGCCCCTCGTTGTAGTACTACCCAAAAGCTATTTATTAGAGCAGAATCTATAATCCCTAGCCATACAGAACTGCCGGCGCAATGGTTTTGAACAAGTGGGTGACCCCAGTGCATATTTTATCAAATATGACTTTTTACCGTGTTACGGACGAAATTTTTGGCCTTTAAGAATGCTTACCCCAGACATTCTTTACCCTCACGTTGTAGTACTATCCAATAGATATTCCTTACGGCAGCGTCTATAATGCCTAGCCATAAAGAACTACCGAGACAATGGGTCGGAAAGTGGGTGCCCCCAATGCGTATTTTATCGAATTTGGCTTTATTTCCATGTTTCGGACGCAATTTTCGTCCTCTAGGACTCTAGGAATGCTTACCCCAGAAATTCTTTGGCCCCTCGTTATAATACTACCCTACAGCTGTTTATGAGAGCAGAATCTATAATCCCTAGCCATACAGAACTGACGGGGCAATGGTTTTGAACAAGTGGGTGACCCCAGTGCATATTTTATCAAATATGACTTTTTTTCCGTGTTACGGACGAAATATCGGCCTTTAAGAATGCTTACCCCAGAAATTCTGTATCCTCACGTTGTAGAACTATCCAATAACTAATCCTTATGGCAGCGTCTATAATGCCTAGCCATAAAGAACTACCGAGACAATGGGTCGGAAAGTGGGTGCCCCAAACGCGTATTTTATTGAATTTGGCTTTATTTCCATGTTTCGGACGCAATTTTCGTCCTCTAGTAATGCTTACCCCAGAAATTCTTTGGCCCCTCGTTGTAGTACTACCCAAAAGCTATTTATTAGAGCAGAATCTATAATCCCTAGCCATACAGAACTGCCGGGACAATGGTTTTGAACAAGTGGGTGACCCCAGTGCATATTTTATCAAATATGACTTTTTTCCGTGTTACGAACGAAATTTACGGCCTTTAAGAATGCTTACCCCAGAAATTCTGTATCCTCACGTTGTAATACTATCCAATAGCTATTCCTTAGGTCAGCGTCTATAATGCCTAGCCATAAAAAACTACCGAGACAATGGGTCGAAAAGTGGGTGCCCCAAATGCGTATTTTATTGAATTTGGCTTTATTTCCATGTTTCGGACGCAATTTTCGTCCTCTAGGAATGCTTACCCCAAAAATTCTTTAGCCCCTTGTTGTAGTACTACCCAAAAGCCATTTATTAGAGCAGAATCTATAATCCCTAGCCATACAGAACTGCCGGGGCAATGGTTTTGAACAAGTGGGTAACCCCAGTGCATATTTTATCAAATATGACTTTTTTCCGTGTTACGGACGAAACTTTCGTCCTCTAGGAATGCTTACCCCAGAAATTCTTTGGCCCCTCGTTGTAGTACTACTCAAAAGCTATTTGTTAGAGCAGAATCTATAATCCCTAGCCATACAGAACTGCCGCGAAAATGGTTTTGAACAAGTGGGTGACCTCAGTGAATATTTTATCAAATATGACTTTTTTTCCGTGTTACGAACGAAATTTACGGCCTTCAAGAATGCTTACCCCAGAAATTCTGTATCCTCACGTTGTAGAACTATCCAATAGCTATTCCTTAGGTCAGCGTCTCTAATGCATAGACATAAAGAACTACCGAGACAATGGGTCGGAAAGTGGGTGCCCCAAATGCGTATTTTATTGAATTTGGCTTTATTTCCATGTTTCGGACGCAATTTTCGTCCTCTAGGAATGCTTACCCCAGAAATTCTTTGGCCCCTCGTTGTAGTACTACCCAAAAGCTATTTATTAGAGCAGAATCTATAATCCCTAGCCATACAGAACTGCCGGCGCAATGGTTTTGAACAAGTGGGTGACCCCAGTGCATATTTTATCAAATATGACTTTTTACCGTGTTACGGACGAAATTTTTGGCCTTTAAGAATGCTTACCCCAGACATTCTTTACCCTCACGTTGTAGTACTATCCAATAGCTATTCCTTACGGCAGCGTCTATAATGCCTAGCCATAAAGAACTACCGAGACAATGGGTCGGAAAGTGGGTGCCCCCAGTGCATATTTTATCAAATATGACTTTTTTCCGTGTTACGGACGAAACTTTCGTCCTCTAGGAATGCTTACCCCAGAAATTCTTTGGCCCCTCGTTGTAGTACTACCCAAAAGCTATTTGTTAGAGCAATATCTATAATCCCTAGCCATACAGAACTGCCGGGGCAATGGTTTTGAACAAGTGGGTGACCCCTGTGCATATTTTATCAAATATGACTTTTTTTCCGTGTTACGGACGAAACTTTCGGCCTATAAGAATGCTTACCCCAGAAATTCTTTATCCTCACGTTGTAGTACTATCCAATAGCTATTCCTTAGGGCAGCGTCTATAATGCCTAGCCATAAAGAACTACCGAGACAATGGGTCGGAAAGTGGGTGCCCCCAATGCGTATTTTATCGAATTTGGCTTTATTTCCATGTTTCGGACGCAATTTTCGTCCTCTAGGACTCTAGGAATGCTTACCCCAGAAATTCTTTGGCCCCTCGTTATAATACTACCCTAAAGCTGTTTATGAGAGCAGAATCTATAATCCCTAGCCATACAGAACTGACGGGGCAATGGTTTTGAACAAGTGGGTGACCCCAGTGCATATTTTATCAAATATGACTTTTTTTCCGTGTTACGGACGAAATATCGGCCTTTAAGAATGCTTACCCCAGAAATTCTGTATCCTCACGTTGTAGAACTATCCAATAACTATTCCTTATGGCAGCGTCTATAATGCCTAGCCATAAAGAACTACCGAGACAATGGGTCGGAAAGTGGGTGCCCCAAACGCGTATTTTATTGAATTTGGCTTTATTTCCATGTTTCGGACGCAATTTTCGTCCTCTAGTAATGCTTACCCCAGAAATTCTTTGGCCCCTCTTTGTAGTACTACCCAAAAGCTATTTATTAGAGCAGAATCTATAATCCCTAGCCATACAGAACTGCCGGGACAATGGTTTTGAACAAGTGGGTGACCCCAGTGCATATTTTATCAAATATGACTTTTTTCCGTGTTACGGACGAAATTTTCGTCCTCTAGGAATGCTTACCCCAGAAATTCTTTGACCCCTCGTTGTAGTTCCACCCAAAAGCTATTTATTAGATCAGAATCTATAATCCCTAGCCATACAGAACTGCCGGGGCAATGGTTTTGAACAAGTGGGTGACCCCAGTGCATATTTTATCAAATATGACTTTTTTTCCGTGTTACGAACGAAATTTACGGCCTTTAAGAATGCTTACCCGAGAAATTCTGTATCCTCACGTTGTAATACTATCCAATAGCTATTCCTTAGGTGAGCGTCTATAATGCCTAGCCATAAAAAACTACCGAGACAATGGGTCGAAAAGTGGGTGCCCCAAATGCGTATTTTATTGAATTTGGCTTTATTTCCATGTTTCGGACGCAATTTTCGTCCTCTAGGAATGCTTACCCCAAAAATTCTTTAGCCCCTTGTTGTAGTACTACCCAAAAGCCATTTATTAGAGCAGAATCTATAATCCCTAGCCATACAGAACTGCCGGGGCAATGGTTTTGAACAAGTGGGTAACCCCAGTGCATATTTTATCAAATATGACTTTTTTCCGTGTTACGGACGAAACTTTCGTCCTCTAGGAATGCTTACCCCAGAAATTCTTTGGCCCCTCGTTGTAGTACTACCCAAAAGCTATTTGTTAGAGCAGAATCTATAATCCCTAGCCATACAGAACTGCCGCGAAAATGGTTTTGAACAAGTGGGTGACCCCAGTGAATATTTTATCAAATATGACTTTTTTTCCGTGTTACGAACGAAATTTTCGGCCTTCAAGAATGCTTACCCCAGAAATTCTGTATCCTCACGTTGTAGAACTATCCAATAGCTATTCCTTAGGTCAGATTCTCTAATGCATAGACATAAAGAACTACCGAGGCAATGGGTCGGAAAGTGGGTGCCCCAAATGCGTATTTTATTGAATTTGGCTTTATTTCCATGTTTCGGACGCAATTTTCGTCCTCTAGGAATGCTTACCCCAGAAATTCTTTGGCCCCTCGTTGTAGTACTACCCAAAAGCTATTTATTAGAGCAGAATCTATAATCCCTAGCCATACAGAACTGCCGGCGCAATGGTTTTGAACAAGTGGGTGACCCCAGTGCATATTTTATCAAATATGACTTTTTACCGTGTTACGGACGAAATTTTTGGCCTTTAAGAATGCTTACCCCAGAAATTCTTTACCCTCACGTTGTAGTACTATCCAATAGATATTCCTTACGGCAGCGTCTATAATGCCTAGCCATAAAGAACTACCGAGACAATGGGTCGGAAAGTGGGTGCCCCCAGTGCATATTTTATCAAATATGACTTTTTTCCGTGTTACGGACGAAACTTTCGTCCTCTAGGAATGCTTACCCCAGAAATTCTTTGGCCCCTCGTTGTAGTACTACCCAAAAGCTATTTGTTAGAGCAATATCTATAATCCCTAGCCATACAGAACTGCCGGGGCAATGGTTTTGAACAAGTGGGTGACCCCTGTGCATATTTTATCAAATATGACTTTTTTTCCGTGTTACGGACGAAACTTTCGGCCTATAAGAATGCTTACCCCAGAAATTCTTTATCCTCACGTTGTAGTACTATCCAATAGCTATTCCTTAGGGCAGCGTCTATAATGCCTAGCCATAAAGAACTACCGAGACAATGGGTCGGAAAGTGGGTGCCCCCAATGCGTATTTTATCGAATTTGGCTTTATTTCCATGTTTCGGACGCAATTTTCGTCCTCTAGGACTCTAGGAATGCTTACCCCAGAAATTCTTTGGCCCCTCGTTATAATACTACCCTACAGCTGTTTATGAGAGCAGAATCTATAATCCCTAGCCATACAGAACTGACGGGGCAATGGTTTTGAACAAGTGGGTGACCCCAGTGCATATTTTATCAAATATGACTTTTTTTCCGTGTTACGGACGAAATATCGGCCTTTAAGAATGCTTACCCCAGAAATTCTGTATCCTCACGTTGTAGAACTATCCAATAACTAATCCTTATGGCAGCGTCTATAATGCCTAGCCATAAAGAACTACCGAGACAATGGGTCGGAAAGTGGGTGCCCCAAACGCGTATTTTATTGAATTTGGCTTTATTTCCATGTTTCGGACGCAATTTTCGTCCTCTAGTAATGCTTACCCCAGAAATTCTTTGGCCCCTCGTTGTAGTACTACCCAAAAGCTATTTATTAGAGCAGAATCTATAATCCCTAGCCATACAGAACTGCCGGGACAATGGTTTTGAACAAGTGGGTGACCCCAGTGCATATTTTATCAAATATGACTTTTTTCCGTGTTACGAACGAAATTTACGGCCTTTAAGAATGCTTACCCCAGAAATTCTGTATCCTCACGTTGTAATACTATCCAATAGCTATTCCTTAGGTCAGCGTCTATAATGCCTAGCCATAAAAAACTACCGAGACAATGGGTCGAAAAGTGGGTGCCCCAAATGCGTATTTTATTGAATTTGGCTTTATTTCCATGTTTCGGACGCAATTTTCGTCCTCTAGGAATGCTTACCCCAAATATTCTTTAGCCCCTTGTTGTAGTACTACCCAAAAGCCATTTATTAGAGCAGAATCTATAATCCCTAGCCATACAGAACTGCCGGGGCAATGGTTTTGAACAAGTGGGTAACCCCAGTGCATATTTTATCAAATATGACTTTTTTCCGTGTTACGGACGAAACTTTCGTCCTCTAGGAATGCTTACCCCAGAAATTCTTTGGCCCCTCGTTGTAGTACTACTCAAAAGCTATTTGTTAGAGCAGAATCTATAATCCCTAGCCATACAGAACTGCCGCGAAAATGGTTTTGAACAAGTGGGTGACCTCAGTGAATATTTTATCAAATATGACTTTTTTTCCGTGTTACGAACGAAATTTACGGCCTTCAAGAATGCTTACCCCAGAAATTCTGTATCCTCACGTTGTAGAACTATCCAATAGCTATTCCTTAGGTCAGCGTCTCTAATGCATAGACATAAAGAACTACCGAGACAATGGGTCGGAAAGTGGGTGCCCCAAATGCGTATTTTATTGAATTTGGCTTTATTTCCATGTTTCGGACGCAATTTTCGTCCTCTAGGAATGCTTACCCCAGAAATTCTTTGGCCCCTCGTTGTAGTACTACCCAAAAGCTATTTATTAGAGCAGAATCTATAATCCCTAGCCATACAGAACTGCCGGCGCAATGGTTTTGAACAAGTGGGTGACCCCAGTGCATATTTTATCAAATATGACTTTTTACCGTGTTACGGACGAAATTTTTGGCCTTTAAGAATGCTTACCCCAGACATTCTTTACCCTCACGTTGTAGTACTATCCAATAGCTATTCCTTACGGCAGCGTCTATAATGCCTAGCCATAAAGAACTACCGAGACAATGGGTCGGAAAGTGGGTGCCCCCAGTGCATATTTTATCAAATATGACTTTTTTCCGTGTTACGGACGAAACTTTCGTCCTCTAGGAATGCTTACCCCAGAAATTCTTTGGCCCCTCGTTGTAGTACTACCCAAAAGCTATTTGTTAGAGCAATATCTATAATCCCTAGCCATACAGAACTGCCGGGGCAATGGTTTTGAACAAGTGGGTGACCCCTGTGCATATTTTATCAAATATGACTTTTTTTCCGTGTTACGGACGAAACTTTCGGCCTATAAGAATGCTTACCCCAGAAATTCTTTATCCTCACGTTGTAGTACTATCCAATAGCTATTCCTTAGGGCAGCGTCTATAATGCCTAGCCATAAAGAACTACCGAGACAATGGGTCGGAAAGTGGGTGCCCCCAATGCGTATTTTATCGAATTTGGCTTTATTTCCATGTTTCGGACGCAATTTTCGTCCTCTAGGACTCTAGGAATGCTTACCCCAGAAATTCTTTGGCCCCTCGTTATAATACTACCCTAAAGCTGTTTATGAGAGCAGAATCTATAATCCCTAGCCATACAGAACTGACGGGGCAATGGTTTTGAACAAGTGGGTGACCCCAGTGCATATTTTATCAAATATGACTTTTTTTCCGTGTTACGGACGAAATATCGGCCTTTAAGAATGCTTACCCCAGAAATTCTGTATCCTCACGTTGTAGAACTATCCAATAACTATTCCTTATGGCAGCGTCTATAATGCCTAGCCATAAAGAACTACCGAGACAATGGGTCGGAAAGTGGGTGCCCCAAACGCGTATTTTATTGAATTTGGCTTTATTTCCATGTTTCGGACGCAATTTTCGTCCTCTAGTAATGCTTACCCCAGAAATTCTTTGGCCCCTCGTTGTAGTACTACCCAAAAGCTATTTATTAGAGCAGAATCTATAATCCCTAGCCATACAGAACTGCCGGGACAATGGTTTTGAACAAGTGGGTGACCCCAGTGCATATTTTATCAAATATGACTTTTTTCCGTGTTACGGACGAAATTTTCGTCCTCTAGGAATGCTTACCCCAGAAATTCTTTGACCCCTCGTTGTAGTTCCACCCAAAAGCTATTTATTAGATCAGAATCTATAATCCCTAGCCATACAGAACTGCCGGGGCAATGGTTTTGAACAAGTGGGTGACCCCAGTGCATATTTTATCAAATATGACTTTTTTTCCGTGTTACGAACGAAATTTACGGCCTTTAAGAATGCTTACCCCAGAAATTCTGTATCCTCACGTTGTAATACTATCCAATAGCTATTCCTTAGGTCAGCGTCTATAATGCCTAGCCATAAAAAACTACCGAGACAATGGGTCGAAAAGTGGGTGCCCCAAATGCGTATTTTATTGAATTTGGCTTTATTTCCATGTTTCGGACGCAATTTTCGTCCTCTAGGAATGCTTACCCCAAAAATTCTTTAGCCCCTTGTTGTAGTACTACCCAAAAGCCATTTATTAGAGCAGAATCTATAATCCCTAGCCATACAGAACTGCCGGGGCAATGGTTTTGAACAAGTGGGTAACCCCAGTGCATATTTTATCAAATATGACTTTTTTCCGTGTTACGGACGAAACTTTCGTCCTCTAGGAATGCTTACCCCAGAAATTCTTTGGCCCCTCGTTGTAGTACTACCCAAAAGCTATTTGTTAGAGCAGAATCTATAATCCCTAGCCATACAGAACTGCCGCGAAAATGGTTTTAAACAAGTGGGTGACCCCAGTGAATATTTTATCAAATATGACTTTTTTTCCGTGTTACGAACGAAATTTTCGGCCTTCAAGAATGCTTACCCCAGAAATTCTGTATCCTCACGTTGTAGAACTATCCAATAGCTATTCCTTAGGTCAGCGTCTCTAATGCATAGACATAAAGAACTACCGAGACAACGGGTCGGAAAGTGGGTGCCCCAAATGCGTATTTTATTGAATTTGGCTTTATTTCCATGTTTCGGACGCAATTTTCGTCCTCTAGGAATGCTTACCCCAAACATTCTTTGGCCCCTCGTTGTAGTACTACTCAAAAGCTTTTTATTAGAGCAGAATCTATAATCCCTAGCCATACAGAACTGCCAGGGCAATGGTTTTGAACAAGTGGGTGACCCCAGTGCATATTTTATCAAATATGACTTTTTTCCGTGTTACGGACGAAATTTTCGTTCTCTAGGAATGCTTACCCCAGAAATTCTTTGGCACCTCGTTGTAGTATTACCCAAAAGCTATTTATTAGAGCAGAATCTATAATCCCTAGCCAAACAGAACTGCCGGAGCATTGGTTTTGAACAAGTGGGTGACCCCAGTGCATATTTTATCAAATATGACTTTTTTTCCGTGTTACGGACGAAATTTTCGGCCTTTAAGAATGCTTACCCCAGAAATTCTTTACCCTCACCTTGTAGTATTATCCAATAGCTTTTCCTTAGGGCAGCGTTTATAATGCCTAGCCATAAAGAACTATCGAGACAATGTGTCGGAAAGTGGGTGCCCCCAATACGTATTTTATCGAATTTGGCTTTATTTCCATGTTTCGGACGCAATTTTCGTCCTCTAGGAATGCTTAGTGTTCAGATTATATCAAAAAGTTCCGTAGATTTACATACTGAAATGCATAATCAAATGCAGAAATGTTGCTGCATATGAATGTAATTAAAAAGTTCACAAAGGGCAAATTATGTGCCGTTTCGTAGTCAAGGTTTTTTTTCTAAATCGTTCAAAAGTTCGAACTCGGTTCCACAAAATCAGAATCTAGTACACTGATATCTTCTTTTTATTAGACATTTTCGAAAAGTAATCTACAAGGACACTTATACCGACGCCGATACCTATACACTGATTGAACCAATAGAGGGAACGTATCAAAATGTCAAAATATACTGAATGAATAACCTCATAAAACTTGGTTGGACTCAGCAGAGGTAATGAAAATATAAATCCATTATTCTGTACATGTAGTTGTTTTTATATAACTCTTTATTCAAAATCTGAGCTAGAAACACCAAGTGCTCTCGTTAGTTTTGGATTTTTTTAGGGATGAATTCGTGATATTGTTTTATTCTATATCTTGAATCATACTGATTGATCTTTTTAAAGCAGTAATTTGTATTTTATATAGTTATTTCTAGAAAAATAACAAAAATGGGCAATAATCTTATCAAAAGAGAAAATCGGGTACACCTTTTCGCGTTCAAGAGTGTTTGAGTTGACTGTTTTGTCCTGAAAATGTATAAAACAAAAATATTTGATACATCAGTCTCGCTTTGGCTACATTTATAAATAATACCATTACAATTTCACAGTACCGAAACATGAAATGTATGGGTCAAGTAACATACCTTTCTTATCTGTCATAACAACAGTATGTGTGTTTGAATAACAAAAGAAAAAACTTCGTGCTACTTCAAATGTTTGAACTGGATGTGTATTTCTTACTTGCATTTTTTTACTTCCTTTAACTCATTTTTTAGTGAAAAATTTAAGCAGATTAATTATTTCATTCGTGAAATGTATAAAAAAAAAGAAGGATACACCGTTCACTAATGCCCCTTTGAATTATTACTAAATGCCTAGGACTTTAAAAGTTGATCTTAAAAATACATAAGCTTAACAAATTATTTTTGCGCGTGTTATCTAGGGTAATTAGTCTTCAACCTCTGCAAATGTTTAGTCTACCCTTCAATAAAATACTTAAATAGATTGTTTGTGGAGTTCTTTTTACTTTCGAAAATTTCCCCTCACAACCGAACAGACAATAGTTTTAGTTGACGAAAGGTCTAAATGTACATTACACGATGCTTTATAGCTAATAGATACACTTGTCTTTTAAAATACAACTGTCATGTAAGGAGTGTAATTGTGCCATGTGGATGAAATCTCTTTACAAGAGCTAAATTGACAGCGCGTCATCCCTACAATGGCTTTCATTTTCACGATTGAATAAATTAGTCGGCGAAATGGGGAGATAATTTTGACGAAGAAGAATCCTGACTTTCTATGTAAAGTTCTGATAATGTACACAACGCCCCCGCTCCTTTTTTTTTTTTACAAAGTGTAGTATGAAAATAAGTCAATTAACAAATAATTCAAATGTTTTTATACAGTATTTAAATTGTAAATTAGATAAATAGTTTATAAATGCCTGTGCTCATCGTATAACTTGAGATGATCCTTTCTCAAAAAGATTACCTGTCGTCCAAAGCATAGGTGTACGCGTCTGTATCGATAAGTTTTCGAAAATGTCTAATAGTTTGAATGTCCCTTTGGTATCTTTCGCCTCTGTTTTTCTTACCTTTATTATGAGCAATTTCTTTCACAATAAAGCTGTCAGGACGTTCTGACGTTACATCTCCATTTTTTATGAACACATCTTTGAGTGTCTCTAATCCATTAACTACAACCATTGTTTTTGATCCTAAAATTAAACTACACACATCACCATACTTAAGTCTGTATTCTCTAAAAGCTTCTGGTAAATTGCCTAGCTTCGTGTTTAAGTTCCCAAGAAATGGTGTTGTCGGTGGTCCCGGTGGCAGTTTGGCATTTCTTGCTGTTTTGTTCCACGGTATGTAGAGGCCAAGTCCACAAAAGAATAGAACCAATGTCAACAAGTCAATCATTGTCACGACCTGAGCTAGTGCTCTCGTATTATCGTCGTATATGTGTATTAGAAACAATTCACTAAATGACGAACAACTATTGTATTATTACAAGCATTAATTTAAAATGTTGAAATATCAATTTTAAACGTTACCAAATAAGTAAATTGTTATTGACTGGTTGAACTTGTTACTGTGTCCTGACTGAGTATTTATTACCTGGACGTTTGTATAATGAAATTACGTGTATTCTTATATTTATCCGTGTATAGCGTGTGATAAGATTTTGTGAGTGAATCCCAGATTTGCTATGCCACGGTTGAAATAAACGAATTTTAGAAAAAATTTGGATGAATTTTGCTTGGTCATAAAACTGGTAATGAACTCAAGTGCTTTAAAAGAGTAAACTATTTTTGGTCCAGTAGTGAATTTAACAGTTTAACAAACAAAATATACCATTGAAAATTTATTCACATTAGGCTGATTTCATACAAGAGCTTCTCAGTAAGAAAGGAAAAAAGTTAGCATCTACCCCATCGAACTTGAGATAAAGGATACGACAGATACAAGTAAGTATGCCTCATGTCTTGACTTACATCTAGAAATATAAAACAAACCTTTACGACAAAAGAGATGATTTCAGCTTCACAATTGTGAACTTTCCATTTCTAGGTAGCAACATTTCTGCAGCACCTGCATATGGAGTATATATCTCCGAGTTGATACAATATTCCAGGGCTTGTATTCCCGATCATGATTGCCTTGATATATATAGTTGTTGCTCACAAGAAAGCTATCAAAGTGTTGAAGTTGAAATCATCCCTTCGTAAATTTTACGGAAGCAATCACGAGTTGACTATTATGGAATATCTAATTCACCGGGTTTGTACTTACATGAGCAACACGACGGGTTTTACTTATTGAGCAGAATCTGATAACCCTTCCGGAGCATATGAGATATCCAAGAATTTCGGTATGGTTCGTGTTGCTCAGTCTTTAGTTTTCTATGTTGTGTTTTGTGTACTGCTGTTTGTCTTTTGGTCTGTTTCTTTTGTTGCCATGGCGTTGTCAGTTTTTATCTCGACTTAAGAGTTTGCTTGTCCCTTTGGTATCTTTCGCCTCTCTCCCGTAAAGTGCTTACATTGAAAACTGACAAAATGTTAATTTCTGTTAAGACGCACTTCGAGCGTCTAACTTTGCGTAGACGTACGTAAAATATATTTCGTAAATATAAGAAATGTTTATATTTCAACAACGACTGCAACTCATTCAAGCAAAAGCTGTCTTTCGACGATTATGATGGTTCCGTATTATGTTGCGTTTTAAGCTTTAAAAAAGTTATATATTTTTGCATTGAAACGTTTGGTGTCCATTTCGGAATTTTGGGTCCTCGATGCTGTTCAACTTCATACTTTATTTGGCCTTTTTTACTTTTTTTTATTGGAGCGTCACTGGTGAGTCTTTCGTAGACGAAACGCGCGTCTGGCATAATTTGTTTTTAGCTTGATATCGATGATGAGTTTATTGTACTAGATAAAGGTTACTGCACAGTAAGTGAGTCGGAGTCCTAAACATGTGTCGAGCGAACGGATTTCTTTTAAATATTACTGGGTCGGTTCCGCTGCTTGTTGACTTTTAGTCCCCAAATGTACCAATAGCCAAAGAGCAAGTGCCTTGACCCTTGCAAAGATTTTTTTAAATGATATAATTATAAACATTTCGAGGGTTCAGAGCAAAAATGTTCTATCTGCATTTGCAAATTTAGTTTTATATGCAAAAAAAAAGTGAAATTATATTATTTATTATCTGTAAAAGTATTAAAGTCATATAGTTATTAATAAGATTGAAAAAGTAATATATTCAAAGGTTTTATCTACAAATATCAAATTAAATTTGTGCAAAAAGGTTCTATTTACATTGACTTAAGTGCAAAAGGGTTCTATCTGCCAGATAGTACCTTTTTGCTCTATAAATAAGACAGATAATTAAGATAAACAGAATGTGATATTTTATTACATGAGATTATATTTCATTTAATTGCTTGTGTTTTGTTTTGATAATGTTATCTGTGGAATGTGTACCAGTTTCATCACCAACACACATAATTACGCCAGTAAACACATGTTAAAAGACAAAAGAACTAATATAATTCACAAGTAAGTTTCTTTCTCAGTTTTATATCAAAGTTGTTTTTTATATAAATATGTATATTTTTAATTTAATAATATATGTAAAATATATATGCATATTTCATTGATTAATACAATAATAATTAAAGGGAGTAATATTGTAATAGGTAATGAGGGTCTTCATGGGGTGTCTATTTTTAATAACATAAATTCATTTCTGTTACTGTGGGGAGTAAACATTGAAGATTTCAGTATTATGAAAGACAGTCAAAAAGCTTACAAGTTGTCGAATAAGTATTATTTATTACGAGGGGCTTTACAAAAAATGGGTATCTTACTATAGTAATATTGATCCTAATTGGAAAGCAAATGATACCCAAAAAGCTTTTATGATGAATATACTGATGCGGTAGGTGCTTGCTCAACATCCTATTTATGATGGAATCATTATCCCGGACTTAAAAGATTGCTATTTAGTATTTATAAACAAAGCATACAGATATTTTCAACTAAATTATAACTTTTATATTTACAAAATAATCCAATTAAACATGGATATACCTTCTAAGTTGCATAACATGTAAAAGATAAATATTGATTTTACATTTTATAAAATAATTTCAGAAGGATTCTGACATAGATTGGTCAGATTGGTCAGATACAGACCTGAAAGCAGTATCAGAGACCATGCATTGATCAAGAAACAGAAAAAAACAGAAACTTCAACAACAACTGAAAACAGCACTGACACACAGGACACGATTATAACATCGATTTCCACTACTCCAACAGCTTATAATGCAGTCTGTAACAAGAAGAAAACATCAACAGTCTCTGATAAATCATCTGATGAGTCTGATCCAGATGACAGTATACCTTTGATTAATGTAACAAAAAACAAGCAGCGACTACAGAAACAAGCTCTTAAAGCTATTCTGAGAAAACGGAAAAATATTAAAAGTTTGTCAACTGGTTCAAATCTAAAGAACAAGAAACAGAGAACAAAAGACGACCCAGATGATAATATTCCATTGATTAATGTTACAAAAAACAAGAAAATATTGCAGAAACAATATCTTAAAACCATTTTTCAGAAGTTGAAAAATGAAAGAACCTTAGTGAGCGCGCTCACATACCCCACGTCCCCACATTGTCATTGGAGAAATAAAATAAGTGTAAGAAAAAAAAATTGTATCAGAAAATAAAATTAAATCATAATTTCCTGTCAATATGCACATCTACATAGTATGTCCTTATTATCTACACAGTTTCATGAAATTCTGTTGTTTGGTTTGAGAGGAGTTGCAATGACAAAAGGTTGCAGTAGTATATTGGGCAAACAAGTTCAAAGGGGCGTAACTCCTGGGAAAAAAATTGAATCGTAATTTCCTGTCGATATGGACATCTACGTAGTATGTCCTTATTATCTGAAAAGGTTGCATGAAATTCTGTTGTGTGGTTTGAGAGGAGTTGCAATGACAAAAGGTTGCAGTAGTATATTGGTCAAATAAGTTCAAAAGGGCGTAACTCCTGGAAAAAAAAATTGAATCGTAATTTCCTGTCGATATGCACATCTACATAGTATGTCCTTATTATCTGAAAAAGGTTTCATGAAATTCTGTTGTGTGGTTTGAGAGGAGTTGCGATGACAAAAGGTTGCAGTAGTATATTGGGCAAATAAGTTCAAAGGGGCGTAACTCCTGGAAAAAAAATTGAATCGTAATTTCCTGTAGATATGCACATCTACGTAGTATGTCCTTATTATCTGGAAAGGTTTCATGAAATTCTGTTGTGTGGTTTGAGAGGAGTTGCGATGACAAACTATTGCAGTAGTACATTAAAGTAAATAAGTTCAAAGGGGCGTAACTCCTAGAAAAAAAATTGAATCGTAATTTCCTGTCGATATGCACAACTACATAGTATGTCCTTATTATCTAAAAAGGTTTCGTGAAATTCTGTTGTGTGGTTTGAGAGGAGTTGCGATGACAAGAAATAGGACTGACGGACTGACGGACGGACAGACGGACGGACAGACAGACGGACGGACAGACGGACGGACGGACGGGTCAAAAACATTATACCCTCCGCAACTCGTTGCGTGGGGTATAATAATGCAGTTAAACGATTGTCAACAGGTTCAAATTCATTGAGATTAAGACAGTTGAAAAAAAGGGACATTGGACCGACGAAAAGAGCCATATCAATTTAATAGTAAAAAACATTACTCATTCAGAGAGAGAAAAGAGAAGACAGAACCATGTTTTGAATACACAGATCTCACTGATAATTCAGGAGAAGATGATACGTATAAGCCAACTAAGGAAGATGTATACTCTTCTGACTTTATTTCTGATGCCGAGTCTATTCAGAACATTAAATTTATTAGGATATTAGGAAACAAAGGAAAAGGAATTACCGTAATAAAGACTGGAAAAGAAATGGTAAAACATTAAAGCACATTCAAAGAAACGAAAGTTTGTAGCTGTGGTAAAGAACAAAAAGAACAGATCTGGAACTTGGACACAACAGGACAAACAGCCAATTACAAGTAATAGTCAATCTCCAAGGGCTTCGAGTGTTATCAAAAGAAGCAGAAAAATAGAGGAAAACAGACGAGTGGTGGTACAATATCATACTATCAGACTGAACAACCTTCTGTTAAGTAACAACTTGAAGAGAGTACCAATAGCAGCTGATGGGAATTGCTTCTTAAAGCAGTTTTACATGGATTACAAGAAGGAAATTCTTATTTAAATGTTGAAAAGATGCGGAAAGATTTAGTTGGACACCTTCAACATGAGAGAGCACATTACAACAATTTTTTAAGTTTTGATGAACAATTATCACAACAAGAGAAGAAGAAACGTTATGATGACTATTTGCACGATCTTAGTCATAATGGCCACTGGAATTCTGATTTAACAGCTATGATGCCTTTAGCATTATCAAACATCTACAGACACCCAACACGGGTCTATTCAAGTAAAGTTGCAAATTCTGTGTATGACATTTTACATCTTGGAGAGAATAATTCATCAACAGACTTCATAAATGTAGCACTTTTCTCAATAACTGGTCAGGAGCATTATGGTGCAGTTGAAATGATGGATACATCAAATTCAACAAATGGAAACTTAAACAAAACACCAACAAGAGAAAACATAAGTTCAACAGTTTCCAAGAGAAGAAGTGTTATCACTCCTAGAAATAGAGCAAATTAAAAAGTCCGGTAAAGAAGCAACTTTTCCAAAAGATGAAAAGTAATCCACAAGCCTGAAAAAAAAAATAAAAGAAAGCATAACAGAGTACATGGTTTACTCTACATTGGTAGAACAGGGAAACAGCAAGATCAAAAGACCGTAAAGTATCGTGATTGTTCTAGATGCAGATTTCGTTACTCCAATAAAATATCAAAAGAAGACGCGTATAAAATATTTTCTACTTACTACCAAATGGGTTCCTATGAAAAACAACGGGCATTTCTTTGTCGCCATGTAGACCAAGATAAGGCAAAAAGGACTACAACAAAAAGAAAAGAGAACTCAAATTCCTATTATCTTACAGTTCATGAAAAAAGGGAAAGAATTTGCAAAACCTTCTTTCTAGGAGCTTTAGACATCAGCAAAAAAACTGTACAGTATGCACTGAAAAAAAAACAACATGGAGTCTTTGTTGGTGTAGATAATCGTGGAAAAACTCCATCTGTAAACAAAACTCCAGAGATTGACAGAAATATTAGGGAACATATAAAGGCCTTCCCCACAGTTCCATCACATTATACCAGAAAAGATTCTAACAGGCAGTATCTCAGTGCAAATTAATCACTGAAAAAGATATTCTACTTGTATGAAGAGATCTGTAAGAAAAGGGAAAGAAACCATGTAAGATAAATATCTACAGGGAAATCTTTTCTACAGAATACAACTTAGCTTTCCATAGACCAAAGAAAGATCAATGTTCTATTTGTACAGTATATTATGAGAAAAAAACCCAGCGAGAACTGGATGACGATGACGAAGAACAATTTGTACGTCATCAAAGAAACAAAGAAAGTTCGAGGGATCAAAAGTCAAAAGACAAACAAAGAGCAAAAACTGACATGACTTTTGTTGTTTCATCTTTTGATTTAGAAGCAGTATTACCCACTCCATGTTCAATGGTTGGAGATTTATACTATAAACGATGTTTGTCAACTTACAACTTGTCCTTTTACTCACTTGGGGATGGAATAGGGACCTGTTATTTATGGGATGAAGTTAATGGAGGACGGGGCTCAAACGAAATAGGATCATGCATCCTAATGCATATAAACTCGGTTGCAGAAAAGAACTCTCATTTAAAGGAAATTACATTTTACTTAGACACCTGTGGTGGACAAAACAAAAATCAGTATGTTGCCTCTGCAATGTTGTACGCATTGAATCATCATAAGAGTATAGAAATAATAAGTCACAAGTTCTTTGAGCGTGGACATTCAGAGATGGAAGCAGATTTCATTCACTCTGCAGTTGAAAGAGCAAAGAGGAATACACAGATGTTTCATCCCTCACAGTGGGATACGGTTGTTTCAATGGCCAGAAAGAGGAACCCTTACATAGTAATTCCAATGACCTTTAGGGACTTCTCTGACGTATAATCTCTTCGCAAAAAAATGTGCAACAACATGAAAAAGACAGTTAACAATAAGACAATAAATTGGCTACTTGTTAAATGGATAAAGGTAGATAAAGCTTCCCCAGACGCAATATCTTTTAATTACTGTTTTGAAGAAGAAAAGTTCCAGACAGTTAATGTGCAACAAAGTGGACTTCGGGGACGTTAGAGGGCAATGCAAAGCATCACTCTGGCTCCTGCCTATGATACCAAATTGCCTATTTCTGAGGACAAAAAAGCAGATCTGCTATCTCTATGCAGCAGTGGGGTGGTTCCTGCAACATATCACTCATAATATGATAATCTTCCCTGTGGAAAATCCATCAAAGATAACTTACCAGAGCCAGATATGGATGAAGATGACGTGTATGAAACATAAAAATACTGTTCCAGACAAATGCCTGTAATAAAATATTAGCTATCTTTGATATTTTGTTTACTTTTGACATGTTAAATGACAAACATAAAAGGTAATATTAGCATATAGAACCTTTTTGCCTTACTTAGTTCGGTCATTTTTACCTAGGGCAAAAATGTTGTATGTGCTTTGACCTACGTTTTTACCTTTTATGTATGGGACTTCTCTTTTATAAACAAATACAAAATACTTCTATATCTTCCCAACAATTGTGCCAAATATTAACTCACTTTGACGAAAACCTTAATTTTCAGAAGGTTTCAAAACTTAAAACTTGATTTTCTCAAAACAGTGAAAAATGTAGATAGAACCTTTTTGCTCTGAACCCTCGATTTATTGGTAAATTTAAAATTTATTTATAGCATTGGGTTTGCTCATTGTGGAAGGCCATACAGTGACTAATATTTAAGTAATTTAGCCTCTGGTAAAGTGTTGTCTCATTGGCAATCATACAACATCTTCTTATTTTTATACCAAAATAAGGTTGCATTAGATGTATTTATTAAGCCCATTTTGGTTTTATGCTGTGAGAATATTACATGTATATTTGTGACTTTCCAAATTTGCTACATCAATTGCTTCTTGATGAGATTATTTCAGAAACCGAAATGTGTATAACTAGACGTAAATCAATTTAATAAAGTAGGGTCAATTTCCCTTGAATTTCTTATACTCACCAATGTCAAAAGCAATAAGTTATTAAAACCAACAAACATGAAATAATTTGTATCTAAAAGACCCAAAAAATCACAAACCCTGAACTCCACCAGAATTATGGTTTTGGTTAAGAATGTCTTTCTTATTTATTTTTTTTATTTAAATATCAGACAAACTACCAGAATTGAAGTTTTGAACCATTTTTCTTCATCTTTAATTTTGTTACATGTTCAGAAATTATATGTCTTAATTTTATTGCAACCTCAAATAACACAAATGGAAGCCTCATACTGTGAATTTCAGTAAAGATTGGAGGAATATTTGCAAATTGCAGTGGCGTGAAATAAATATAGGAGAAACTGGCCCTACCTCATTGATATTCATTTGGATTTGATACATATTATCTAAAAAATTCTACTTTTCATATCGTCAGAAGAGGTACACATGTACGTTTACAGTACCAAACAAGAAGGGCTTCCGGTTTTGTCTTCGTATCGAAAATCCCATCCCGTCTTTGTCAAAGAGAGCAAGTTCTTGTGTTGACGTTAGTTATACCAATTTTGTTTTTAACAAACGGTTTCGGACATTGCCTGGATTTAATGAATATCCACACGTGCATGTCTGTGACAATAACGTTATTATAAGATACGATAAGATAGTCTTTATTTCAGACACAGAATGCCCATATCAAAATAGTTTGTCTAAACAGTCATAGTGGTAGTTTATATACATAATTACACCTTATGTAAGAATGCTGCATTTTGATTGGTTGATAACCAGTGTATTTTTTTGCATATTCTAACCTTTTTTCTTCATTTCAAAAGAATTTGCCTTTTTTTCACCACTGCCGGTGAATTTGTCGCAAATACCATGGTATTTGCCATTTTGGATATTCCTTTTTTACCCTCGCGAGCCTCTTCCCGCCAAATTATTCGCAACGTTTCTCTCTTTATACCGATTATTAAGGCAACGTGATTAAGCAATATTGATTGATAGAGATAATCCGAATACTGTAAACAAAAATGTCAGCTCACACGGCTGCAGGTGGTCGTGAGTTAGAAAGATTTGGTACTGCTGAAGATGACGATATCGATGATTTGATGAATGATGTGATGGCAAAAAACACTAAAAAATCAACCAAGTTTGCATTAAAACTAGTTTATGACTACTGTGTGTCTAAAGGGTTAGACGCAAACATCGAGGACAGAAGCCCAGCCAGTCTGAATAATTTGTTAAAGGAATTTTATGTAAACATTCGCCAAGCAAATGGAGATTACTATTCCAGGAGTAGCTTTTGTGTCATTCGAAAGTCCATCAATAGACATTTAAAGCAGCCGCCACACAACAAACCTTTTGATATTATAACTGATACTGCATTTACTACGGCAAACAACGTCTTTAAAGCAATGTGCAAGAAAATTAGGAAGGAAGGAAAGGGACAAATTAAACATAAAAAGTCCGTTGCCAAAGGTGATATTAAGAAACTGTATAAACATCCACGTGCATTCAATGTTAATTCACCTTCTGGACTATTAAATAAAGTGTGGTTTGAGGTTCTTTTATATTTTTGCCGGCGGGGGCAAGAAAATCTCCGTGAAATGAAGCCACAAGACTTTCAAATTTCTGAAGATGATGAAGGGAAAGAATACGTACACAAAATTTCATCTGAAATGACAAAAAAACACCAGGGAGTAGAAGAAGAAGACTTTGAGCCGGAAGGGGGCAGAATGTATGCCACAGGAACCCCAATGTGTCCAGTTTTGTCTTTCAAAAAGTATCTAGGTAAACTTAACCCAAACCAAACTGCATTTTGGCAGAGACCAAGAGATTCTTTTAATGAAGAGGATGAAATATGGTACGAAAATAAACCCCTTGGGAAGAACACTTTAGGAAGTATGATGAAAAACATTTCTGAATCTGCAAATTTATGCAAAATATATACTAATCACTGTGTGCGAGCAACGTGTATAACTGTTCTTAGTGATTCTGGATTTGAAGCTAGACATATCGTAACTATTTCAGGCCATAGGAATGAGCAGAGTGTACAGAACTATGTTCGTGACACATCCACAGCGCAGAAGCGTGACATGTCTGCTTCAATTTCGTCGTATACAGCTGCAAATTCAACTGCAAATTTAGATCAAAACAATAACAATGAAAATATAAATAATTCTGTATTTGATGTCAATGTCTTTATGAATCAGATTTAACTGAAGGTCAGTGTGATAACATTTTTGAAAGTATTCAACAGGGAGAAGCTGAATTACACCCTCTTTCCGACTTAACCAACAGAAATCCAACAGCACAGACTACTGGAATGAATAAGCACCCTATCGTGTTTAATAACTGTAATGTTACCATTCACAATATTTCATAAAATTCATGTTTTGAACATTAATAGTTGACACTGTTATTTTTCATGTTTCTGTTTGTATTACACATGGCATATTCATTTTACATAGTGTTTTATTAAACAAAATTAAAGTCTATCAATCTTGCACACTCAATTTATTCACATAAAATATTTGTTGTGGTATAATTCCTAATGAGATCATGTAATTATTCACAAATGCAAATTATGCATAAACATGTTTATGGATTACAGCTTACTACTTCTGGTAACAAAAAGATTTCCTTTGACCTGTACAGACAATTATAATCAAAATAGACTCGGTGTAATTAAACAGATATATCATGTTATGGAGGGGTATTTGCGAAAAATACCAGTCTTGGGACCAAATTTCCCTCGCCTTGCGGCTCGGGAAATTTTACAGTCCCTCGACTGGTATTTTTCGCAAATACCCCTCCATAACATGATATATCTGTTCAAAATACTGATTTATTAATGTAAGTAAAAATGACCATATAATCACTGTGTACTATATTCTTACAAAGTTAAATTATATAGTAAGTCACTACTGAAAATTTGCCAAATAATTCAGAAGCTTTCCTGCGACTCAACAGACTAAATATTGACTTTCTCATGAATTACAATGGCGGTGTCAATTTTTCTTCGACTAGTGAGTTTTAAATGTTACTAAGTATATTCCGCCTCTTTTTCTTTCCTTGGGAGACATTACATTAATCAAGACAAACATGTTGCTAGCACTACAGCTATATTCATATCTCATTATTATCATAAACACATAATTATCTAGTACTCGCATTTTGTTGAAATAGAAAGAAACAGACCTATAAAGGTGACCTATACTAACATCTGACTCGGTCTTCTTTTCAACTGGGTTTTACTGTGCGTGTATTTCACATTGGCTAGAGGTATAGCGGGAGGATTGAGATCTCACAAAACATGTTTAAACTTGTCGCATATTTTGCGCCTGTCCCAAGTCAGGAACATCTAGCCTTTGTTAGTCTCTGTGTTTTTTTAATTTTGTTTCATTTATATGTTTCGGAGTTTAGTGTGGCGTCCCTTTTGATGAACTATTAAACATTATTGTTTGGGAGCCAGCTGAAGCCCGCCTCCGGGTGCAGGATTTTCTCATTGCGATGAAGACCCATTGGGCGTGGCCTTGTGCTTTTCTGCTCTTTGGTCGGGTTGTTGTCACTTTGACACGTTCTCCGTTTCCATTCTCAATACAAGTTAGACCATAAATATTCATGTAATATGAGCGAATATCTTTAATCTTAACATAAATAGAACTTTTAAGATGCTGTGGTTTTTTTTTTACTGTATTTATTGTATTCCTATTACGCATTTAGGATATGGATGTAGATAACGGCAGTACGGGAATATTAAACCAACTTGAATTGAAAATGATGAGTATATTCATTTATTTGAATTGACTTATTTACTACAGAAATGCAATACAGATGTGAACTTCTTTTCTTTTTCTGTTGTTGTTTTCTTCTCTTTGTTGAATGTTAAAAATTCCAAAAAGTTATCAATTTTGAGGCATTTACACAACAAAACTAGCTAGCGATTGTTCCCAAATAATATTCTTGTTTACATTATTATACTCCGACGGCACAGAAAGAAAATTCAACTGGTGCTAAGGTGAGTCCTAACTTTCCTTTTGTTGACGGCAAATGGTCGATATCGGCAGCATTAAGTTTAAACCTTTGTATGAGTATTGTTGCAAAAAGGAAAAATTCCATTCTGGCCAATGACTCGCCAAGACAAACTCTTCTTCCTATAACAAAAAACCAATAAGAACATTAAAATCAATATTTCAAAGTAAAAGCAACTTCTTTAAAAAAAATCTTGCCTAAATATAGCCGTTATCGGGCATTTTGTATCCCGTAGAGACACCTATTAATTATTGTACCTTTTATCAAACAAACCTCTTTCGGTATTTAATGTTGTAACTGGTATAAACCGTCAATAGTACATTCTCAATAAAAAATAAAACAAAAAAATCTTTAGTTACCGATTGAGGTAGGTAAAAGACTGTTTATAAAACAAAATATCTTTATTTACGGATTTAGTGTGGATAAAAGACTGCTGAATAAAATCCTTAGTTACGAACTGAAGTGGGTAAAAGACTGCATGCTTATCAAAATAAAAATAATCTTTTAGATTAGTTACAGATTTAGGTGTTTTATTCACCCTGTTATATTTCAGCAATGTGTAGGGGGTACTTTAAATGCATATGCAAGAAAATTCGATTAAAAGGTAACATAAGACATGTAAAACGGATTATTTCAACAATTGTTCATTGACACAAATTTTCCCTTTTTTCGTATATTGTTTTATTGTAAGATGTTTCATTTTTTTTTTATAAGGAAATGTTTTCGAAAGAATTAGGTCTTTCTATCCATAGGCTTAGATATCCTTACCCAGATTTTCCACCACTTTTTGGATTTTTTGTAAAAATAAATATTCCAACTGTTTTGATTCGAGCGCCCCTGACGAGTCGTATGTAAATGAAATTCATGGCTGTCGTTCTAAATTATAAGCCTGGTATCTTTGGCGATTGTACACAAAGATCACAACGAAATGTTATCTGCATTTTGTTTCACAGTTATGAATGTCATTTGTAAGTTACATGTGCAACCATGCATTATTTAATTGTTAAACATGCAGGATTGATTATGCAAAAAACAAACATGATTTTTCATGCCTTTTGGTTAAAAGAATTAAGAAAGTTCGTTTTGATTAAGCACTTTTTGAGAACAGAAATAATATAATAAAAACACTGTTACCTAATCCAAAAGCTAGAACCTTATCCAGATTAATGAGCTTTCGGTCTGTATCTAGAAACCTTGTAGGACAAAACGCTTCTGGATCGTCAAATATCTCTGGGTCATATAAGACGGAATGTAAGTTAGGCATCAATTGGGAACCTTTTGGGATCACGTAACCCTTATAATTAAAATCCTTCGTCAGTCCATGAGGTAGAGTAAAAGGTGCTATACATCCAAATCTTAGAACCTCATTTAATACTGCTTCCGTATAAGGTAACTTAGGCTTGTCCTGCATACATGGATATCTGGATGTTCCTATGACATTGTTGATCTCCTTTCTCATTTCATCCTGAACTTCAGGGTGATTAATCAGCATAGCAATAAACCACTGCAAAGCTGTTGATGTCGTGTCAGTCCCCGCTACAAACAAGTCTCCTATTGTACAAGTAAGTTGCCCGTCTGTAATATTTAAAATTAAAATTAAGAGACAGTATATGTTATAAACGTATCAGTAAAATAATTAGCCCAAAGTGCTTAGAAACTATTTCCGGTAGTGTTTCTTTTTGCTGTAGTATTTAGTAAACAAAGAGATGTGATATGATTGCCAATGAGTAGCCTCATCAACAATTTTTATTTTTTTTAGTCAAGGACAGCATAAATAGTTTTATATGTCCGTAATATGGGTGGAATTTACTTTGTGCGTCTTTGATAAACTATCATCCGATCACACGGGACCCCAAAGAAAGAAAAGAAATTACGATAAATCAATATTTATCCTGACAATTCATATATGTTCAAGCAAGTGACCGTGTATGCACGAAATTGGAGATTTGTTCTCTAGAGTCCTGTAAATGCATGGTAACTCAAAGACGACTTTTAACTGCAAAACATATCTCTAGGAAACAAAATATTCTGCCGAACTGACTTCAAAAAAGCTATTATAATACTAACAATGAACACTGCCCTTTCCTGGATCTTGATATCTTTATATTTAACGGGAAGCTTAATACCAAAATTTATGATAAAAGAGATGATTTTTCATTTCCTATTGTTAATTATCCATTTTTGGACGGTGATGTTCCCTTGTCGCCATCTTATGGTGTTTATATATCTCAATTTGTTCGATTCGCTCGTGTATGTAACAACGTATTTGATTTCAACGAATGAAATCTCTACGGAAGCCGATAAGGGCCATTCAAAAAAAAAAATTATGTCGTAATTACGACATAGCATGTCGTAATTTCGACATAACATGTCGTTATAACGACATCGCTATGTCGTAATTTCGACATAACATGTCGTTATAACGACATCACTATGTCGTAATAACGACATCGCTATATATATATAAAAGAATATGTATTATGATTGCCAAGAGACTTAATGACACAGAAATTAACAACTATAGGTCATCATAATGGCCTCAATAATGAGAAAGGCCCCCGCATAGTCAGCTATAAAAGAGGGACGAAAGATACCAGAGGGAGAGTCCCCGACATGACAGCTGTTTAATAATTTAATTCAAACGAATGAAAATAACGGTTTTAATAATGTACAAACAAAGACCGAAAAACGAATATGTAACACAGCAACAAATGACAACCACTGAATTACAGACTCCTGACCGCTATGTGATTATAACGGCAACCTTATAGTTTAACTTTTCACTTTTTGATGCGATAGGCATTTCAAAATGGTTGTCAGTAAAGGCAAAGTTTGTAGCGGAAACAAATTCATCTTTTTTTTTTTTAGAATAATGAACACTATATGCAATCAAGCTTAATTAAAGTTATTCACTTGCACCTCAGACTTGCACATACTAAAACTTTATTTATAATCAAGTCAAATGAGACCCAGTTGAATAGGGGAGCAATTCAAGCTCCTTGGAGCCTCTAATTATGTTTGGCATGTACAGATTTGTGTAAATTATGAAGTCCTGCATTTCCATTGCAGGTTCTGAATAAGATGAATTTTAAGCTTTTCCCAATAAAGACTATGTTAAACTTTGGACTCATAGTGCTCAGACCCACGGATCTCTGTACCTTCATTTGTACACACTTGAATCTTAATGTACAGTAACTACTGAGGCTTGATGCAAATTATTACTGCATTGCTATTGTTGGTTCTTAATGAGATTCTTCAAGCGTCCTCCCCATTGAAGCCCTATTAAAACTTTGTACCCCAAGTTCTTTTAACCACTGTTCCCCAGGGCAACTATTCCTACAAACTTAAGGGGAGAGTTAGGATTCCGCTAACATGTTTAACCCCGCCACATTCTTTATGTATGTGTATGTCCCAAGTCTTTAATTTACATATTTGTTTTTCGTTTATTTTTGTACATAAAATAGCTAGTTTTTCTCGTTTGAATTGTATTACATTTGTCATTTCGGGGCCTTTTATGGCTGACTATGCGGTATGGGCTGTGATCATTGTTGAAGGCCGTACGGTGACTTTAATTGTAAATTTCTGTGTCATTTGGTTTCTTGTTGAGAGTTGCGTGTTTGAACAAACCAGCGTATCCCAAGGCCTTGATAACCTCTGTAGGCCCCAAATAAGACGAAAAAAAACATCAAAATTGGAGAGAAAACTGAAAAAAATTGTATCTAACCTCAGGGATATTAACCCTTGACTATCTTAGATTTAATGCAATCAGTATGCATCAGCATCAGGGTACAGCTCATTTGCATATCATTTGCATATTTTTACAAATACTCGAAATTTAGACAATTTCTGATAACAATTCAGCATGCCAAGGGTTAATATCCCTGAGGTTAGAAACCATTTATTTTCTGTTTTCTCTCCAATTTTGATGTTTTTTCGTCTTATTTGGGGCCTACAGAGGTTATCAAGGCTTTGGGATACGCTGGTTTGTTCAAAAACGCAACTCTCAACAAGAAACCAAATGACACAGAAATTAACAATTATAGGTCACCGTACGGCCTTCAAAAATGATCACAGCCCATACCGCATAGTCAGCTATAAAAGGCCCCGAAATGACAAATGTAATACAATTCAAACGAGAAAAACTAGCGGCCTATTCTATGTACAAAAATAAACGAAAAACAAATATGTAAATTAAAGACTTGGGACAGACACATACATTAAGAATGTGGCGGGGTTAAACATGTTAGCGGGATCCCAAACCTCCCTCTAAGTTTGTAGGAATAGTTGTCCTGGGGAACAGTGGTTAAAAGAACTTGGGGTACAAAGTTTTAATAGGGCTTCAATGGGGAGGACGCTTGAAGAATCTCATTAAGAACCAAAAATAGCAATACAGTTATAATTTGCTTCAAGCCTCAGTAGTTCATTAAGATTCAAGTGTGTACAAATGAAGGTACAGAGATCCGTGGGTCTGAGCACTATGAGTCCAAAGTTTAACATAGTCTTTATTGGGAAAAGCTTAAAATTCATCTTATTCAGAACCTGCAATGCCAAACATAATTAGAGGATCCAAGGAGCTTGAATTGCTCCCCTATTCAACTGGGTCTCATTTGACTTGATTATAAATAAAGTTCTAGTATGCGCAAGTCTGAGGTGCTAGTGAATAACTTTAATTAAGCTTGATTGCATAAAGTATTCAATATTCTAAAAAAAAAAAAGATGAATTTGTTTACGATACAAACTTTGCCTTTACTGGCGACCATTTTGAAATTCCTATCGCTTCAAAAAGTGAAAAGTTAAACTATAAGGTTGTCGTTATTATCAGATAGCGGTCAGGAGTCTGTAATTCAGTGGTTGTCATTTGTTGCTGTGTTACATATTCGTGTTTCGGTCTTTGTTTGTACATTATTAAAACCGTTATTTTCACTCGTTTGAATTAAATTGTTAAACAGCTGTCATTTCGGGGACTCTCCCTCTGGTATCTTTCGTCCCTCTTTTATAGCTGACTATGCGGGGGCTTTTCTCATTATTGAGGGCATTATGATGACCTATAGTTGCTTATTTCTGTGTCATTTAGTCTCTTGGCAACCATAATACATATTCTTTTATATATATAGCGATGTCGTTTTTACGACATAGCTATATCGTAATTACGACATAGCTATAGTGATGTCGTAATTACGACTTGTTATGTCGAAATTACGACATAGCGATGTCGTTATAACGACATGTTATGTCGAAATTACGACATAGCGATGTCGTTATAACGACATGTTATGTCGAAATTACGACATAGCGATGTCGTTATAACGACATGTTATGTCGAAATTACGACATAGCGATGTCGTTTAAACGACATGTTATGTCGTTATAACGACATGTTATGTCGTTATAACGACATGTTATGTCGAAATTACGACATAGTGATGTCGTTATTACGACATGTTATGTCGTAATTACGACATAAATTTTTTTTTTTGAATGGCCCTTATCGGCTTCCGTAAATCTCTGTATTACTGAAAAATTAAACTCTTTTGAACTGAATTTTTACTGTGCATATTGCTATGTGTTTCTTTCTTCTACATTGGCTAGAGGTATAGGGGGAGGGTTGAGATCTCACAAATCATGTTTAACCCCACCGCATTTTTGCGCCTGTCTCAAGTCAGGAGCCTCTGGCCTTTGTTAGTCTTGTATGTTTTTTAATTTTAGTTCATTTATAATTTTTGGATTTTAGTGTGACGTCCATTTTCACTAAACTAGTGCACAATTTTGTTTAGGGGCCAGTGGTCCTCCGGGTGCGGGATTTTCTCGCTGCGTTGCAGACCCATTGGTGGTCTTCAGCTGTTGTCTGCTCTTCGGTCTGGTTGTTGTCTCTTTGACATATTCCCCATTTCCATTCTCAATTTTACTTCAGCGAAATGAACACCAATACATTTGATTTTGAATATTTTAGTTTTATTAATAGTAAGTTTGTCCTAACTTTTTGTCCGTTTATAAAAAAAAGCGATTAACCAATTAGTGCTTAGAAAGCATAAAAATCCGGAATTGCCCGTCAATGGTAACAAATTAAATCTGACATATACTAGTAGTTATTTCCCTTTGCCATCAATCTACGATGAGACAACTTTCCAGAACAGGCTATAATCATTTGTGTGGATTCAAGCAACTGTAATTCACGGTGTGACCGTCAATAATGAGCAAAATCTATACAGTATTGTCAACTATAAAATGCCCCACATGACAAAATCTAAAACAATTTAAAGAAAATCTAACTGCCTGATGACTATGACAAAACATATTTTCACTTACGATCAAACGTAGTTTTTGGATTGCCTTTCTCTGATCTCATTCTTTTCAGGAAAACATCGACATAATCTCTCAAATTATTTTCATCAAATGTCTCTTCATGTTCCTTAACTATATTCTCCAGATGCTTGCGCACGACATCAGCATTGGTTACTGTACGTTTTATCCCAAAAGGGTCACGTGGGATGTATTGAAGGAAAGGAAAAGTTGTAGCAAGCATTGTTATGTTAACACTGTTGGTGTTCTCTTTGATTTTATCCAGTAATGACATAAATCGTTTGTCAGTGTATTCGTACCGCTGACCAAAAACTATAGAACACGTTATGTTAGAAAAAGATAAATATAGAAGTTGCCTGATGTTGAATGGCTGTCCAATCTTTTCCTCGATAAGCTTCATTAAAACTTCAGCTTCTTCCATGATCTTTGATTCCAGACTCTTCTTACCAAATCCAAACTCGCGTAATGCTCCTAATGTAAACGTTCTGTGTTCTTTCCATAAGGAACCAGATGAGCTAACTATTCCTGAAAAAGCATAAAGATAAAAACTGTTGTAACACAACAAACACATGCGCACGCAGCCTTATGGTACCACTGCAACCAACAATACATGCAAGATTCCCTTCCACATTAGAGGTTTGGTGGGGTTCGTGTTGCTCAAATTTTACGTGTACTGTTTTGTGGACTATTGTTTGACATTTCTTTAGTTATTTTTTGCAAAAAAAAATAATTAAAAAATGGTGATGTTTAGGGAGGATTATAGGAGGATGTGCATTAATTTATAAATGTGAACTAAATATGTCCACGATTATTTTTTTTTCAAAGCTGCGAATATTTGCAATAACTGCCTAACCCACATAGCCATAAAGATTTTGGAAAACTTCAAATTTTCCAACAATTTTCTATATCAAATCTGCACGTCTTCCTCAACCGAAACTCATACTAATAAAGTACATGTAACTTCGTAGGAAATGACTTTAAACAGAATACAGGTAATACAGAAAACAGATAGGAAACTGATATTCTCATATAACACTAAATATTTTATAAATTCTGGCAATACAGAAAAAAGTCATAACTGATTGTCACCGTAGCTTTTTATCAAAAGAGTACATCTATATACTATTACTATACTATATGTTGTGTGTACTATATTTACTATCATTTACGCATTCGTTCATACATTCATTCATTCATTAATTCATTCATTGACGGACAGTTAGAAAAAAGACTTAGGCTATGTTCTACTCTGCACGAATTTATAATGCATGCAACCCCGCCACTTTTTCTATTACTATATATACAGTGTACTCGTACTAATGCGAGTTTCACACTTTAGCATGCACGAGCTACATATGGGACATATAACTTTTCCCCTATTTTCAGGTAAGCACATTTACTTTTGTAGGCCTTATAATGCATGTATTTCTATCCAATTCACAACTCATATTAAAAGGAAACTTCAAGTTAACATTTGAAATAAATGTTTATTATAATTATGTATTTTCAGTGTGAATAAATGGTTTGCAACTTTATTATCGTCACTATAATCAACGCCCTATTAATTAGAACCAAGTGGTCATTTACCCTGTGACATGATATTTTCAAACACTTCATTATGTTCTTCACAGCGAACTTTCTTCTGTACTATTGAGACATTACATAAAAAACTGTGGAGAGCAAGCATATAGTTCCTTTGAATTTCGGTTTTGGTTTCGCCGGTAGAATAATAAATGTCTGTAATATGTACAAATGTACCACAACAGCAACAGAGTATACGTATATTAATGCCATCTCCGTTTATAGTTTGCGTTAAGTAAAATTTCCTCAACATACCAACCAGTCAAGTGAAAACAACGAAAATTTGACCACATATCTAATACAATAATAATCTAATACAAATGCGTTGTGTTAAAATATACTTTTTCACTCATTTGGTCTTTTGGAAATTGTTGTTTATGCTGTATTTAGACCCCTCTACCAAGAAATTTGTTTTGCATGTACACGTATAAAAACTGCGGTTTTTATCCAACGCAATCATAGGTTTGAACGTTGTTTTCGATTTAGACTTGTATATATATATTAATGTCTCTTCAGTGATGTTAGGAATCGAAACGGTATTTGGAAGGCCATATAATTTACCTCAATTTAGGATAGACTCTCAGGGGCGTAGCTAGGTATCCAATAAACTGTAGGCACAAATTTCGACAGGGTGTCTGGGGGCCGCGGAAAACGGTTTTCAGCATTTTAGTTGCAAACTTTTGTGTACAAAAAAACATGAAAACTGGTCATTTTATCATGATAATATACATGAAAAAAATTTCGAAGAAATTATAATATACATAATTTTACAATTACATCTGACTGATGAATTAACCGGCAGTACAATCGGAAATATATATAAAAAATTCGTAAGGGTTCCGCGGAACCCAGTGTCTCGCCTACTTTTGCTGTTAATCGCAGGCTCAACAAAAATGAGGAAAAAAATCAATAAAAATATTCCTTTAGATACTATCTTTTGATTGTAAGAAGCTTCTGTCAAAGTTTGGTATAAATCCAGGATAGTTTATGAATCTAATAAATGTTTTAAAAACTTTAACTGCAGACTGTATTTAATGTTAACTGGTAGAAAAAGTAAGTCCACTTATAAGTAAAATACGGATAAACAGGTACAAAATTTTAACAAATTTCCATCTAGATACTAGCTTTTGATCATAAACAAGCTTCTGTCCAAGTTTGGTACAAATCCAGGATAGTTTAAGAAAGTTATTAAAATTTTTAAAACTTTAACCACAGAGTGAATGTAATGTTTCCCGGCAGAAAAACTAAGTCCATTTACAAGTAAAATACGGAAAAACAGGAATTTTATTTTTACAAAATTTACTTCTGGATACTATCTTAATATGATCATAAACAAGCTTCTGTCCAAGTTTGGTACAAATCCATGATAGTTTAAGAAAGTTGTTAAAATTTTAAAAACTTTAACCACAGAGTGAATGTAATGTTTCCCGGCAGAAAAACTAAGTCCATTTACAAGTAAAATACGGAAAAACAGGAATTTTATTTTTACAAAATTTACTTCTGGATACTATCTTATGATCATAAACAAGCTTCTATCCAAGTTTGGTAGAAATCCAGGACAGTTTAAGAAAGTTATTAAAATTTCAAAAACTTTAACCACAGAGTGAATATTTGTGGACGTCGCCGCCGCCGACGACGACGACGACGACGACGCCGACGCCGACGGAATGTAGGATCGCTATGTCTCGCTTTTTCGACTAAAGTCGAAGACTCGACAAAAAAAATATTTACAATATGCATTGCCCAGCGTGGACCAGCGTAGCCCTTTATTAAGCACAACCTGTTCAGTATTTTCATATCTATTCTTTTCTGATTGAGGATAATTGATATATACGTCAATTGATAGTACATATTGACGATCCTACATTTAAAAGAAACCTTCACCGTCCCCTGGCTACACAAACACATACACACACAGTCGATGCCTCATGCAGAAGTTCTGTTCTGTTCATACTATCGAACAAAATTCAAGAAATTTATATTTCCTTATATCCATTACTGTAAAATCCCTACCTGCTTAGGAATTTGAATAATTATGGTCATTACACGTAGATCTGAGAGTACTCGAAGTTACTGAAAGCTAGTTGATTGATTGCTAAACGTCCACTGGCAAATAGTTCATGCATGTTCAGGAGAAAAACAAATTTTCAATAAATACAACAGGTAGCTAGGTCCTGTAATAGTGGTCGTCCAGGACGAAGGTCTGGAAATTTGGAAACGCTATGCATTGGAAAATGAGGGTTTATTGGATAGGAACAGAAATTTTGCCTTTCAGTAGACCACCTACGAACCCCTCAAAGAGTTGTTGCAATTTCTTAACGTCCAGAGAGCGTGGCATTCTCTCTACACTAGGCATCGGATTTAACGTCCCCATTCTGACCAGACGTTACTGCGTATTTATACATACTGCACAGCCAAACGGAGGCCCAACTTTGGCAAGGGTTTTACTGTAGGTCGGATGAAGACCAAGTGGAAAGCTAGTTGAAAGCCAACAACAACTAATTAAAAAAAATCATGTGTCTAAGTTAAGGTTCATTCAAGAATTTGTTGATAGAAGTGAAATCATCTGAACCAAAGTTCTAGTTTATTGTTTCTATATAAGGGGGAATATAATGACATACAATTCTATCCAATACTCCATTCACTAAGGATGATAGACTAGTGTACACATGACATTCGATAATTAATGAGTTTTGACGACTTCACTGGCGTGCATCTACAGATAACGTTGACTTGTTTATTATTTTTTTTAATAAAAAAAAAAATATTTGTGAAAAATTATGTGAAGGCACGTGCCTAAAGTGCCTAACGGCAGCTACGCCCCTGACTTGAATTTTGAAAGAGTCAAAATAGGAAGAACGGATCATATAAACCCGAAGGCAAATATAATACAAGCCCAAACAAAAAAATATAAACAAGTCTAAACTGAAAACAAGATGTAACAAAATAGATCTTATTATTAATTTATTACCAAACAGAAAACTATAAACTTGCGGAAAAGATGGTATACCGCAAACATGAGGTGCAAAAATTTGTACACCATATCCGGATTTCGACAATTAATGTCTCTTCAGTGATGTTAGAAATCGATACGGTATTTGGAAGGCCATATAATTTACCTCAATTTAGGATAGACTCTTCAAATATACATGATATATATATATATATATATATATATATAAGAAAATTATTAAAAGATAATAACGGTTTCAATTCATCACATTTACTAGCGCTTTCACTGCTTTTACAGATCTTCAGGTAATGTGACTTGTATACAAAACAATATATATCTATATATGAAAGAGTACACATGCAATTTAATATGTTTTAGAGACAAACCTTTATAATGACTAAGCTCTCGGGTAATAAAAGAATCAGCGCGTTCTGACGTCACATCTCCATTTTTAACAAAAATTTCCTTCAATGCTTCCAATCCGTTCACAACAACCATAGTTTTTGATCCCAATATCAAGCTAAACACATCTCCATAAGTTTGCCTAAAACCACGGAAATTCTCTGGTAGATTGTCTAGTTTTAAATTTAGGTTGCCGACAAATGGAACTGTTGGTGGTCCAGGCGGCAAAGTGTCATTTCTAACTGTCTTCGTCCACAGAATATAGAGACAAAGTACACACAAACATAGCAACACTGTCCATAAATCTAGCATATTCACACTCAAGACAGGAAACGTACTTATATCACTGACTTCGTTATTCTATCTCAGCTTTTACTTACAGTTATATATATACTATTAATCTTTGTTTGATATGCAAGCTAGTATGAAATAATATTTCATATTGCAAATGTTAACATGACGAAATACTTACTTGAACGATTTTGTGATAAAACGATATGGTCGTTAACCTTCAGTTCTAAAAATAGACCATAAACAAATATAAAATTGAATTTGTTAAAAGTGCATACATTTTGATAAATATGACCTAAATAAATTTGCTGTGTTTACATATTTAATAAAATGTATATGAAATTAATGTTAAAAAAGCAAAATTTTATATTGAATATCAAAAACACTTACGGTAATTGATAAACTTAAGAGATTTTTCAACAACTTTACAGTCATGATAACAATTTATATATTATTCAGCTCTTTCTGTACATTGCTTTTGAAAACAAGACAAATTGCAAATTGTGTGTGTTTTTCTATAATTTTGCGTAAACGAATATTACATAACCAACATTTTACAAAAACAAATTATCCAAAAATTCGTTTTGTTTAAGATTGTCCTTATATCTATTTGCTCAGGGTTTGTTGCTCGTGCTGTGTGGACGCAGTAGAATGTGTCCCCGTGATTGTGGTGTATGCCCTTATATTTTTCAATTATGGGTTGTTTGCCTGTGAGAGAGCTTTCACATGTTTATTATATCTTTGTTCTTAATTGTTAATTATAATTAATGGTGTTTGGATGTATAAATACTCATCCACGCCTGCTATTTTTATTATTGCCCCCTGCTATGGTTTTACTTAGATTTTTTACAATCTCTGTTTTTGCCCTGTGTTTGTTATATGTCAGTATTGTAATACTTAAGTCTTTACGTCGGGCCTTTTATAACAGTTTTTGTAAGAGTTCTTTTACTGCTTTGCCTATTATTTCCTATTCCGTATTACAGTTACAGGGGAGGTAATGACGCCGCTAACGTAAAATGTTATTTTTCGCGACGTCAAACTGTGACTTATCGAGAAAAGATGCATTTTTCGACCGATTTTTATCATTCAGACTGATTGAACTTGAAAACGAGTTCACGGACCCCTCTTTTTAAAAATGACATTAGGCTTGATTATGTATGAAGATTATTGGTGCCAATTTTTATGAACAAATCACCGATGAATTTTTTTCAAAATTAGATAAATATAACGCCAAAAACGCCGTTTTTTTTTTACTAAAATCATGAAAATATGATAAAAATGAATTATTTCCAAAGAATTGTTACACAAACTCAAAACACACTTATGTAGAGAAGATATTCCAGGTGCTTTTACAAAACTCCACTTGCGTTTATCTTTTGAAACAAAAAAGTAAAGGATGTCTTTCCATTGGATAGAAACGTCCAAGAAACCGAAATGTCCAGTAAATGTCTAAAATTTCGACCCCATTTATCTCTAAAAGTGGCACATGAAGGTATATTTTTTATTACATATTTGAATTGACTAGGTGAAAAATAGCTTGTATGCAAACTTTCGTCAAAAATTCACCGTGGGATCAAAACTGTATCGTATGCCCTTAAACAAACGTATTTGTAATGCCTCTACAGCCAGATTTTTTAACAAAAATGCACGTGGATATCCACAAATTTTCCCGTGCAATGCCAAAAAGTGACTAACCTGTTTTAGATCAACTTCACAAAATACTGTAAGGTCAACAGTGAACTGGAGAGCTTTTTCGCTCTCCTTTTCCTGTGACATTACCTGAAAAACTCAAAACCTTATATATGTGGTAACTTGAACCCAACCTAAGTGTGGTATTCGATATGTGGGACAGACGGGACAAGAGTATTACAAAAGAAACCAAGAAAACCTTTACCGCTTTTGTAGACCTAAAAAATTCAAAGGTTTGATATATCAACATTTAGATAAGCATAATCACAATCTAAAATTTATAAAATTCCAACCACTTGAAACCGTTCAGAAACAACCAGGAGAATCACACAAGCAATTTGAAAAATCACGTGAAGTTCGCGAATTATTTTGGATAAAAAGACTTCAAGCAGCTTATCCTCTCGGTCTTAATGACAAAATATTAGGACAGGGGAACATAACTAAAATTTCAATCGATGTCATTAATATTGTCGATAAACGACTTAGAAATAAAAGGTCTCATGGCAAACGCAAACACCGTAATCAACGTATTAAACATCGTATAAATTATACACTTGCTGATCTGTTATCTAAAATAAAAAATAATGGCAGACATCAAGTATTATGAAAACTGGGTCAGATACCAATAAGTAAATTATATGCTATTTTTCTGGAGTGTGATAAAATTTCTTTTTTTAGCCCAATGTATGAATACACCCGTATTATTACAGCCTTTGTCATCATAGGCTATTTCCTAGTATCGATAAACCTGAAAATCCTAAACGGCATTTTCTTAAATTAAAATATGTAAATAGAGGTATTGATTTTATTAACTTATCTAGTATATTCAATGACTCTACCATCCAAAGCCAAATACCTCCATATTTTAATAATATAGAACCACCTATTATTTCGTATTCTTATAAAAAACCCAGCAGAAGTTTGATTTTTAATTATACGTCAGTTACATCAGACGTCAATATAGAAAATAATGTTCCTTCCACTTGAGACTGTGAAACAACTAGTTTTAGATATGTTCCCTATGGTCATGTCCTTACAGGAGACCTCAACATCGTCGAAGACCGTGAGGACATAATTTTTCTTAAAAAAGGACCGAAATATCGGCTTCATCTAAAATAGATTGGAAACAGTGTCGTCAGGTCATTAAAGACGCTCTGTCTGTCTACTGTAAAAATTGGTGTACACGTGAAAAATCTGATAAAAAAATCTCTAGACAGTTATTTGAATAAAATTATGAATACTGGTAATATTTGTATATCTCATTTTGAAAACAATTCTGAAATTAGTAATAGGGTCCATGATATTCCCATTTCTAGAATAAAAAATAAACTCCAAGTACTCGCAAAGCGGTTTGTGTTCGTACCGGCAGACAAAGCAGCAAATAATGAAGTGGTGGTGTGACGCATATACTACACGGAAGTTCTCCAAAACGAAATTACAAATTCATCTACATTCAGGTCCGTAAGCTCCACAGAGAGTCAAATTGTAAACAAGCATATCACTGCCACTACCCAGCATAAAGCCTCTTCCGAACATTTGAAAGTCCCTACTATGTACTGGTTACCTAAATTGCACAAAAAACCATTTAAATTCCGTTTCATCTCCGCATCTAGTAAGTGTTCTACTACCAATCTATCAGTGCTTCTAACTACCTCCCTTACTACTATCAAAGAACTTGTTATTAACTTTTGTAATAAAGCTTATGAAAATAATTGTATTAATTATTTTTGGAGTGTTAAAAATTCTTTAGAGGTTTTAGATAAAATACATGCTTTTGATGGTCCTTTTAATTCTGTTGACAGTTATGATTTTTCTACTCTCTATACTACACTTCCACACAATCTTGTTAAGAAAAAGTTTTCATATTTAATTAAATGGTCTTTTGAAAAATCTCATTACAAATTTATTTGCTGTAATTCGTTTAAAGCCTTTTTCTGTAACGAAAAAGGAAAGTATGCTAGATACACTTACTGGAAATGTGAAGATATGATTGAAGCTTTAAATTTTCTCCTGGACAACATATATGTACGTTTCGGCGATAAAGTGTATCGACAAGTAGTAGGTATTCCTATGGGCACTAACTGTGCCCCTTTAATAGCAGATTTATTCCTGTATTGCTTTGGATCTCAGTTTATCACCAAAAAACTCAGTAAAGACACGTCATTGTTACATTTGGTTGATACATTCAGCAATATCTTCCGTTATCTAGATGATATTTTTTCTCTAAATATAATACCGAAATTTACCCAAAAGAACTTACTTTAACTAAATCTAACATAAACAGCAGTAGTTGTCCTTTTCTAGATTTGGACATTTCAATCTCTAAAGGAAAACTCCATACTAAAATTTACGACAAAAGAGACGACTTTTCATTCCGTATTGTTAATTTTCCTTTTTTAGACGGCGATGTTCCTTTGGCTCCATCATACGGTGTTTATATATCCCAACTCGTTCGTTATGCCCGTGTGTGTAGTGATGTCATAGATTTTAACGATCGAATCACTGGTAAATTATTAAGTCAAGGATTTCATTACCATAAATTACGTAAAACTTTTACTAAATTCTTTCATAGATACAAAGATTTGATTAGTAAATTTGTAGAAAACTGATTAAAAACGGTATTTCACATCCCAAATTTTACGGTAATATTGTACTTAAAGCGCGGAAATCACTATGTGATCCGTGTAAACTCATCGAACCTTTAAACAAACTTATTAGTAAAGGTTATCTTACCAATGTTGTAATTAGATCTTTGAATATAGTTTACATTGGCACTAATATCGATTTTGTCATCAGCAATTTAAAACATGATAACTAAATTTGTATTCTTTTCAAACGGGATGTATAAAGACACACCACGTTCATTTTGATCTATAAAGAGGTTAACTCCTAACTATCCTACTGCCTGTCGATACATTTATTTTGGCATCGCACAAGTCATGTCTTCTTTGACTGTCCATGACGCTAAAATACTAAATCCCTGGGAGGCGTTTTAGTTGATTTTAGTCTCTGATGCATGATTTTTTTATTATTAATTGTTTTTGGCTTTTAACTAGCTGTCAGTAACTGCGAGTACTCTCAAATCGTACTTTCTTGTTTATTTGACCTGTTGATACTAATTGTAATGCTTTTTTGTTATTTAATGTTATTCAGGGTTATATCTGGTCTATATACCAGCTTTGATAAGTGTTGGGTATTACTATAAATTTTCACTTCTCCGTACTATGAACATCAAATTTATTTATTTTGTAAAAATATTTCCTTTCTCCATTTGAACTGTACACGTATACCTAACAACAAAATTATTTTCATTTACCTGTGTTTAAAGTAATTGCAAATGGCTGATATTTTTGAACAAGCATATTGTTTTTCTTAAATTGTTTAACATTTCACAGCGGTATAACATGTTACTTTAATTATTCTTCCCTTAATTTATTTATTTTGTATGTACATTGTATCATAGATCAAATTTATTTGTTCAGTGTATGTTCACTGGTGTTAATATGTCTTTTGATTGAGTTAAGACATTTCAATTGATATTTTATAGTGTGTCTTTCTATGTTGTGATGTTACACTATTGTTTTAGATAAGGGTGAAGGGTTGGTAACATTATAACGTTCAAACCCGCTGCGATTGTTTGCACCTGTCCTAAGTCAGGAATCTGATGTTTAGTAGTTGTCGTTTGTTGATGTGGTTCATAAGTGTTTCTCGTTTTTTATATAGTTTAGACCGTTGGTATTCCCGTTTGAAATTTTGGGGCCCTTTATAGCTTGCTGTTCGGTGTTAGCCAAGGCTCCATGTTGATGACCGTACTTTGACCTATAATGGTTTACTTTTATAAATTTTGACTTGGATGGAGAGTTGTCTCATTGGCACGCATACCACATCTTCTTATATCTACTTATAATTAATTTTAAAGAAATCTTTCAAATGCAGTTTTGAAAAGTTCCATGCATTTATAATTTGGTTATACGTTGTGAAATACGACAAAGCATTGTTACCTTAATCTCTGAATTTGGCCCTGGCGTGAAATAAATTCAGGGGAAATGCATTAGATCTACCTTATCTATTGATATATGTTTTAGAAGAATCGAAACTTATAAATTTATATATTATATATTTTTATATTTATATATTTATAGTTTTTGCTTCAAAACATGCATGTTTGTCATAACTTGCTTGATTCTTTTATTACATGGAGTGAAAGCTGATATTCTCATCACAAAATAAAATGTGAATTGCTAATTATTCAGAATACTACCTATCTTTAAACAGAAATTTTTAATAAACACATTAGAAGTTATTCAATTGGACCACATATCACGGATGTATATTTACTTTACCCCTATAACGTCATAGTACCCAAATAACACGTAGTACTCAATTTGCACCAAGTTTACATAAGAAAGAAAAAAACGGCGGAAAACTTTTTACACCCCATTGAAATATCATACTACTGGTAATGCTGTATTTCATTTTTTGGGTATTTCATGGAAAATAAATTATTCTAGTTAAGTAAAGGTGGGCTACAACACCACGGGCTTATATCGGTATTTTGAGACAAATGATCGTGAAATGATTGATTGATTGCATGATTGATTGATTGGTGTTTAACACCACTTTCAGTACTATTGGCTATTTCGTGGCGGTCAGTTTTTTATTGATGGAGGAACCCGGAGAGAATCACCGACCTTCCCAATTAAATTAATTATAAGAACAAATATTGGAAATACTAATATGTCTGTCAAAAGGTTTAACAGTATGATCAGTATCTGAAAGACGTCAAAGTTTTACATTCACCGTTTTTACAAAACTACAAAAGACAGACTACTCTTCAACATTCCATTAACACATGAAGTGTAAACATAGATTTTTTGAATGATTGATTTTCATATCAATATGCTGTAAAAAAAATCGACTAATCTTAAAGTTTGAAAGCATATTTGATAAAAAGGTTTGATTTAAATTTTAATTAGCTCAATTTTGCACATCATTAATTGAAAGATAAATGTATCTTTTATACTGTTGTTTTTCGTTGTATAGATTGCCAACAAGGTAATCTAAAAAAAAAGATACCTCCTTACATATCATACAAACGGCCTTTAACATGAGCATTTAAAGTATACATCTCAACATCTATATAAGTTGATAGTAACCCGCGCAAGCTAAGCGTGTTGAATAGAAACAGACAAAAATAATGGAAATAGAGAACATAAATTAGGCGTTAGTTTTCTCGTTTGAATTAATTTACATTTGTTATGTCGGGGCCTTTTTATAGATTGATATGCGGTATGGATTTTGCCCATTGTTGAAGGCCGTACGGCGACCTATAGCTGCCTAATTCTACGTCATTTGGTCTCTTTAATATGGTTGTAATATAATGAACTATTTCATCATTCATTATTGAATTTTGATTAATGAAAAATTAATAATGGACGTACTTCAGCGCGGAGTAATATAAGCCATCACCTTATTTTGAAAATAATTTATAAGTATCTGTAATTACTGAATTTAGGTAAAGTTGATCATACATTCACTGACGGGACATTTATGTCAGTCAATTTTAGGTATATAGCGTTTTCTTCTCTGACCTAGAGCTAAACACTTTTGTTAAAATAAAAATGAGGAGATGTGGTATGATTGCCAATGAGACAACTATCCACTAGAGTTAAAACGAAGTGGTGGTAAGAAATTATAGGCTACCGTAAGGCCTTCAACAGTGGAGAGAAGTAATGTAAAAATGTAAAACGTCGCTTTTGTTTGTGAATAACACAACATTAAACTGCTTGATATAGGAATGAGGTATTGACAGTTCATTTTTTAAAAGGATTGTTTGATGCTTGCATATTCGAACGAGAATAAAGTAATAATTACTATAATAGCTAGGCTCTGCAGGGTGTGACATCTATGATGAAGGATGTAGAGTTTGAACGACTACTGGAAAAAAAGGGTATGATTGATAGGGGCAGAAACATAACTCTGCAATAGGCCGACTACAGACCCTTCAGATAGTGGTTGGAACGGTTCTTAAACTTGCAGAGATCGTGGCACTAACCTTACATGAGGCATCGCATTTAACGTTTTCCAATATTTCCTCTCACTAAATAATTTCATGTTTGACGACTATGTTAGACGCATTTATCCCATCGAAGTTGAAATAAAGGATATCACAGATACATTTAAGTCTGCATCATATCTTGACTTAAATTTATAAACTGACAGTGAAGGTCGATTAAGAACTAAACTTAATGTTCTCGAATAAAATTGAGAATGGAAATGGGGAATGTGTCAAAGAGACAACAACCCGACCATAGAACAGACAACAGCAGAAGGTCACCAACAGGTCTTCAATGCAGCGAGAAATTCCCGCACCCGGAGGCGTCCTTCAGCTGGCCCCTAAACAAATATATATACTAGTTCAGTGATAATGAACGCCATACTAAACTCCAAATTGTACACAAGAAACTAAAATTAAAAATAATACAAGACTAACAAAGGCTAGAGGCCTTTATGGATTATGTTGGTAGCATTAAATCAACAATAAAGAGAATTTGTCCTTCATAGATGGAACTATCCCCTATTGTTACTATTTTAGGCCTACTCATAGGCCAGACTCTGATTTATATACACTAAAGGCAGAGAGTATAAAACACCAGCTCATTCAATGTCTGTTCTACAGGTATTTTCTTCTTTATCTGCTGGCAGGTGATCTTAAAATATTTAAGATTCAAGAGCCTAGTATTACATATTTACTGCGTTATCATGAAAGTCTAGAATTAGCTGTAAGAAGTGTCGTCAAGAAATCAGTAACTCTCTTTTTTGAAATCCAAAAAATATTGAAGATGAGAAAAATCAGAGAAAATACTTGGAGTTCCTTTCAATGTTTTAACAAAAGGTTCTACATGGTTTATAAGTTTTAAAACGTAACACACACATAATGTATATCTAGTTTAGTGTAACCATAGGAAAGAGGAATATGAATTATTTCAATATACTTACCTTTGTTTGTGACGGTAAGTGGAAATTTGATACGAAACAGTGTTTGATGAACCATTTAATACATACGAAAACTGTACAGTTTTGCTAAAATATGTATTTTAAAATTTTAATTGAAATCGTAAAATCAGATACATTTGTAACTTAAGACTACTTTTATTCAGCAGTATAAAATATATATTACACATACACGAGTAAGTCAAGCACATTTATCTTCCTTTTTGCAAAAGTTAAGTTGAAATAGTGTAAACTAGAGATTATCGTCAGTGCTTAACTTTACAATACAGCAACACCATTTAGCTACACATGGAATTTTATTGAATACAGATAGTCAGGTGAGAATTTTATTTTATTGCAAGCATGAAAAAGCATGCTTTTAAACATCCCAGCTACACACTCAGTATGTTAGGAAGAAAGTAAGCTGATTTAGGTAGCATTAAACATGTTTTTAATGTCACTAGATTTCAACGACAATGATTAAAAAAGATCTTAATTCTAACAGAGTTTTTTTTCTTCTGTTTTTTCCCTTATATCTTATCTTTTTTTTCAATTATACATATTACGATGAAGATGTGCCCATTATATAAGTGATTTTTAATCCGCAAAAGGACTGTTGCCATAACGTCACACTCTAAATGATATAAATTGTTTTGACGATGGTGTAATTGTGCAAAAACTAAGGGTGAAAATTCATCAGGCAAAGTGAACTAAAGCGGTCTCTTAAACGATTTACATTATTTGCTTTTCACATTTTTAGTCTCCAGCAAAAGATGATGAATGTAATTTCTCAAAGATGTGTTAATCGGATGGATATCCACATCACACATTTTTTTGCAAATTGAAATGAGTAGTATTTGGACACTTTTAATGCACAAAATCAAAAATAGTTAGCTATATACAGGTAGGTTGAGAGAGTTTGTACACAAAGTCCAAAAATTAGTTGGTATATTTATGATTAAAGTATAAAATTTTCAAATTTTTATTTAATCTAAATATGTCCAAAACTACCCGATAAAATGATGTTACGTTATTCAAAAAATTAAAACAACCTCGAACTAGTTTTCATTTATATCACCTGATATACCTGTCACTCGTTTATGGATATTAAAATAAGGAGGTGTGGTATGATTGCCAACAAGACAACTATCCACCAGATACAAAAGAACTGATATGTGTATACAGCTATGGGTCACTTTACGCATATCGATAGCTTGAATATAAAATAGTAAGATTTTCATTATTTCGATCAGAGGAATCTTTTAAAAATTAAAACAGCCATTTCAGTTAATTTGTATCATAGTTAGGTTATGATGCCTTTGGCGATATAGAAGAGATGTAGTCTAGCTTTAAGTCCTCTAGGGCGAAACCAGTCCTGTAGTCGGCGGGTTATTATGCCTTTGACGATATAGAAGAGATGTAGTCTAACTTTAAGTCCTCTATGGTGAAATCAGTCCTGTAGTCAGCGGGTTATTATGCCTTTGACGATATAGAAGAGATGTAGTCTAACTTTAAGTCCTCTAGTGTGAAATCAGTCCTATAGTCAGCGGGTTATTATGCCTTTGACGATATAGAAGAGATGTAGTCTAACTTTAAGTCCTCTAGGGTGAAATCAGTCCTGTAGTCAGCGGGTTATTATGCCTTTGACGATATAGAAGAGATGTAGTCTAACTTTAAGTCCTCTAGTGTGAAATCAGTCCTATAGTCAGCGGGTTATTATGCCTTTGACGATATAGAAGAGATGTAGTCTAACTTTAAGTCCTCTAGCTAGGGTGAAATCAGTCCTGTAGTCAGCGGGTTATTATGCCTTTGACGATATAGAAGAGATGTAGTCTAACTTTAAGTCCTCTAGGGTGAAACACACCTGTAGTCAGCGGGTTATTATGCCTTAGAACAAAGTGCTCTCGACCAATGAAATTGTAGGATTTGGTGCCTCTTAATTGTGAAGAATGAATGTAAATCATGTTCTTAGTAAGGGATTATCCTATTATGTGGGTCTATTTACAGTTCAAAAGAAAGAGTTTCTATAAATGAGTTACAACTGCCCCGAAGCACAATTATCAAATTGAAAGGATTTATCACACAGTGATTGAAACTGACTTAAAGTTGAATTGTGAAACAAACAAAAACTCAAAATAAGTTGAAGTTTACTGTGCAGTAAAATGGGTACCGTGAATGTTATTATGAAAATATTAATAAATTCAAATCACTAAATAATTAAACAATATCAAAAGCATTTGCAAAAAAAGAAAAAAAAGCTTTAAAATAAAAAAATTCCCTTAATCTTTAGCTTTCCAAAACTTTAATCACTGGATCAGCGGTTGGGAAGAATAGTTATTTCCAATATTCCGATAAAATAAAAAAAAAAACAAAAAAACAGGAATTTAATTTAAGTCTTGAACATATTAAAATCTTTTAAAGGCATTTTATTTCAACATTTCCCTGACATGATGAAATAGTATTTGATGTAAAAAGCCGGACCAAAATATTAGCTGTTAAATAAAATTTAGTTGTAACTCAAATGTATCAATTGATTTAAACTGTAAATTAAAAAAAAGAGGATAATTCCTCACTAAAATATTACATGATTTACATTCATACTCACAATCAGGAAACATATACAGTTCCTACATTTTCTTTGTTCTGTTCTGTCACCTAATATGTATAACGCATTTTTTTTTTTTAAATATTTCACAAATAATAAGAAAGTCCTTACATCACTAAAACTAATCCATAAATGAAATGCCTAAAAAGGAAGTCGTGCATTAATTATAAACATTGCACTGACAATAAAACTAATTCTTAAATACAACCAATGAAGAGATCATTTGAGCCTTGAGCACTTTACAATATTCTAAGTTTGTAAGAGAATGATAATCCCTTACTTCATGATAAGTACTCGCTAACGCTCGTACTTAATCATGAAGAAAGGGATTATCATTCTATTACATATACTTTGACGATAAAGAAGAGATGTAGTCTAGCTTTAAGTCCTCTAGGGTGAAATCAGTCCTGTAGTCAGCGGGTTATTATGCCTTTGACGATAAAGAAGAGATGTAGTCTAACTTTAAGTCCTCTAGGGTGAAATCAGTCCTGCAGTCAGCGGTCATACTTTAACAGAGTCTGGTAACATGATTTATAACATTCTTTTAAGGCTTGGCTAACATGTTTGAAATACATAATGTTATTGTTTGCTCACAACGCTTTGGTGTCTACCGATTACACCTTTTCATCCCTCTCTCTTTAAAAAATAGAAATAAATTAATTGTCGAAATGCAAATCTGACGCCGTAAAATTAATACCGTTAATGATATTACAGACTTAATAGGAAATGAAAGAGGTATGGATTGATAGCAAATGTGTCAAATATAAACCAAAAGATAAATCGACAAGAATGTAACCACACGGAAATTAGTCACTCAAACATTATTCTTTATCAACAAGGAAGAGACGCCATCTACCGCTATTGGAAAAATAACGGAAGATAAAAAGCCTGCCTAAATTCTTGACTATAATCTAATTTTCGTTATGTCACATAAAAAAAACTAATGACAAAGCGTCGTTTAGAATATAATGTGTACAAGGGTAACACCTAGGTGGTTAATGAGCTTTATAATTTTTATAAAGATATTTTTGGGACAAAATGTCGAAGACAATTATATAAGAAACACTTAAAAGACCTATTCTTTGCCATAATTCCTATCCACGTTAAATTATTTTGCACTTCCAAACGATTATTTATACATCAGACCGTACTGGTTACGGGAATTTTGGATACATCAAACCTCATTCATACATTTTTGTATCATCCAAAATTATCAGTCAACATGTTTTCTACAAGGATCACCAGACCTTCAACTTTCGTCTGATACCTTAATTACTAAAATATATTCAACATGTTTTTTATTTACACCTATGCATAGAAACTATTTTGTTTTAAATATGTACTACTTTCCAGTATGTTCTTTTCTGACCTGGCCCGATTTGGTGTTGTTATGGCTTACAAAGTCTATCCAAATTATTTTTGCAAAGAATTCCGCTCAAGCCGATGTTAGGGGACGTCTAAAATTTGCAGTGAGATGATTTTTTTTTTTTTTTGCTGCGTGTTGAAGACATCACTGTAACTTTAAGATGAAGATCAGCAATAAAAGCGCTGTTCCTTTGCTTTTTGTGTGATTTTTGCTGTGCATGTATTGATTTTTTGATGGATAGACACCCAATATCCTTTGCTTTTCTGTCAGTCGTAGTGTGTCATTAAGGATGTACTTAGGTGAAATTAAAAAAAATCTAGAATTTAAAATTGATGCGTTAAGTCGGAAGAGCATTAGTTAAGGAACAAAATAAGCTAAAAATATTAATAGGTTATGGAGCTCCTTTTCGAAATATTTGATTTTTTGAAAATGACGGGAAAAGGCTGACTCGGACTTTTACCTTATCTTTGCATTGGTATTATTTGGGTCTAAAATCGAAAGAAAGAAATCAAGAACCTGCTTAAATTTTGGTAAATGACCTTTTATGAGCTATTAAAGTCTTATATGAAAAGAAAAATGGGTGTTATGGGGCAAAATATTTTACCCTGTATTGTAGGAAAAAAAAAACAAGGAGTCCGAACATCTGACATAAATTCCTAAACCTCACTTAAGTACATCCTTAAGTTACTTAGTTACGTAAGAAAAGGATATTTTGCAAATATTGCTTAACACAGCTTAAACCTCTATGAACCATTCAACTGCATATCAATATAATTATATAGATATCAAAACCAAAAAGTGAATCCTATAAGTTTTCCTTGCATATAAGAAGCGGAACAAACCGATGCAAATTTGTTCAAAGGCGGAACAAATACTTTCCTTTTGGCTATAGTTCGTACTGTATTTCAGAAATTTAAGTCATTATCAAAAATTGAAAATTAAATTTACAATTTCCATTGGTCATACAAAAACAAATGCTAACAATAACAACTTGTTAGTTTTAAATGTGTTTTATGAATTTATTTCAATTTTTTATCATCAATTTCTTCGTCTGTTGAAACTTTTAAGATTTTTTCTCAGTACCGTTTTGTTTTTTAAAAAAAAATCAACAATGACGAGCAGGAAAAATGTATTATTAGTTACATAGTGTGCTAGTGGCGTAATACGGTAGTATATGGGGTCAGTAAATTCCATATGGGGTGAGAGCGAAGCTCGAATTTCCATATGGAATTTACTGACCCCATATATACCGTATTACGTCACTAGCACACTATGTAACGACTTTATCTTACCGACTATCTTAACATGTGGTATTTAGACTAGTGACCTAACAAAGTGAGCAAGTCTTCAATACCTTTAGCATTAAGAAACTACTTCCATTGGTCATACAAAAACAAATGACAACAATAACAACTTGTTAGTCTTAAATGTGTTTTATGAATTTATTTCAATCTTTTATCATCAATTTCTTCGTCTGTTGAAACCTTTAAGATTTTTTCTCAGTACCGTTTTGTTTTTATAAAGGGACGCAACACCACTACTAACCGTGTATTGAAATAAGCCCCGCCTACTAACCTAATATGGAATATACACGGTCTCCACGCGGTTGCTTTTAACCAATCACATTCCTAGAAATGTATAGGAGGTGAGATAAAATAAGATATCTGCTGCAATATATGAACCTTTTAATGAAGATATTCGAATGAGCATACAAAAAAGAAAAACGGGATGGTAAATTTAGAAAATTTACAGTTAACTCCCTTTGCATTTAAGTTTTTGTTATTACGAAAAGACGTTAAGCAACCAACAATCAATCAATCAATATTACGAAAAGTTACAGTTATTATTTCACAGATACAACTTCTATGCATTATCCTATTTTATCAAGATAAAGATTACTGCTTAATATCAAGTCAATATTTTTTTTATAACATTTGTTTAGTAGATCAACTTAATACCCCTATAGACCAATTTTAATTCGTATTTCAGATATTTATATTTTTAATTGATATGCCTAGATAAGGTAAGAGTTGATTAATATTTCATAACAGATATCTTGTAGACAATCAAAATTTCACAAGATAAAACGGAATGTTGGGTGAGGGAGTGTCAGGTTTTCTACATCACCTGAATATGACATCACTAACCAAAACGTATTATTCATTTTGACGCCAAGCAAAACTTGACTTAAAACTTGAATTAAAAGTTTTGCTGTTAAAGACTCAACTTTGATAAAAAGATGTAAATTTGAATTATTCCTACGAATCTGCAAATAAGAACCAATCCCTGTTTCAAAACACATCTCGAGTGTATTCTTACCAAGCAGAGATAATCTTTGTTTTTATTATATAAAAGCCCCAAAAATAACATGAAGCAGTAAATGTAACAGTTTGGAAGATCCAAACGGAAAATCCATATGATAATACACGTTTAAAAAGGAAGACAACCCTATCTCCCACATAAAGGTATCTTCCAAATAAAACTAAAAATAAAGAAATAGTTGACGTTCGAAGTGATATTACATAAATAATTACACCATACAAACCAGTTTTGAGTATGAAGAAAAATAATCAGTATATTTTATTCTATTTTCCAGGTATATAGACAAAATGAGATACGATTTAACGATCCTAGTACTGACAATTGTCCATACAGTTTTTGTGGAACCAGAAAAATATTTATCATGTCATTACCAAGTAATTCATGATTCCAAAAATGATTCATTCGGAAATAGTTCTAATCATGGACCATTAATAGTTATAACTGTGAATGTTTTTTCTAGTAACGGGGAATGTTTTTTAAATCCTAAAGCCATTACAGATAAATATATAAGACAGAATTATTTTCAATGGGTTACGATGGAATTTTTTTGTTATGGCAATGCACCAATATATTTTATATTCCCTTCCGAAATAACTGTTCCGTTTAATACTTTTGGTATGGTTTTTATAAAAGACTGCCAATTTGATGGCCGCCAGATCAATTTGTTATTAGAGTTAACCAATTCGAGACATTTATTCCTCCAAAACAACAACATTCTTGATTTGAGAACGACAATTGCACCACGGTTTCTTTGCGCATTTAAACAGTTGATAGTTTTGGGAATTTTTGATTTAAAAGGCTATGTAATGGAAACATTGGATCATCTATTAAGTTGTGAAGCTACACTTCCTAATATGCAAGAATTTTTGTTATCTTCATGCGGAAACGGGACAATTTAGCATAGAAAAGCCTGTTGAACTAAAGTTAACAGACACATACACAGAAATGAGAAGTAACACTTCAAAACAAAGAGGAGGAGATCCAGGATTTCGGTATTTGAAAATGTTTAACTATTTAATGTCGAATGTTGGACAGATCAGTGGAGTCGAACTGCGATCAAATTCTTTGAAAGATTCTAAACAGATTCATAGTTCTGGTCATGTAAATTCTGTAAAGATAACACAAAATTATTTGCGTAAAATAACAGCAGATATAACAGCTGACGCTGAAAGATTACAAATCATAAGCTTTAGTCAAAACAACATTTTGGAAATTAAAAATGACACATTTAAAGGTCATTTTGATGTTGAACACATTGACTTGAGTAATAATACATTACGCTCATTACCAGATAAAAATTTTTATAACATGCACAAATTGAAATTTGTTAGTCTCGCAAGAAATATATTAACAACATTACCAAGAAATATTTTCTCAACGCTTAATGAATTGAGCACTTTAGATATGGAAGGAAACAGTATTACTCATATAGAAATAACTCACCTTCCTTTCAATAACTTTCAACTAAGCTATATAAATCTAAATTACAATCCGATCATTAAATTACCAGTGGCAATATTTTATATCCAGGGTTTGAAGACAGTTGACTTGAAATACACAAAAATTACTTTTTCTGCATTATGGTCCATTTTGGAAACAATTGACATCTTATCGTTATTAATAAGTATTGCACCTGTAGTAGATATTTCTAACGATATAGTTTCGAATTTATTCCCAGAAAAAGCTACAGATTTTGTATGGAGAAACGTGGATTTAACAGGATGCAAGGTTTCTGGATTTGATTGGACCGAGGAACAGCGTACAGCTCTTACTTTTGCAAAAACTAAATTGAGGATAATTCTGTCATATTTTCGTTTTGTTTTAACGGATAATCCAATAGATTGCTTTTCAAATAATATAGTTTTTCTTATAGATCTGGTAAGCATTAATCGCAAAAACGGTATTTTTTCTGGAAACGAATATTTTTTCAATGAATGGCGTTGTGAAAATCCTATCGAATTTCGCGGAAGACTACTTTTTAAAATCAAACCAGAAGAGACATATTATAAGATGCATGACACTAACTGTCCAAGTGAATGTGCATGTTTCTTTCGCTATAACAAGAGTATTACAATAATTGATTGTAGAGGTGCGAATTTGTCATCTGTACCGGAATCTGTACCTCCAGGGCTCATTGATATGTGGCTACAAAACAACAATATATCAATGTTGAATTTTAGAGCATATTTTTACAACGTGAGACAACTTTATATGTCTAGCAATAGTTTAAGAGTGATTTAAGATAACGTTTTCAGTGAAATGAAAAAATTGAAATTTTTGAAAGTTGACCGCAACGTTTTAGGTTATTTACCGAAAACCATTAGAAGTCTCAAATTAGATGAGATGTATATAGACCATAATCCTTTACTATGTGATTGCAACTCATTGTGGCTCAAGTATTGGATGTTGGACAATATACTAGCATTTAAACGACTTGAACATATAACATGCAGAAGTTTCAACGGAATAAAAAAGTTCTTGCAAGTACCTGATGAGAAATTCACATGTGTAAACAATTTTGCAAAGAGTTTTGTTGCTGAAATTCTAGGAACACTATTTGGAATAGCAGCAATGTGTTTGCTAACGATAGCAATAGTCTTTAGGCAATCAATAAAAGTTTTACTATATTTTAAGTTTGGTTTCCACCCATTTGATCGTCAGTCTTGCGAAGATTATGAGACAATTGATATAACATTCGTTTACTCTAAGATGTATGAAGATTTCATACAGGAGAAGTCGAAAATTCTAGAGAAATTTGTCGTATGTTACACAACAAAACATTTTGTCCCTGGGTATCCTTGGGATACTAACATTAGAAACGCAGTTCACCATAGCAAGTACGTATTAATTTTATTGAAGCTAATATCATTAATTCGACATATGCAGCATGCGAACACAAATTCGAAAAAAGGATAGATTTTCTTTTAGGGTTCATAAAGACAAAAAGAAACATAGATGAATTCAACGTAAGCGAAGGCTTTAAAAGATATTTCAAACTACATCAGAAGTTAAAACCCTATAGTATGTTGTTTTGGGAGAACATCAGCTATAATCTTGCGTCATCTAAGGACGGAATTCGGAAAGAAAACTATATTGAGTTGAATCAGAATATTGAAGAACAGTTATTTTGCGAAAGCAATGTTCGTAATACTGAAAGCAATTATGAAGCCTATGATGCATTTATATGTTATTTGGATGAAGATCAGAATTATTGTGAAAACAAATTGAAAAAGAAGTTGAAAGAAATCGACAGCTATAAAATCATCTCTATTGATCAAATTCATCCTGGTGAAGAACTGGTTCCTGCTATTGCAAAATGTGTAGATAAGTCGAGACACACTATTTTTGTTGTATCTAATAATATCGATGTGTTGCAATCAGTACAAACACGTGCGTTCACAATGGCACACATTAAAACCGACACAGAAATTGACAATCATCTTATCATCGTGTTCAGAGGGAGAAAAACAAGCATATTATTGAATGAAAACTTCGAAGATTATTTTCAAAAATATGTATTTTTAGAACATGTCGAGGAGGACGAAGCAAACGAGGATGAATTTTGAAGAAGATTGAAAACGGCTCTTAAATCAAAGCGTCTGGCCAATGGCGCTCCTTTGGATTTTATAATGGAGGATGATTTAGTTGAAGACCAAACAATCGGCATTTCCCATGACATAATAATATTATGAAAATACGGCTATTGCTTGAACTGTTATAAAACTTTGAAATAATTTTGTATTAAGGAATGTACCTCATTCATGCATACATCTGATTCCTTGTCAGATATTGGCAATACATTTGATCATTTTTGATTTTATCAGCTTTCTAACGTTAGTAATAAGTTGAAGTATTCCAATATTTTGGCCTTGATCATGACTGAAGATACATAAATTGTCCAAATGCTGGTGCAGTAACAGTTGTACCGTTTATGTTATTCAGTTCTAGTTGAATAGTCGTATGTACATGATTGATTTAACTTTAATAGATTAAGTATAAAATACAATTCAACTTGAGCAGATAGAAAAGATGAACAAGAGAGAAGACAAAACAAAATAATTATTGTCCGTTTTGCAATATATAAAGCCAATAGCAGAAAGTATGCTATAAATAATGAAAGACTAAGTACATACATATACAAATTAGCTAGGAGATATAGTGTGAACGCAATTATACAACTATCCACCAAAGTTCAAATTAAGTGGATGTAAACAATAACAAAGGGAACTGTGCAGCCTTTAATAATGAGGAAAACCCATAGCGTATAGTCGGCTATAAAATCTCCGACATAAAAAATATGAAACAATTCAATCCAAAAAAATAACGGCCTAATGTATAACAAATATGACAAGTAAGTACAATATGCTTTGAAATAGTTCTGTTTACAAATCAACACGTGGATTACTAAAAAAAAAGTGTTGATTAAACTCAGTCTATATCATGTATATGTAAATGATCGAACATTCTCTTTCTACATCAATTTTGGTTTTACATTATCAAATGTAGACGGTCTTAATCTAATTCCCACAAACATTTGTGTATTTACCTATTTACAACAATAAGTGAACAATGTTTATGAATTAGTCTATAAACAAGAAATATATTTTTTTTTCATTTGCAGATGTATTTATTTGATGTGATCGTCGAAACAGATTAAAATGGCAGCTATGCCACTGAATAAGTATAAAGTATTACGCGGGATCTGACAAAGATAGGTGTTGAAATGTTCAGGTTAGAGTTTAACTATAGCTATACATTTTTATATTGCAATCCAGGATTTGAATACATTATCTAATTCGATTAAATCTGTCTTCCATATTCGGCTTTGAGCTTTCCTGATGAAGGTAAATCAAGAAGAGCGCGTCGGACTCATGAAATTTATAACGTGTTTTCATTTTTTTTTCCAGCTACAAAAGTTTAAAAAGAAGAAAATAGTCAACCATTGAAGAACGTGAACGAAATGTCATTTTTAGATAAAGATTTTTTTACATATTTGATTAACTGTTCTTTATAACATACCACGATGTTCCAATTATGTTTGATTTCTGACCTTTGAATACACGAATACCCACATTAATTTGATACTTTTCTCGGGTTTGGCTTTCTGTGTTTGCCCTTTTTGGTTTTGCCAGCTCTTCAAAATAGAAATAAGGAGATGTAGTATGATTGCCAATGAGACAACTATCCACCTAGGTAGGTTCAAACAAAGTGAATGTAAGCAATTATAGGCAACCGCACGGCATTTAGAGTCTGTAATTGACTTTCTTCGATTTTGGCTTCGAGTATAACTGAAGAGACCTTTACTGCTGAAATGCGAATATGAGACAGTGAAATTGGTACTGTTAATATTATTTCTACCACAGGGTTGTTACCTCAACTGGCGGACTGTTATTCCCCAAGGGTATCACCAGCCCAATAGCCAGTAAATTTGTCATCATTCTGGCATGAAAATATGGATATTATTATACCTTACATATATTATAAACAATTCTATTAGGTAACAAGTTATCACGTGACATGGAATAATTCACTTGATTGTCATTTAATTGCAAGGAAGGACGCATAACCCTAAGAATTTATACCAGCAGTGAATAACCCTATTATTCACCGGCGAATAACCTTTTGAGTTTTTTTATTTGTACACGAGTTATCTCCCATGAAAATGACGTCACAGACGTTTCGTGCGCACTTGTTTCCAGTAAGCCGGTCATGCGCCGGTTATGTGGTCGGCCTACGCCTATTCGTGCGTGAAACAAGTGGAACGGCTTATATACCGGCAAATCTAACATGGCTGCCCAAGGACCATTACTACCAGCTATAAAAGGTTATGGCCTATTCCAGCTGTTTGAGGACGACGAAGAAGAAAAATTGCAATTATATCTTTTACAGACTGAATTGTGAGATTTTTATTAAACGTTCAAAACTGTAACAAAAACGTTCTATAGAGCGACAAAGCATTTATATTGCTCAATTATTAACAATTAACAACAGGATAATAATAATAATAATAATAACAATAAATACTTTATTTATAAAGAGTGACTACAATTAGTTACAAATACTAATCTTCCCGGAGGCCCTCGGCAATTCTAGTACAGTATATAAATACAAATGTTAGTTTGTTTAGTTAGGTTTTATGCCGTTTTCAGCGCATTTTGGCTATTTCGCGGCGTCCAGTTTTTATTGGTGGAGGAAGCCGGAATACCCGGAGAGAACCACCGACCTTCGGTAGGAAAATTGGCAATCCTTGTCAATTAAGATCGGAGTCATACACACCCCGCCACAGGTGAGATTCGAACTCACAACCTCAGTTGTATACAAATACAAATAAAACTTGCAATCAAAAGATAAAAAATTTAAAAATCAAATTAGAAAGCATATGCATTTTGTACACCAAAACAAGATCATTATTGAACACTAATTGTTGTTTTGTTGCTGAAATAGGTATAAGCAGAATATTTTCTCTTGAATGCATCTATGTTCTGGGCATATTTTATTTCATGTGAAATATTATTCCATAAAACGGCAACCGAGTACTGAAATCTGTTTTCGGGCGTCGAAGTTAGCCAGTTTTAGCTGATCGTGAAGAGTAATCCGTTGATTCCGAACATTTTATAAACTGTTTACGTAAATAAATTAATTGGTACATTTATACCAGTGATTTATACATCAATACTCCCTTATGGTTTATTTTATGCTTTAACCAACAAGTTTTTAAATAAAAGATTTGATGAGATAGGAGACCATTTAAAACTGTAGCAATAATATATGTCACCGTAATGTGTCAAATCAGTTATATTTTTATAATTTCAATGTAAATAGACCTTAATATAGTATTGTTTTAATTTCAGGGAGAGTGCTCGAAAGGAGAGAGTGAAAACTCAGGGTTATTTTGAAGTACCTTGCTATCTACCAGACACTTTCCAGAGGTTTTTTTTAGAGTATCTCGAAATACTTTTGAAATTTTTGCCAACAATCTAGGTGCATGTCCGGAAATGCGTACACGTGTATATATAGGTGGTAGAGAAGAACTCCCACTCCATAAAAAAGTCTTGCTGGTTCTGCGTTACCTTGCGTCTCAAGAGACTATCTTGGAAATAAGTGACAAGTTTAATGTGACTGAGTATACTCTTTTGAAATATAGAAGACAAGTTTTAGATGCAGTCTATTACAACATGATGGATTATAACTTGGCCGACGCAAAATGAATTATCCAATGTCGCTCAACGGTTTAACGACATGGGTCAAAATCAATTTCCAGGGATAATTGGTGCTATAGATGGCACACATATACCGATAAAGGCCCCAAGAGAAAACCCACAAGCCTACTTCAACAGAAAGAAATTTCACTTGGTGATTCTACAAGCAGTTTGCAAAGACAATATGGAAATCATAGACATCAATGTTGGATAGCCGGGTCGTGTTCACGTGGGAAGATGGAGATAGAATTTCAGGGTATGGACGCTTCTAATTGGAGACGGAGCCTATCCATTGAAGAGATGGCTACTTACTCCATTTCGAGATAACGGGCATTTGACCGCCAAACAGAAAAAAATCAACAATAGTCTATCTTCAAAGAGACAAGTGATTGAAAGAAGTTTTGGACTTTTAAAGGGCCGTTTTAGGAGACTTAAACACATCAATATGATTGATTGACATTAAAGAAATATGCAATGTTGTATGTACAGCAGTTGTTTTCCACAATATTTGTATATCAAATGGTGAGAATTTGGAAGAGTTTTTGGAAGAGGACGATGATTTAATGCCACCTATTAATCCCCTATTTGAGCAACAGGAGCGAAATGCAGAAGGGGCTTGAAGAGATTTAATATGGCCAACAGGTTAAGATTTCTTTGAAGTACTGTAGACATGAACATTTGTAATGTGTAGGCCAAGTTTACCGAATTATCAATCTTTATCTTGCTAAAATAAAGATATCTACAAATCCTCTATCTCTTTTTAGATAAACAAATGCATTTATTATCTGTGACCGCTTGACTATATAGCTCATTTTATGCAAGTTAGGATGAGGGTAAATTGCCAGCAAGTCATTGTGTCCTTCGTCCTTTTTTTTTCAAGCTGTGGAAACCTACACATGCAAGTTTGTAAATAAGAAAGTCATTGATTGTTTGTTTTTGTATGCCCCGCAGCTAAAAGTTGGGTGGTGGCATATTGGTTACCCTTGTCCGTCCGTCCCTTAAGTTTTCGCACAAGAAGTCGGGAACTTTTCCACCGGAGTTCATGAGTTCACTCCAATTTTTAGTGGGGTTCGTGTCACTCAATCTTTAGTTTTCTGTGTTGTTTTGTGAACCTTCGTTTGTTTTGTCTTTTTTATTTAGGCCACGGTTTTGTCTTTTTGTCTACCATGCAAGCTGCGGAAAAAAAAACTGGACGGAGGTTATCTGAGCTACAAACTGCAGCTTGTCTGGTAGTACGATCATCAGTTGTGATCGGGAAGTCTTGTTCGTTCTAGTTGTTATTTTATTTTACTTGGTTGCCTATCTGTCAATAAAAAAAGATGGTGACCAGCGGGGGACTTAATTTAACATAGGGCTCTGTGTGAAATACATTACAATATCTCCTTTTTTGGAACCACTGATTGGATGGAAACCGATCATAGCAGAAACGTTACTTGTAAGATGTTGACCAAGTGTTCGGTCTTACTTTGGTGCTGATCTGTCTTTCAAAATGGCTGCCAGTGGGGTACTTAGTTTAACATAGGACCCTTTAAAAAACCTTCTTCTTCAGAACTGCTGAATGGATTAAAATCAAATATAACACAGATGTTCCTCAGGTCCTTATTGAATATTGTTACTTTAGTGCTAATCCAAAATGGCCAACAGTGGGACGTAGCTTAACATTGGTCCTACTGGAAGTGTAAAAAATGTCTGCATGAAATCTACCACTGTAGCAATTAAAATCAATACAGCAAGCCTGTTTCTTGTGAGGTGGGTACTAATTATTATTACTTAACAAGTCCATTTCTAAAGGAGTAAGTGCACCAGTTGAACAACAGGCGAGCGGTTACATGCTCGTATGAGCCTCTAGGTAATATGCCATATGATGTAGGTCTTCTAATCTTGCATGAATATGCATCGTTGAGTAGGTCAGCATTCAAGCAAAAGTAGGTCATTTTGACCTAGATTTTATGCATCAGTGACCAGGTTAAAGTTCATGTCAAAGCTTCTGAAGATACTGTAAGATATAGAGACTTCTAAGCTTGCATGCAGATGCATATTTGAGATCAAGCATCCAAGTAAAAGAAGGTGACTTTTACCTAGTTGTTATGCTTCAGTGACAAGGTAAACGTTAATGTCCTAGCTCTTGTCTAAGGATACTGTAGGTGTGGGGACTTCTACGCTTGCCTGCAATTTGGTTTGGAGAGTAGGTCAGCAGCTACGCCAGTTGGGTTGGTCACTTTGACCTATATTTTATGTTTCAGTGACAAAGTTAAGATTTACGTCCAAGCTTCAATTTGAGGGTACTATAGGATATAGGGACTTCTACACTTGACAAAGTAGATTCCTTGTAACGAAAATTCTTGATCTGCTATTGCCTCTGAAATGATTATTCTGTCAAACACTGCAGACATTTATATGAAAAATGTTTTCATGATATAAATTGGTGGTCATGTCCGTGAGATAACTATTTGAATTCTTTCTTTTGGGTTGTAATGATTATCTTGCAATTGTTTCAAAATAAATGTACAAAGATACCGGTTTTTTGGACGGGCAGACTTGCATTGACATAAATATATGACACCAGACATCCAGATCCTTTCGAAACACCAACTTCACTTGAATGATCACGAGTATGTTCTTGAATGTTTAGTTTACATCATTGTTATGTGGCCAGATGCAGGCTACCCTTGGGTGTGAGGATTCCTCACTGCTCATTGGAGACACATGAGTCACCCTGTGCTGTATTTGCAATTTAACTCACATGTTGGGTTGTTGTCTCTTTGGCACATTCCCCATTTCCATTCATTTTTCTATACAAGGATATGATACTTTTGAACACTTCAAGAATAAATAAACTATATGGGTGTCTACCGTGTCAAAAACCTGGAGGTGACAAGTCCTAAATGTTCTGACATAGATATCAGTTGACGGTTCTTTTTCATGAATGCTTGCAAAGTTTGAATTAGTATAAAAGACGTGAAATAGTATAACAAATAACTTTTATTCGTAACAAATGTAAACAAGTTCCTCTTGGAAATAAATATTTTAAAAAATTAAATAAACCTGTCAAGGAAAAAGAAAGATTGTATACTGTTTATGACATTAAAAAATCATTGCAAATTATATAGATAATACATTTCAATACCTTTGAATATCCTCTTTGCTTAGGCTACAATTAGGAAAAAAATATTGTTAGCCCTAACCTGTGTCCACATTATTCGTCTTGGGTAGATAGGTATGTGATTTTTTTCCCTATATATTTTTATATACAAGTTGTAACATTTGTGCTTTAAAAGTCATTTAAATGTTGTTGTTTTTTTAGAGAAACTGTGCACAGTCCACACATTTTTAAAACTGTTTTCTTTTTTTGTAAAAAAAATTTAAAAGAAAATTCTCAATAATTTATTTTGGGGTATGCATCTTTTTTCAGGGTTGGTAGGATAAGGGGAAACAAACTTTTTTTTCAATTCTATTACTCCATGTAAATTATTCAACCAGTACAACTGATTTCTCTGTTGGATCAATAAACAACATACATATTTTCATGGCTAGTGTACATCAGAATTTTACCAAAGACAAGCTACAACAGCAAAACTGATTATGTTCTGAGGCTACCCTGGGGAAAACATGCACACTTAAATGACAAATCAATTTCAACACAATCACTGCCACACACTTTTCTGTCTACCCAAACAGACTGTATAAAAACATATAATGAAAATAAAAACAAAAGTTACAATTACATTAAATGTAAAAACAGTTAACAGAAAAATCATGTCATTTTTTTTGGAACAAGATCTCGCAGAATGCTTGTGAATTCTTTAAACACTTCCATCTTTTCCTTGTGATGCCTTTCTGTGGTCTTTTGGAGATTGTCCAATCTTTCATCAACTTCTCCTTTTTCCATCCTTTTCTTTTTCTTTCCCTTTGTGCCAGCTGTAAACTAATAGTATTTTAATAAGAAATTGTCAGATTTCAGTACTCCAAATTAGTGGTAGACTGTGATAAATCATTCAGGTTAACAATAAATACCAGTTATTCATAAGCACAATACAGAAACACTGAGGAAAATTTACCAACAATCACTCAAGTGGGTAATATTTTAACAATATCACAAAATGTAGACCGTCCACGGGTGGTGAAGTTTACCAGGAAAAATTATATTGCCTAAGCAACAGGCGAGAAGAAATATCAATTTTCCAGTCCATATCACAACCCGAGGGGTGTCCAAATTTTGCGAAATCATTAAAGATTGTGTTTATTGCATTGAAGAGCCATTAAAATCAATGATTAATTCATCATTTTACTTTAACCTATGCTATTAACTCTATTCAGGAGTTCACATTGCATAAACAGCTGCACTGAATTAAAAAGATTCAAACTCAAATCCCAATGGATAAATCATAACACTTCTTATAATGCCATTATGAAGCAGCAGAGATAATGGTTTCTTTGGCATCACTCTTGTGATGTCACTTACAAACCAAAAATTTGAACCGGCTACTACTACTACTTTGGATTTCTTCATGTCAGCTGACTGACGTTTAGCCAATAGAATATTAGAATCTAATAAACACACAACTACAGTACCTTCTTCACTATCTCCACTATCTTCAGTTTTTTTTCTTTTTTCTCCTTCAACTTTGTCTTTTCTTTTTTCTTCTGAAGCACCTAAAACAAAAAAAAAACATGAAAAGGTTTGGTTGGTAGAGCATTGATATAATTTCAAGACAACTGTTGTAGAAGTTGATTAGGCACTTGAAAATACCAGCAAAATCTAATTTGACACAGAGAAATTCAATCAAATTCTGTGGTATGACCTCAATATTGTGACACAGTAGATGCAGGTACACTGTAATCAATATGAATTGTTTCCATAAATTTTGATTCTCATCAAGTTCTTGATATTTAAGGGCCAGTGGAGTGCTTTGCTAGGCAATTGGAGCTAGGGAGTAATATATCGTGTTTTTGCTAATTCTTTTATCATATATTTAAAAGAAATAATATGAAATATATGCTCAAAAGACACGATCCACATCTTACATACCTTTTATAACAAATATCCAAAAGCCAAATTTAACTGCGTGTAAAGCGCTTTTTTGGATTTATCTTCATCAGACACGCTAGAGGCCAAAAATATGTTGTTTTAAAATCCTCGTAACTACTTGTGTTGTTTTGTCCAAAGGTAAGAGTTGTTAATTTACTTTGTATGTATTTCAATCACCAAATTCTGTCTCATTAAGTACTTTAAGAGGGCTGAAAATCAGGTGATAACATTCTGTTTTCCAGTTTATATGGCCAAATATTATTTTCTTTTTCTTTAATATGTTTATGGTATTGAATAATTAAAAGCAATTTTACCAGGTTTCTCTTTACTTTGGAGAAATGTACAGGATTTACATCAGCCTGGTTTGAAAAAACCTCATCCAGCTTTTCAGCAATGGTGTCTTCTTCAGGATTGCCTTCCCCACTTTTGTCGCTGAATTTTTGGTTTCTCAGCTGTTTTTCTTTTAATGACTTGATTTTGAGTCTACACTGCTCTGATGAAAAGTCATATAAACCTCTTCATCTTGTCACTCATAAGTTGCCACTTGTTTTTCCCTGGCTTTTTAGAATCTTCCATCTCTTTGTAATGCTCTAAGAGCAGTTTCATACTTTTATCATCCCATGTGGTATTACAGAGAGAGGTCACATTGTTCTCTGGTAAAAAAAAAATGACTGGCCCTAAATATAACTGGACTAATATTAGTACCCAACCGGCAGCCCGTTAAACCCTGTACATTGGGGACATAAGTTTCATTAAGCTTTTAAACTTGACTTTCAAGATCATGAACCAAACCTATATACAGCAAGCAGTCTAATACTAAACAACAGCGCTGCCAAAGTTATGAACAGGACATGAATCTGTACAGACAGAGGGACAAATAGAAAGTGTCATTCCTATGTACCCCACCCCCTTTTTGAACTTTGTTCGCTGAAAGCTACAAAACAGGATTTAGAGCCTTGTTCCTTGATAATTTGATTTTTTAAATGTATTGGGTGTGATATTGTCCCATGTACATTTACTTCATATCCCTATTTTCTATGTACATGATGTTGGAGCATATTTCATATGAAACTACTATACAAAATGTACATGGTACGGGTACACAGTTATCGTCCTTTGATTTTCGTTGTCCACAAATATAGTCCCTAGTGTGGACAGTGTGTTACTTGTCGATTTTTTTTATACCCCTTCCGAATTTATTTCTCCATGTTTTATGACTCAAATAGTAAGTAGGGGGGTGAAATGACACTGTAAAAAAATTTGGGTCATGAATTTTAAAGTAAAGTAGTGATTTGGTCCAGCTGAAAAATGTTAAAAATTAGCACTTCGGAGGCTGTCAAAAGATTTGAAGACCCCCTTAGCATGAAATTGTCCATATTTTGAGTTAGAGCCGATGAAGTTTTCTATAATTTTGATATAATTTGTCCCAAAAGTAGTACAACACACTGTAAAAATATTATTGAGAAAGCGCAGGTGGGATTTTTTTAATTTTCATTTATTGTCTAAAAGAAATGCACTACGAAATAACTGTGTACTCGGACCTAAGAGGTGAAATCTGGAAATATAGAATCTGTACTTTGGCAACTTCCCTGAATGATTTGATGGTGTCAATTTATCAAATAGCATAAAACTAAAGGATTTAAACTTTTATTTGATAGAATTTCTGCAAAAATGACCAATTTTGGCATTTTATGGTCAAAATAAGCATTTCATAGCTTTTTCAATTTTGATGCATAAGTGGCATTCTGACTTTCTATCTGACAGGTTTTTATGTGTCAATATTTGTGTTTCTATGCTTCAATCCAGTTGTATTACTCATTTGTGAACTCTGAATCTACAGAAAAGAAGATTATCTCAGACAATATGTGCAAAATGTGTTGTATATATGGTCCTCGTCTAACGCCCTGTTTGGATCAAGTTAAATGTGAGGAGCTTGGAACATAAAAGTTGAAGTCCATTATAAAGACCTCACTAAATTTGTATAAAAAGCACTAAACAATGTCTTTTGTGCCTGTTTTATGTCACATAATATCTTTCTTTTCTTCTGTAGGATAGCAAGTGGTTCAAATATAAGCCTGTTGAGACTAAAATTGCATGCATGTTTTTCACTAAAAAGTGAAAAATCTTTGTATCAGACCATACTGTCTGCAAAAAAAGTTGAATGCAAGAGTCTTTTTGTGCTCAGATTTATTGTATCATGTCACCTGAGTATAGAAATGATAGAAAAGACACAAAATTTTATTTCATATAGCTTCAATATGCATTTTTAAATGTAAATATGTGATACGGCCTAAATTGACCCTAAATTATTTTCAGTCTTACTTGGCCTAAGACCCTTTTAAACTAATGTGATATGTTATTTGTAAGTTTTCTTTCCATTTAAAGTACATTAAATACATATGTAAGGATTATTTATAACCAAAAAGCTTTACAAATTTAAAATTGCAGGAAAATATTACATCTTCATGTAAGGCCCCCCTTCATTGGAAAACCTCCATTTTTAGCCACAGGCTCATATAATTTTGACTTTTTAATAATTATAATAAGTCTGATAAATCAAATGAGTACTCTATTGCTTTTAATACATAATATATTATATATTAAGGCATTTCAAAAGTATTTTTTTGCAATATTTTAATTTTTTAAGCCCCAAATGTTGATAGTTGAAAATTTTCAATTTTAACGTCTAAATTTAACACTCAAAGTTGAATATAGAATTAGTCATATTGTCTATAATATATATCCTATTGCCATGAAACTTTGTAAGCAGTCTTATAATTTAATAAGCTTTGGTCATACCAAGTTTCATTAAGATTGGTCAACTTTTTCTACCCTATTAGGTCCGGGTACACAGTTATCGTCCTTTGATTTTCGTTGTCCACAAATATAGTCCCTAGTGTGGACAGTGTGTTACTTGTCGATTTTTTTTATACCCCTTCCGAATTTATTTCTCCATGTTTTATGACTCAAATAGTAAGTAGGGGGGTGAAATGACACTGTAAAAAAATTTGGGTCATGAATTTTAAAGTAAAGTAGTGATTTGGTCCAGCTGAAAAATGTTAAAAATTAGCACTTCGGAGGCTGTCAAAAGATTTGAAGACCCCCTTAGCATGAAATTGTCCATATTTTGAGTTAGAGCCGATGAAGTTTTCTATAATTTTGATATAATTTGTCCCAAAAGTAGTACAACACACTGTAAAAATATTATTGAGAAAGCGCAGGTGGGATTTTTTTAATTTTCATTTATTGTCTAAAAGAAATGCACTACGAAATAACTGTGTACTCGGACCTAAGAGGTGAAATCTGGAAATATAGAATCTGTACTTTGGCAACTTCCCTGAATGATTTGATGGTGTCAATTTATCAAATAGCATAAAACTAAAGGATTTAAACTTTTATTTGATAGAATTTCTGCAAAAATGACCAATTTTGGCATTTTATGGTCAAAATAAGCATTTCATAGCTTTTTCAATTTTGATGCATAAGTGGCATTCTGACTTTCTATCTGACAGGTTTTTATGTGTCAATATTTGTGTTTCTATGCTTCAATCCAGTTGTATTACTCATTTGTGAACTCTGAATCTACAGAAAAGAAGATTATCTCAGACAATATGTGCAAAATGTGTTGTATATATGGTCCTCGTCTAACGCCCTGTTTGGATCAAGTTAAATGTGAGGAGCTTGGAACATAAAAGTTGAAGTCCATTATAAAGACCTCACTAAATTTGTATAAAAAGCACTAAACAATGTCTTTTGTGCCTGTTTTATGTCACATAATATCTTTCTTTTCTTCTGTAGGATAGCAAGTGGTTCAAATATAAGCCTGTTGAGACTAAAATTGCATGCATGTTTTTCACTAAAAAGTGAAAAATCTTTGTATCAGACCATACTGTCTGCAAAAAAAGTTGAATGCAAGAGTCTTTTTGTGCTCAGATTTATTGTATCATGTCACCTGAGTATAGAAATGATAGAAAAGACACAAAATTTTATTTCATATAGCTTCAATATGCATTTTTAAATGTAAATATGTGATACGGCCTAAATTGACCCTAAATTATTTTCAGTCTTACTTGGCCTAAGACCCTTTTAAACTAATGTGATATGTTATTTGTAAGTTTTCTTTCCATTTAAAGTACATTAAATACATATGTAAGGATTATTTATAACCAAAAAGCTTTACAAATTTAAAATTGCAGGAAAATATTACATCTTCATGTAAGGCCCCCCTTCATTGGAAAACCTCCATTTTTAGCCACAGGCTCATATAATTTTGACTTTTTAATAATTATAATAAGTCTGATAAATCAAATGAGTACTCTATTGCTTTTAATACATAATATATTATATATTAAGGCATTTCAAAAGTATTTTTTTGCAATATTTTAATTTTTTAAGCCCCAAATGTTGATAGTTGAAAATTTTCAATTTTAACGTCTAAATTTAACACTCAAAGTTGAATATAGAATTAGTCATATTGTCTATAATATATATCCTATTGCCATGAAACTTTGTAAGCAGTCTTATAATTTAATAAGCTTTGGTCATACCAAGTTTCATTAAGATTGGTCAACTTTTTCTACCCTATTAGGTCCGGGTACACAGTTATCGTCCTTTGATTTTCGTTGTCCACAAATATAGTCCCTAGTGTGGACAGTGTGTTACTTGTCGATTTTTTTTATACCCCTTCCGAATTTATTTCTCCATGTTTTATGACTCAAATAGTAAGTAGGGGGGTGAAATGACACTGTAAAAAAATTTGGGTCATGAATTTTAAAGTAAAGTAGTGATTTGGTCCAGCTGAAAAATGTTAAAAATTAGCACTTCGGAGGCTGTCAAAAGATTTGAAGACCCCCTTAGCATGAAATTGTCCATATTTTGAGTTAGAGCCGATGAAGTTTTCTATAATTTTGATATAATTTGTCCCAAAAGTAGTACAACACACTGTAAAAATATTATTGAGAAAGCGCAGGTGGGATTTTTTTAATTTTCATTTATTGTCTAAAAGAAATGCACTACGAAATAACTGTGTACTCGGACCTAAGAGGTGAAATCTGGAAATATAGAATCTGTACTTTGGCAACTTCCCTGAATGATTTGATGGTGTCAATTTATCAAATAGCATAAAACTAAAGGATTTAAACTTTTATTTGATAGAATTTCTGCAAAAATGACCAATTTTGGCATTTTATGGTCAAAATAAGCATTTCATAGCTTTTTCAATTTTGATGCATAAGTGGCATTCTGACTTTCTATCTGACAGGTTTTTATGTGTCAATATTTGTGTTTCTATGCTTCAATCCAGTTGTATTACTCATTTGTGAACTCTGAATCTACAGAAAAGAAGATTATCTCAGACAATATGTGCAAAATGTGTTGTATATATGGTCCTCGTCTAACGCCCTGTTTGGATCAAGTTAAATGTGAGGAGCTTGGAACATAAAAGTTGAAGTCCATTATAAAGACCTCACTAAATTTGTATAAAAAGCACTAAACAATGTCTTTTGTGCCTGTTTTATGTCACATAATATCTTTCTTTTCTTCTGTAGGATAGCAAGTGGTTCAAATATAAGCCTGTTGAGACTAAAATTGCATGCATGTTTTTCACTAAAAAGTGAAAAATCTTTGTATCAGACCATACTGTCTGCAAAAAAAGTTGAATGCAAGAGTCTTTTTGTGCTCAGATTTATTGTATCATGTCACCTGAGTATAGAAATGATAGAAAAGACACAAAATTTTATTTCATATAGCTTCAATATGCATTTTTAAATGTAAATATGTGATACGGCCTAAATTGACCCTAAATTATTTTCAGTCTTACTTGGCCTAAGACCCTTTTAAACTAATGTGATATGTTATTTGTAAGTTTTCTTTCCATTTAAAGTACATTAAATACATATGTAAGGATTATTTATAACCAAAAAGCTTTACAAATTTAAAATTGCAGGAAAATATTACATCTTCATGTAAGGCCCCCCTTCATTGGAAAACCTCCATTTTTAGCCACAGGCTCATATAATTTTGACTTTTTAATAATTATAATAAGTCTGATAAATCAAATGAGTACTCTATTGCTTTTAATACATAATATATTATATATTAAGGCATTTCAAAAGTATTTTTTTGCAATATTTTAATTTTTTAAGCCCCAAATGTTGATAGTTGAAAATTTTCAATTTTAACGTCTAAATTTAACACTCAAAGTTGAATATAGAATTAGTCATATTGTCTATAATATATATCCTATTGCCATGAAACTTTGTAAGCAGTCTTATAATTTAATAAGCTTTGGTCATACCAAGTTTCATTAAGATTGGTCAACTTTTTCTACCCTATTAGGTCCGGGTACACAGTTATCGTCCTTTGATTTTCGTTGTCCACAAATATAGTCCCTAGTGTGGACAGTGTGTTACTTGTCGATTTTTTTTATACCCCTTCCGAATTTATTTCTCCATGTTTTATGACTCAAATAGTAAGTAGGGGGGTGAAATGACACTGTAAAAAAATTTGGGTCATGAATTTTAAAGTAAAGTAGTGATTTGGTCCAGCTGAAAAATGTTAAAAATTAGCACTTCGGAGGCTGTCAAAAGATTTGAAGACCCCCTTAGCATGAAATTGTCCATATTTTGAGTTAGAGCCGATGAAGTTTTCTATAATTTTGATATAATTTGTCCCAAAAGTAGTACAACACACTGTAAAAATATTATTGAGAAAGCGCAGGTGGGATTTTTTTAATTTTCATTTATTGTCTAAAAGAAATGCACTACGAAATAACTGTGTACTCGGACCTAAGAGGTGAAATCTGGAAATATAGAATCTGTACTTTGGCAACTTCCCTGAATGATTTGATGGTGTCAATTTATCAAATAGCATAAAACTAAAGGATTTAAACTTTTATTTGATAGAATTTCTGCAAAAATGACCAATTTTGGCATTTTATGGTCAAAATAAGCATTTCATAGCTTTTTCAATTTTGATGCATAAGTGGCATTCTGACTTTCTATCTGACAGGTTTTTATGTGTCAATATTTGTGTTTCTATGCTTCAATCCAGTTGTATTACTCATTTGTGAACTCTGAATCTACAGAAAAGAAGATTATCTCAGACAATATGTGCAAAATGTGTTGTATATATGGTCCTCGTCTAACGCCCTGTTTGGATCAAGTTAAATGTGAGGAGCTTGGAACATAAAAGTTGAAGTCCATTATAAAGACCTCACTAAATTTGTATAAAAAGCACTAAACAATGTCTTTTGTGCCTGTTTTATGTCACATAATATCTTTCTTTTCTTCTGTAGGATAGCAAGTGGTTCAAATATAAGCCTGTTGAGACTAAAATTGCATGCATGTTTTTCACTAAAAAGTGAAAAATCTTTGTATCAGACCATACTGTCTGCAAAAAAAGTTGAATGCAAGAGTCTTTTTGTGCTCAGATTTATTGTATCATGTCACCTGAGTATAGAAATGATAGAAAAGACACAAAATTTTATTTCATATAGCTTCAATATGCATTTTTAAATGTAAATATGTGATACGGCCTAAATTGACCCTAAATTATTTTCAGTCTTACTTGGCCTAAGACCCTTTTAAACTAATGTGATATGTTATTTGTAAGTTTTCTTTCCATTTAAAGTACATTAAATACATATGTAAGGATTATTTATAACCAAAAAGCTTTACAAATTTAAAATTGCAGGAAAATATTACATCTTCATGTAAGGCCCCCCTTCATTGGAAAACCTCCATTTTTAGCCACAGGCTCATATAATTTTGACTTTTTAATAATTATAATAAGTCTGATAAATCAAATGAGTACTCTATTGCTTTTAATACATAATATATTATATATTAAGGCATTTCAAAAGTATTTTTTTGCAATATTTTAATTTTTTAAGCCCCAAATGTTGATAGTTGAAAATTTTCAATTTTAACGTCTAAATTTAACACTCAAAGTTGAATATAGAATTAGTCATATTGTCTATAATATATATCCTATTGCCATGAAACTTTGTAAGCAGTCTTATAATTTAATAAGCTTTGGTCATACCAAGTTTCATTAAGATTGGTCAACTTTTTCTACCCTATTAGGTCCGGGTACACAGTTATCGTCCTTTGATTTTCGTTGTCCACAAATATAGTCCCTAGTGTGGACAGTGTGTTACTTGTCGATTTTTTTTATACCCCTTCCGAATTTATTTCTCCATGTTTTATGACTCAAATAGTAAGTAGGGGGGTGAAATGACACTGTAAAAAAATTTGGGTCATGAATTTTAAAGTAAAGTAGTGATTTGGTCCAGCTGAAAAATGTTAAAAATTAGCACTTCGGAGGCTGTCAAAAGATTTGAAGACCCCCTTAGCATGAAATTGTCCATATTTTGAGTTAGAGCCGATGAAGTTTTCTATAATTTTGATATAATTTGTCCCAAAAGTAGTACAACACACTGTAAAAATATTATTGAGAAAGCGCAGGTGGGATTTTTTTAATTTTCATTTATTGTCTAAAAGAAATGCACTACGAAATAACTGTGTACTCGGACCTAAGAGGTGAAATCTGGAAATATAGAATCTGTACTTTGGCAACTTCCCTGAATGATTTGATGGTGTCAATTTATCAAATAGCATAAAACTAAAGGATTTAAACTTTTATTTGATAGAATTTCTGCAAAAATGACCAATTTTGGCATTTTATGGTCAAAATAAGCATTTCATAGCTTTTTCAATTTTGATGCATAAGTGGCATTCTGACTTTCTATCTGACAGGTTTTTATGTGTCAATATTTGTGTTTCTATGCTTCAATCCAGTTGTATTACTCATTTGTGAACTCTGAATCTACAGAAAAGAAGATTATCTCAGACAATATGTGCAAAATGTGTTGTATATATGGTCCTCGTCTAACGCCCTGTTTGGATCAAGTTAAATGTGAGGAGCTTGGAACATAAAAGTTGAAGTCCATTATAAAGACCTCACTAAATTTGTATAAAAAGCACTAAACAATGTCTTTTGTGCCTGTTTTATGTCACATAATATCTTTCTTTTCTTCTGTAGGATAGCAAGTGGTTCAAATATAAGCCTGTTGAGACTAAAATTGCATGCATGTTTTTCACTAAAAAGTGAAAAATCTTTGTATCAGACCATACTGTCTGCAAAAAAAGTTGAATGCAAGAGTCTTTTTGTGCTCAGATTTATTGTATCATGTCACCTGAGTATAGAAATGATAGAAAAGACACAAAATTTTATTTCATATAGCTTCAATATGCATTTTTAAATGTAAATATGTGATACGGCCTAAATTGACCCTAAATTATTTTCAGTCTTACTTGGCCTAAGACCCTTTTAAACTAATGTGATATGTTATTTGTAAGTTTTCTTTCCATTTAAAGTACATTAAATACATATGTAAGGATTATTTATAACCAAAAAGCTTTACAAATTTAAAATTGCAGGAAAATATTACATCTTCATGTAAGGCCCCCCTTCATTGGAAAACCTCCATTTTTAGCCACAGGCTCATATAATTTTGACTTTTTAATAATTATAATAAGTCTGATAAATCAAATGAGTACTCTATTGCTTTTAATACATAATATATTATATATTAAGGCATTTCAAAAGTATTTTTTTGCAATATTTTAATTTTTTAAGCCCCAAATGTTGATAGTTGAAAATTTTCAATTTTAACGTCTAAATTTAACACTCAAAGTTGAATATAGAATTAGTCATATTGTCTATAATATATATCCTATTGCCATGAAACTTTGTAAGCAGTCTTATAATTTAATAAGCTTTGGTCATACCAAGTTTCATTAAGATTGGTCAACTTTTTCTACCCTATTAGGTCCGGGTACACAGTTATCGTCCTTTGATTTTCGTTGTCCACAAATATAGTCCCTAGTGTGGACAGTGTGTTACTTGTCGATTTTTTTTATACCCCTTCCGAATTTATTTCTCCATGTTTTATGACTCAAATAGTAAGTAGGGGGGTGAAATGACACTGTAAAAAAATTTGGGTCATGAATTTTAAAGTAAAGTAGTGATTTGGTCCAGCTGAAAAATGTTAAAAATTAGCACTTCGGAGGCTGTCAAAAGATTTGAAGACCCCCTTAGCATGAAATTGTCCATATTTTGAGTTAGAGCCGATGAAGTTTTCTATAATTTTGATATAATTTGTCCCAAAAGTAGTACAACACACTGTAAAAATATTATTGAGAAAGCGCAGGTGGGATTTTTTTAATTTTCATTTATTGTCTAAAAGAAATGCACTACGAAATAACTGTGTACTCGGACCACATGTACTGATTTGGTACAATGTATTTTTATAAGATTTTAGGTTGCATTTAAAAGTATACAGATTGTCTACTTGTAAAGCATGGCTATAATATTCACCAGCATGCATTATATGTGTATAAAACCATTGAAACTTACATGTGTGTATTAGCTGGAAACAGAAATACTAATAATGTTTGGCCCAAACAAACTTTCATTTTTTGTGTCAACATCCTGTTGTTGCCTGTGGGGCTCAACACAGGACTTCAATAAGTTCATGTGTATTTTGTTTCTGTAGGAACTTGTAAACATGTTAATGTTTTGTTAAATAAATGATTAACATTTACAAGACGAGTCAAAGGGTTAATTTGATATGAACATCAGGTAAATATAATTAAAAAAAATACAATGTACCAATAATCTCCGTCAACAAATACTAAAGATTTCTTCGCTTTTTCCTGGGCATCCAGTGAATCCAAGGAATGATTTGGGACAGGATTATGACAAATATAGCAGGTCCACCTTAATTTCTTGCTATCAACATGTTCAACATCCATCTACAAAAGAAATCATAATTCATATCCACTATTGATCAGCTTTTTATTAAAGCAAGGAGGATGGATGGGATAATTGACTGTCCCTCTGGTATCTTTCGTCCCTCTTTTATAAAAGGAATGTCACTTACATCTGAAAAAATTATTTTGTATCAACGACTTTGGTTCTATTTACGCTTCATAAAACAAGAAAGAGTTTATGTCCCACGGACACGAGTGGACACAGGACCCCTGACATTGTGAGGATGTTGATAGTTAGATTGCGGATGTGGGTTCTGGATCTGGCGTGAGGTCAATTCTATGTTCTTTGTTGTTCAATTTATATGTCAACATAGGAAATGATGATGGATATGGATAGACACACCATGAAATAGTTGATAATTTATGGCAAAGCACTCATATCAAAATCCAATTCCTTTGATCAGTAAAAAAACAATTATGCAATGTTTGGGGTTTTTTAATTGTTTAGTGTGATAAAATACGTGTTAAATAACAGGTGTCAACTCATTATATCATTCAATGTATTCATAACAAATGTAATTGTGACAGAAAGATGATTAACAACAAAGTTTTAAATGCACAAGTTTGGTTCTTACAACAGTCAGCCATGTTTTTCGCCGCTTAGCCGGTCAAATCAAACCGGCTCGAGCGGTGTAAGCCGGGCATGCGCAGTGCGGAAATGTTTTACAAACAAGTGTCATGCCGGTTTGCCGACGGCTAACGGCGTAAGCCGTTTGCTAGAAACAAGTCCCACCGTAATTAAACAAAATGGAAACGTTCACGTTACAGGAAGCCCATCGAGTGACAAGGAAACAAGGCTTCGGACATGCATATAGTGCCGATGATATCTCTTATAAACTGTCCTTTTCAGGGCCATCAATATTTTACAAAAAAATTCTACCTTTTTGTACATACAAGAAATTCCAAGACACAAATTTATTTTCGAACGTTAAAACCTGTGTTTGTTACTATACAGTAAGGTAAGTGCTTTTTCAATGATACAGAAAGGCCCTTCCACTGTTAGTTCGGTATAATAAAACATTTGTGGCTCCTTAGAAGCGATGAATATCCAAAATTGTCAACCCTAAAAAAATACTTCACTTCGGGCTGCCCTTTTAAACATTTTTTTGATTTACTTTTTACCTTTATCTGTCAATTATTTTCACTTTGTAAGTGCATTTCGCGTTTATAAATGTTATAGTAAAACAGTATTACAAAATACATGATAATGCAATGAAATTTTTTTAAAGCTTACATACATCTAAACTACCAAGACATAGATAAGGTTTGTACAGACAGGAATACAGTCTGTTATACTTTTGTTTTTATTGTTCAATCCACTATGTAAATCAAACCGTATTTTACAGTAAACATGGCATAACTAAAGATTGAAAGTATAGTACTATTTTGAAGTAAAGTTATTTTTTATTTTTTTTATCAGTGTATCTGTACGAGTTTCTTGTTTGGATTTTTTTCTATGATACAACAATGTTTCTAGAGTATTTATTCATAGGTTTTGATTTTGTATCTGTTCTTGTTTTCCTGTATGGAAAAGGAACTATACTTACACTCCATGTGCACTGCTTTTCAAGTCACTGTAAATTGGTTTGTTTTGACCGGAAATTTGGAACAGCTGATATCGTTCTTACTTGGTAATGATGCTGGTATTCTGTTTGAATATATTTGTCGCATGGAGACTGTATTACTACAATAATCTACACCTAACACTTAGGAAATATCTTTCTGATTTTTTTTTTAGAATTTATATTATTTGGTTATAGAAATGCAATGTGAAATATTTGGTGGTTTGCCTCCATAATTTCTTTGCATAACATTCTATAAATTGGATAAAGTCAATATTAGAAAATAGACTACTCCGTTCATTAAACTTAGTTTGTCAATAGAAACATGAAATGCGGTCAAAATTTGAAATATTTAATAATTTTTTTTATATTTCTATATTTTGGGCTGAAATACCAAATTTTTCATAACAAAATATGAACAAAAGCAGTGTTTTGTAAATTTTTTTTAGGAATATCTAAATTAAATACATATGATCTGAATTCATATTCATTAAATGTTCATGATTTTAGAAAAAAAACCCAGCATCTAATTAAACAAAATTTCATCGGTGATTTTTTTTTTTTAAAATTGGTACTTAATCATCCTACATTATTTAGTCAAATAAATTGTAGAAAACATGGATCAATTTCAAGCTAATGATTAAAATTAGTTGGTAAATTTACATCTTTTTCCGATATGTTACATTTTGATTAAGCGAAAAATAAGATTTTACGTTAGCAACGTTAATACCTGCCCTGAAACTGTATCGTATGCCCTTAATGAAAACAAAAATTGGCTGTCATATTTTCATATTATTAAAAAAAATACTGCCTGTGCCCTGAAAAGGTTTATTAGCCAACAGATGAAACATTTTCTGAGATATGGCGAAGTCTAAAAACTATTAGTATCCGAAATATTGTCATTAAATCACAGATCATGACTTTCTTTCTTTTGAATGAAAGAAATTGATGGAAATCTATGATTCTCTTTTATGTAAAATATGTACGAATCAGGCTGATTTTGTTTTCAATATTTATTTCCGTAGTAAAACATCATTGCCTTTCAAATATTCGGCTTTAAGAGTTCCTGATGAAGGAACACCCAGAAAATCGCTTTGGACGCATGACATTTACAAAGTTTTTTTTTCTTCATTTTTATACATTGTCGTTTTACCTGATGGCCACAAAAACACTTTGTTTTTACCCATCGTCAAATTCCACAGAAAATTCATGACCAAAGTTCAAAATTTCTAATGATACTGTTTCATGACAATAAATACACATTACAAAATTCATGACCAAAGTTGAAAATTTCTAATGATACTGTTTCATGACAATAAATGCACATTACATAATGCTACAAACATTTATAAAACTACTCTTTTTAAAATAAAAATAACGTTGTTTACACTTTAAAATGTTTAAAAATGTAACACAAGACGCGTTTGTAACTATTTAGAAATAGAATAGAATCTGTCATAAATGACCAAGACCCTTTTACGTATATTTACATTCTATTTCAAGATAAGCAGTTGAACACAATGTACACTATAGATGAACATTTTCAGTGTAGATCTTTGCAATAGATCACCGACATTTAGTTTCATATGGAGTTTAATTGAAAAAAATATTTAAAGATTGATTTTATGTAAGTATGCGATTTGATTGTAAACTTAATTATTACAAAATATTACAGATTCACCAGAAGTTGGTAGAGTACTTTAGCTGCTCAAAGTAACATCAAGTATTCTTTAAGTATCTAGTGTTGATTTATATCTTTGATCTTCGTCAACAATAACTTGAAAGGTATAGAATTGTATTACCTGAACACTAAGGATAGAGAATTATATTAAAGACATGTTTTATGATTAGGTCATTCAAATTTCTGTTTTTTTTTCATATGCTACAAGAATGTGACCCACGCAAGCACAGACTACAGGACACTTACAACATATATTTATAAGTACAGCTGAGTTCTACGACATCAGAGTAATAGAGATCAGATTACTAGTTGACCAAAAAAGGCGCAGATATCATTTTGTTTTCTTTCTTAATTTCAGTTTATACGCATTTTTGAGTTCATGGCTTAAATGCCGTCATTTGTGTTAATTAAAGACCTTTGATTGATTATATCATGGATATAATACATGACTTCAAAAATTGATTGATTGATTGTTGCTTGCTTAACATCCAGTGACTATAATTCCATGCATATTCAGGACGAAAGGCTATTAACAATTGATACAAAAGGCATTTTGTTCAAGATGGGACGAAAGGGATGTACAGCGGGGGAAATTTGACTGCCACGGTAAAACATGAGAACGTAAAAATAGGGCAACAATATTCCTTACCAATGGGTCTCTTAAAGAGTTGTAACAGGGATTTGTTATTGTGTCGAAAGCGTGGCACCCTTTCTACTTGAAACATCAGAATTAACGTTCCCATTCCTATCGGACGTGGATTGGAATTTTTATTTCTAGCACAGCCAAACGAACACCTTCTTTGGCAAGGGTTTGACCACCAGTCGGAAAAAAATCCAGGGTGAACATAGTTCTACACCTCAGTCAACCTTTGAGTTGCATTTTAAGAAGTGATATAGGGATACGTCAGTGAGGCAGCAAATAAAGCATAATAAAACTGTTTTGGAATTCTTTCTTTTAACTTGTATTTAAATATACAAGTATCATATATTACATGTATTTTGTTGTTGTATTGTTTTTCCTAAAAGGCTGTCATTCATCACCACTCCTTAGACATGGAGAATGTGGCAATTTTGTCAGCTCAAATATATGAATAAAATTGTAACTTTGAAAAGAGTATCGTTGCCTTAAATACCAGTTTTTTCTAAATATATCCTATGTTACATGTAGTTTTGTTGTATTGTTTCTGCTGATATGCTTTTCTCCATTATATGAAATGTATTTTATATCTTTATGCTTGCATTGCAGTAAAGGTAAATGATACATAACTATTTCAAAGGACTGATTGTTCAGTTTAAGATAATAGCTCTATACCGTGCATGTATATTTTTTTTTTTTTCTTTATTATGCCTGTTTTGCATATTTCATACACTTTATAATTTTGCATAGTCAATGCGGTTATTAATGGACTGATTAATTGTTAATAAATCAATTAAAAAATAAAAGCAAACTTTAAAACTTCTGATGTATTTTATGAAATGTAAATATGTAGGAAAGCTTAAGTCCATGTTCTGCCAATTAAGCGTCTTACATGATTCAAATGTTTCAAACACAGAAGGCCGTACTTTGACCTATAATGGTTTACTTTTTACACATTGTGACTTGGATGGAGAGTTGTCTCAATGGCACTCATACCACATATTCTTATTTCTATAAACAAATGTATGAATAAGAACATTATGATAATTTCAAAGTAGATTGTTTAAAGTGTTTTTAGAACTAAATCATTTCTATGTTTTGAAAGAGGTAGAAATTTGACTCGATAAGTTTGTGCAAGGAAACTCTAAAACATTTTTTTGCTTCAAAATGGAAAGATCTTCATACAATTGAAAGAGCTACAAATGTATAACATTGTAACAATCAATATTTGAAATTAATACCAAAATGCATCTACTGACAAAAATCAAATGAATGTTTGAATATTTTATTCATCAGAAGTAATGTTTTATTTAACTTTTCTATTAATGGGTAACTCGTGAAGTAATGGAACCATAAAAAAACCCCAGAACATTTCATTATTGAGGGTTTCTGGTTAAAAGATTGCCTTTTCTTTGAAAGAGTCATTAAAAAATCGATCGATATCTCACATGTTTGAATTTCCCCGCTAGTTTAAAATGAATGGGCAATGGAAGACAAGTCTAAACCATTACTGTTTTGAGAAGAAGCCGGAATTTTAAATCAAAAGATTCTGAAAATTTAAAATTTGCTTACTAAACAACGGTCTTTCAGTGTTAGTAACGTCTGTGCATCCATATTCCTTGTATGAATTTCTGTGACGTTATAGAATTCCAGTATACCCCATTTTCAGGAGAACGTTCAAAATGCGTTTGCGAATAAACATACCGATCTGTACATTCTACACTATATCTCTTTCAGTTTGAGTCGGGCGTTTTCCATGTAAATTAGATATAATCCTTTAGTACAATTGATTCCTCAATTGGAGATTTTGCGATAGAAATGTGCATATTATGTAACATTTAAGATTGTTTTGTGGGTACTATCCGCTGCAACGTCCCCAAGAAAAGTTGAACAAAGACGGTTTGGTTTGTTATGTTATATTCTCAAACTCTAAAACCTTTTTATTATGTTTGGTGTCCACATTATTTGTTTAGAGCGTACCTAATAAACATTTATTATGTTTGCTCAAATCAGTATCATGCAATTTATATATTCGAAATCTGTATTTAAAATTGCCGCCTCATTAAATGTCTTTTTTAAACTAATAAGAAGTTCAACGAGATAGGTTGAGAGCCGAATTTCTACAGTAAGTCAAAATGTTGATGATGAATGTATAGACATTTTAAGGGGCACAGTAGCTTTGATTTAGACAAAAAAAAAAATTGGAAGAATATTTCACTATTACCAGTCAGTTTGGTTCAATTTTGTCAAAAGAACATACAAAAACTTCGCTGAAGTATTGATTTTTGCAAGTCATCAATTAAACTTAATTTAAATCCGTATCCATGCGACCTTCAATTTGACCCTTAACTGGTCTTGTCACTTTCTTTTTAATAAATGAACACATGGGTTGATGTCAGCATTGAAAAGGTAAGGGAGCTACAGGAGAACCATTTCGGTAACTGATTGGACTCATAACGATCCTTCTTATACAGGTACTAGCGATTATTTTCATATTTTTGTTATTTATATTACATCTATTACATGAAATCAAACAGACGTAGAATAATCTTCACTAATATTATACAATCGCACTTGCTTATCTGTGTATTTATATTTCCACGGAGGTCATATCGATGGCTATTTAAAATACACAACAAATTCCGATATATTATGACGACTCCGTGCAATATTATTTGTTTTTTTTGGGGCATTTTGTAATTTGAATATACGTTTAAGTATGCTATCAATCAGATTGAGAATTTAAGTCATATCGGTTGACATTAACTGTACAGCAAATGTCCCTTTAACTATCAGAATTAAAAATCGAAATCGAAAATTCTTCCACATTTGCTTTTGCAAATGACGTAATAAACATTACAATGGAGATGACAAAGAAAAAAACTTATCAGATACTCATGCACTAGAAGTTTTTAAATAATTTAACCTAACTTCCATGAACACATTTATTGCGTTATCTGATATAAAACAACCTTGAATCTTTTTTTCAGTTCACGTTATTTAATATCCATGAGAACATTTTATAAAGCTATTTTTCTTTTGTTACTATCTTTTTACAACTTGACAATATGCCAAAAACGGAATACCTATTATACTTAAAAAAAAGAGATTGATAATGTTTCAGTCTACGATCTACAATTATATAAATAACGAATGTTAGATAAAAGTATATATTACCCTGCAGTTTTTAAACGGACAGATTACTAACAAAATTATCTTTAAAACAACCTTTTTGCATCATATAGCGTAAAACTCTTTTGGATTTGAAGCCCCCTTCTCTCTCTCTCTCTCTCTCTCTCTCTCTTTCTCTCTCTCTCTCTCTCTGAATCGATGGGTCACTGTGAAAACTGTCTAAATATCAGAAAATAAAGGGTGGCAGGTAGGTGAAACTTACATAAATGAAGAGATAAATAAAAAATGAACAAATTGATACCCGATTTATATAATTCCAAGGCCTCCGTTGGCACCAGATGCGACGAAGCAGCGCATCTATTTTGGACGGGCAAATATCCACTTTTTGATATGGGACGAGCTCTGACGTCCCACGGCCCCAGCTTGTCTGGCAAAACAGCCGTTGGACGTCAGAGTAATCTCGGACTGATTTTGACTGGATAAAAAAACGACGTAGACTTGCTTTTCATACATGACTGATACAAACTTACTAGAATGGAACAAGATGTGAACAATTGCAAGTCACAGTATGACCTTCAACAACGAGCAAAAACCATAACGAATACTAGCTATAAAAATCACTGTAAAAAATGAAGACCTTCGGCCAGATTTAAAATACAATTTTGAACAAAAACAAACATGACAGATAGCAAGCATCGACAACCACTGGTTTTAGGCACTCGTGACAGGGCTTAACATGTTTTGTTTGCGCTCCACACCCCACCCCACCCATTCCCTCCTCCTTTCCTCCTTCATTGGTACAGTGGTGTAACAACACAACACTTAGCACACAAAATAATAACATAAAGACACAAATTATTGAACCACGATTACTCACAGCTACTGAAAGCTAGTTCAACTAATAGATAAACCATGTTCTCTTAGATTAAAATCTCAATCGGTACACATCAAACAAATTTCGCAAAACTTAAGTTTACATTTTTAATTTTTGTTTTAGCAAAACTTTAAAACTGTGCAGTGAATCTTGTGCTCACAACAGTTATTGTCATAAATATGTATACATCAGACATTATTAAGGCATGTGGAAGATACTATGTAGTATTTTACAGTTCAATTTATTGCTCATAAAGGGATGGAGATTGCATGGAGGTTAACATAGGATAAGAAGAAATTGATAGTATTTTTGGCGAAAAACTTTTAACCTTCTTTGCATTAAATTCTGAAAGTTTTCTTGTTGCCGTAAATGATAAAATCCTCAACAAAATCTCAATAGTTTGTTGGAATGAATAAAGGCTTTAAATCAAATTTTCATGGACTTTGATCCACATTTTAGCTCCCACTCTGACGAGCCATGTGAGCTGTCGGTATCCTGTTGCACCTACCGCCCGTAAACTTTCACATTTCCATCTTTTTACCCAATTCATACGTGACAGGATTATTATCCTAGTAACCGGTGTTACCAATGTATCGAACATTTTAAGTTAAAAAATTCCACAATACTATATTCATTTTGTGTGTCAATTTGTTTAGACAAAACAAAACTGCAAACACTTCGAATACTTGTAAGAGTCTCAGAGTATTTTTTTAAATGTCATTATTATCTGTCGATTTCTAGATCTATGCATAGTATTTATTTCAGATGACATGGAATTCACACCCTGGTGACCCTGCTTCCCTTCATATATTCATATTTATCGTCCTTCACAACGCCTATATCACCCTGCTCAGTCGCTCCGTAATTCTCGTATCACGGCTTTGAGACGAGAGCAGGCATTATCAGCAACGTCACAATGTCTGAGGAGAAGTTATCAGCGACGTCACAATGTGAGAGGAGACGTTATCAAGCTTGCTTTCGTCAAGCGTAAAACTGCCTTAAGGAGGGGGAAAAGACCCGTTATAGAACGATGAACAGATAATCGGGTTTTCTTCGTATAGATATCGTAAAATATCTGCCGCTCGACACAATGTGAAGCTTTTTCTCTCGTTCGCTGCGCTCACTCGCCAAAAAAGTTCACATTGTGGCTCGCGGTTGATATTTTACGATATCAATGTGTAGAAAACCCGATTATCTATACAAATATATAAATAAACAAACTAAAGGCTGCAACTGGTATTTTTGCATTTAAAATGATTCATTGCAACAAGAATATTTGTATTGAATGGAAACTGTGTGGGTCAAAATCTTGTATTGCTGATAAATGTTGCTGGACCAAGTTTCGGCATCCGATCTGAATTTTCTGAAAAGTGCAAGGTAGATAGACATTGGCCTGGCTAACTGCTTGAACTTTTGCGATATAAACTAAAAACTCGAATATATTTTAACAAACAGTGGTCATGTTTGTTGATGAATATTGTTTTTCCTAGATTCACTCAGGAAAATTCATTTGGTAACATTTGGTCAAGCAATTTCAAAGAAGATTTTTTTTAATTACAGACGCCAAGTCAATAGCTCACACGGCCCCTTGATTCAGGTGAGCTTAGAGCAAAACGGGTTGATAACCAGTTGAAATTAAACCAAGTTTTGTAAAGTTTGTATATTTGGATAGTTTATAACTGTTTTTATGGCTTTTAAAAGTTAAACGTAGGTGTATAATTTAAGATTTTTTGCATCTTATATTATACTTGTTTATACTCAATTGGTAGTATGAAGCTACTAAATATTGTAATTTTTGCACATTTAAGAAAACAGCCGATTTCGGTAGGTGCAAATACTTCTGGGTTTTTAAGATGCATAAGCATAAATTCAACTGAAAAAAAAACATGCACGAAAAGATAAAATATTGATCTTAAAAAGCATTAATTTGCATCTCTGCCCCGGCAACAGTATTTTTTTTTTTTGGGGGGGGGGGGGGGGGTCTAAAAATGGGCAATTATCTTATCGTAAAGAGACAGTCGAGTACACATTTTACGTTCAAGGCGTGATTGAGTTGATTGTTTTTTCCTGAAAACGTACAAAATAAAAATAAAATGTTTGATATATCTGGCTTTAGATTCGATTTTTTTTCTTTATATGAAGGCTACATGTTAATATAATAATACTGAGAATTCACAGTACTTATCAAAAAATGAAATAAATGGATGAAGTGAAATACCTTTGTAACGAGCCATTACTACAGAGAAGGTGTGTTTGAAACACAAAAATTAAAAGCTTCGTGCTATTACAAATATTTAACTAAAAGTGTATTTCTTAGTCTGGTATTTTTTTTTTTTCGTTCACTCATTTTCAATTAAAATTTAGGCATATTTTATTTTTATTCAGGAAATATATTTAAAAATAGAAAATTAGGACACATCGTTCACTTACTCCCCCTTAATTGTTTATCAAAAATCCTTGACAACAGACTTTACTTTTGGATCTTTAAAAAATCTTATATTTGTGTGTGTTATCTAGGTTACCTAGTCTTCATTTTCTGACAAATTCTAGTGTGCCCTTCCACGAAATATTTGAATATTTTTTTTAATGTTTTATTGAACTTACGAAAATTCCCCCTGACAACCGATCAGACAATAATTTTATGTTGACCAGAGGCTTAAAGGTACAGCAAATGATGCTTAATAGCTAATAGATACATTTTTCTTTTAAAGTACAACTTTTAAATCTTACGGGAACCCCCGCCCTTCTCGGAAAATGTTTTTATGGTAAAATTATCAACTGCAGTAATAAAATCGTTCTTGATCATCTGCATCAAATTATTTTTTATCAACAATTTTAGAATTTCAAAACTATTCCAAGCTTAATAACTTTCACCGTGACCTCCCTCTTCCTTATTCCAAAAAAAAACCCGCAATCTTATTGTCATCCTTTTAGTAAACACTAAATTGTTACAAAGAAATCTGATTTTAGCTGCTGAGGACACATGATTCTTACGCGCAGAAACAAGGCTGAGATTCATTTGATTGATTAAAAAGAAAAGTATCTACAGTATCGTACAAATTTGTCAGAGAAACAATACCCAGGATGCTTAGGCTACACTGAATGTATTATCTAAACTCATCTAAGAAATGTTCAGACTCACATGATAGTTTGCCGTCATCAACTTAGGTTGTGCTTGATTTTCATATGATGAAGACATAATCTTTCAATCAGTTTAATTGAGGTCTGGAGCTGGCATGGAAGTAACTGTTAGTAGTCCCTTGTTAATTTATGTATCATTGTATCACAGTGTGTTTGTTTATTCTACATTGGTTAGAGGTATAGGGGGAGGGTTGAGATCTCACAAAGCATGTTTAACCCCACCGCATTTTTGCGCCTGTCCCAAGTCAGGAGCCTCTTGCCTTTGTTAGTCTTGTATGTTTTTTAATTTTAGTTCATTTATATGCTATGGAGTTTAGTGTGACGTCCATTTTCATTGAAGTGGTACACATTTAATTTAGGGACCAGCTGAAGCCCGCCTCCGGGTGCGGGATTTTCTCGCTGTGTTGAAGACCCATTGGTGTCCGTCGGCTGTTTTCTGCTCCTTGGTCGGGTTGTTGTCTCTGACACATTCCCCATTTCCATTCTCAATTTTATTAGAAAAAAAGTCCTTTATTCTATATTTATGCTCTCCATTTTTATGCAAAACCTTTTTCATTTTGATTTTTCGGGTCATTGCGACGTATAGTTGTTAACACTTAGTTCATTTTGTTTCTGATGGAAATTTGTCCATTGACAAACATACCAGATAATCTTTTTTATATAGAGGTATTGGATATTTTACACCGTATTTTGATGGTCATGCAAAAGGATCGTAACCCCGCAAATCGTATGCATATTTTCTTATCTCAAAAGGGGGCAAGAGGGGTTCAATTATTTTTTTTATTTTGCTCAAATCAGATTACAGTAAATTTAAAATATTGATAACCGATAACAGCATTTTAAATCATCTTAAATGAGAAAACAGTGAATTCAAAAATCAAAAAACAGTAAACAGGGGTATTTTTTTTTTTCATAACAACAGTTCACAACAATGTAATTTTAAGAAAACAGCTAATTAGTCAATAACAGTTAACAGCGCATATATCTTCAAAATAACAGTTAACAAAAGTTTAAAAATGCCTAAACACCTCAACAGAAAGATCTTGCACCCCCTCTCAAAAATCAAATAAAAAAAACAGACTTAACTTGGCTCATATGAAATATCCACCAAATATATGCTAGGTATATTTTCTATCAGTTATACAAATTTTCTGCATCAATGATCTTGAATATTTGCCACTTTTAACTAAAATGTTAAGGCACAGAACCAGGACATAGGTGCACAGAACCAGGACCGTTTTTCTAATCACCAGCACATCGCCAGGACAATTTCGTTTGGCGAATTTGCACGACTTTTTTTAATAAAAAAATCGTTGTAATATTCCTCGCATGGTACTTAGGAAGTATCAGAGAAAAATTAAGCAACAGAACGGTTGTTTTATTACCGGTCTGGTACAATGTAAACAAACCCACCAGCACAAAATCAGGACCCACCAGCACCAGTCAGGACCGAATCACCAGCACAGAACGTTCTCTCGCAGGACAACCTTACCCACCGTGATGCTTGATAAGAACTGTTTGTAAAGTACGAAATCTGACTCACGAAATGAGCGTACTACCGAAAGCACATAATTGAAGTTCTAAATTCATAATTGAACGCCAGAAATTAAACTGTTGGCCAAATGACTCTCTTTCCTTACACCAGTCTATCAAATTATCGGACATTCACAAAAAAGAGAATTTTGTACCATGACTTTATGTTACACCCACAATATCTGGGATTCAGGGGAATTGTATACAATAATTTTTGAGTTTTCTACAGTTTATGAGGAGAAAATGATTTATTTGCAGATCTGTTATCAAAGTTCTTACTATACCAGGGCCATACTAATTCAACAAATGTAAACAACTTAGTCACGGTCTTGCAAATTTGGTTACTACTTAGAATGACCCGGAAAAGGGGGATTACAAAGGGAGGGAATTCAAAAGGGTGGGGAAATATTATTTTGAAAATCCTGAATTGCTACCAAGCTCAGTGTGATCTTATTTACTTTATATATTTTTTACGGATGTCTAAAGGTATGATATTATTTATTTGTCAGTATGTTAAAAAAATCAGGAATGACATACCATCATAGTATACTGAAAACATTTGACTGTTGGATAGAATTACATAATACATCTATTGAACATTTTCGATAAATGACTTGTTTGAAAATAGGTGCTCTTAACTGTAGGGGTCTGTCAGAGGAGGTGAAGAGAAGAGATTTTTTTTTCAAGATATAGGAAAAATTATGATATAATTATATTAACAGATACACATTGCACTAAAGAAAAAGAAAAACAGTGGGCACATGAGTGGGGGTATAAGGCATTCTTTAGCTCTGGATCCAGCCGCTCAAGAGGGGTAGCAATCTTAATAAAAAAATAGTTTTACATTTATTATTCATCAAGAAAAAAAGGACCAGGAAGGCAATTTTATCATTTTATATATGACCATTCAAGATTATCGACTGTCTTTTGTTGCAATATATGGTCCCGATGGGGACTCTCCAATTTTTTTTTGAAACTATAAAAAGTCTAGTATCTGGTATAAAAAATAGCCCCATAATTATGGCTGGAGACTGGAATGTGGTACAAGACTTTGATAAGGACACCTCAAACTATAGTGCTAAAAACAATATAAGAGCACATGATAAAATTTTAGAAATGATAGAGTCCCTGGACCTTTTTGATATATGGCGAGCTTTAAATCCGGATACAAAACGATTTACATGGCGTAGACCTGGGCTTAAGCAAAGCCGTTTGGATTACTTTTTAATTTCATCTGATCTTGAACCATTTGTAAAAAATGTAGACATGGATATAAGTTATAGGTCTGATCATTCTCCAGTGTACCTGGCCTTACAGTTTTACAATCAAATTAAAGGTAAAGGCACATGGAAATTTAATAATAGCCTTCTACATGATATAGTCTATGTAACTGAAGTAAAACATTGCATTAGGGAAACTATAAATAAATACTCTCTGCCTGGGAATGATATAGAAACAGAATTATCAGTAAACCCACACATGTTTTGGGAACTCTTAAAATGTATGATAAGAGGGAAACAATATCATATGCCAGTTATATAAAAAAGAAAAACACAAAAACCGAAAATGATTTAGAACTTAAGTTAGCTAAATTACTTGAAAATTATGAAATAGATCCCTCAGAATTAATAAATACAGAAATTAAAAGTTTAGAAGAAGAACTTGTTCAACATAGAGAGAAAATAGTAACAGGTATTATGGCAAGAGCAAAGGCAAGATGGGTAGCAGAAGGTGAAAAATGTACTAACTATTTTTGTAATCTTGAAAAAAGAAATTATAATGAGAAAATATAATTCCAAAATTAATTAAGGATAATGGAGAGGAAATTTTTAATCAAGGCGAAATTTTAGAAGAACAAAAATCATTTTATGAAAAATTGTACTCCTCAACAAATCCTATTCTTCATCAAGAACATAAAAATCTATTTTTTGATGAAAATAATCCGTTTATCCGCAAACTCTCAGATGAACAGAGGTTACAGGAAGAGGGTAATTTGAATGCTAATGAATGCTTAAAAACATTGAAAAATATGAAAAATGGTAAATCTCCAGGAATGGATGGATTTACAACTGAAATTTATAAATTCTTTTGGATAGACCTCCATGAATTTATTATAAAATCTTTTAATTATAGCTTAGAAACTGGAACTTTTTCTGAAAGTCAGAAACAAGGAGTTATAACATGCATTCCAAAAGAGGGTAAATCAAAATTTCAATTAAAAAACTGGAGACCAATCACTTTATTAAATGTTGATACAAAAATTGCATCAGCTGCTTTAGCAAATAAAATAAAACCTTTTCTTGGGGATATAATCAGTGAAACACAGCAAGGTTTCATAAAGGGAAGGTATATTGGAGAATGTACCAGGCTTATTTTTGACATTATGGAAAAGGCAGAAGATGATAATCTTCCAGGTCTTTTACTTTTATTAGATTTTGAGAAAGCTTTTGATACCATTGAATGGTCATTTATAGACTTGGCTCTGTCTTTTTTAGGATTTGGTCCTATTTTTTGTAGATGGGTCAAGACCTTATATTCAGAATCTCAGAGCTGTATTATAAACAATGGACACTGCTCTCAAATTTTTAATATTGGTCGGGGTGTTAGACAAGGTGATCCTTTATCTCCTTATCTCTTTATTTTATCTTTAGAACACTTAAAAATAACCCGGAGATAAATGGTATGAAAATAATTCAGAATATCTACTAAGCCAGTATGCAGATGACTCATGTCTGAGTGTGCTGGACTAAGGGCTAATTTTGATAAAACTGAAGCCATATGAATTGGGTCAAAGATTCACTCAAGGGATAAACTAGCAATTACAAGAAATTTGAACTGGAATTATTCAGGAAAATTTAAACTTTTAGGAATAAAATATGATCTGTTCAGTGAAAATAAAACACTTGTAAATTTTGTGGAAAAAATAAAAAAAAAAAAATACAGAGCTTACTTAATTCTTGGGTATATAGAGATTTAACGTATATGGGAAAGATCACTGTTATTAAATCATTAGCTCTACCTATTCTAATTCAGTCATTGACAGTTTTGCCAAACCCAACAGTTGATAAAATAAAAGAAATTCAAAACATTTTCTTTAGTTTCTTGTGGTCAGGAAAACAAGATAAGATTAAAAGAAAAGTTATGATAGGGTTATATGAAAAATGGGGGTTGAAAATGCCAGATATAAGATCTTTTTGTTATTCACTAAAGATGACATGGATAAATAAACTTTTAGACCCCTTGCATATATCCACATGGAAAACACTGTTAATAGATCAATACAACAGATTCGGAGCAGACAAAATATGGTTGATGACCCCTGATGGTATCCAAAAGATTTCTACAAATTTTAATAATTTTTGGAAAGATATTTTACTAAACTGGAATATCCTAAACACTGTCACTAATGACACTGCTGAAGGGATCATGAAACAATCCATATGGCTAAACAAGAGTTTGACAATAAATAATAAAACTGTCTTTTACCAGAGGTGGGTTGAATCAGGAGTTTTCTTTGTGGGTGATTCACTTGATGAAAATAGTGAATTTTTGACTTTAAAGGAGTTCTGCAGAAAATATAATCGTAATATTAATTTCTTGGAATACCATTCTATACTTCATATGATACCAAAAGCCTGGAAAGATCTAATCACTACTTCAGTGAAAATTATGCACATATCTAATGATAATTTTGAGTTTATTAAAAACAATAAAAAGTCATGTCAATTCTTTTATAAAAAAATCATGTCAATGTATACAGAACATCCTACAAAACAAGAAGACAAAATGTGTAAAGAACTAAGCACTCATATAGAAAATTGGGATTTCATTTATAGTTTACCCTTTTGTTGCACTAAAAACAACAAATTTAGTATGTTCCAGTTTAAGATTTTACATAGAACTCTCGCTACAAATGCATTATTGCAGAAATATGGTTTAAAAGAAACTAACTTATGTAGTTTCTGTAATGAAACTAAAGAAGCTATAAGTCACCTTTTCTAGGAATGTACCCAAGTTAGAAATTTGTGGTTAGAAATTGCAGCACTTTTTCAAGTTAAAAATAATCTGACTTTAATATTTAATGCGGAAAATATTGTTCTTTGGTCAGAGTCTTGGGATGTTTCCCTAAACGTATTCACTATTCTGGTTAAGTATTATATTTATACATGTCGCTTTAACACTTCATTACCGACTCTTACAGGGGCGATAGCTATGATTAAAAATTCCTACCAAATAGAAAAAATATCTACCTCCTTTTACAGATCCCCTAAAGCAAGAGAGAAATTTGATAGTAAATGGGAATTGATTAAAAACTTAGTTTACATGTGAGGAGAGATCTTTCGTTTTTGTACTCACTTTACTCTTTATAATAATTCATGTAGAATTGATAATATGTTGGTGCGCATCACAACTGGACAGTGATTTGTGTGCATCATAAAAGTGCTATCTTTGATGTTTATTGATATTGTTATATATATATATTGATACACTTGTTTTTGCTTGATTGTATTTGAATTATCTCCCCTTGACTTAGGTTGTCTTTTACTGTTGTTATTTATTTTGTGATTCTGTCCAACATGTCCTGTCTGACCCTTATCTGTTAATGATCTCTGGTGGCCTCTCCTGGTACCTCTCATGTTCAACATCATAGTATTGACAGTGATGCATGTGGCAAGAGGAGAAGACTGATGCCATCATTAACAATATCAACATATTCATGTAAAATAATCCAGAGTGATAAATGATGAGTATGATCTAATAGATAATTATCATATAGATAATAAAAAAATAGCATTTTTAACTTTTTAACTTTAGACTGTTATTGAAAAATTTAATATTAATACATGTATTATAAATTATTTATGTATTCATGTATCACAATGCTTGGTGCTTTTTCAGATAAAATAAAAATAAATTACAAAAAAAATTATCGAACGTCACAGAGTCATCAGCTATATTTTCTACGTTTATGCTTTCATAAGCCGACAATAACAATTCAAACAAAACACATGCAGTTATCTGATGTGCATGTCTAGTCCTAGGTACACTTGAACATACAAGATAAGAATCTGCCGTGCCGGATGTTGCAATATCGGCTTCATTGGGGGCACTTGTCCATCCACTATCACGTAAAATGTCACCCAGAATTTTAAAACAAGCCATTTTAATGTGCAATCCACCAAACATGACGATTAACTTATCTTATCCGTACAAATCTGGCCATTACCACTGAATTTGCTTTGCCAAAAAAAAAGTGGTTGATTTTCAGATATAATCGGTGTTTGTCCTGGATTAAGAAAGTTAACCATCTCCTTCACCTTATCCACTGAATGCTTGATCATTGCAACTGAATGTGAATATCGAAGAACAGCAATATTCGTGATACTGAAAGTAATTATGAAGCCTATAATGCATTTGTATGTTATTTGGATGAAGATCAGAACTATTCTGAGACCAAATTGAAGAAAAAGTTGAAAAAAATCGACAACTATAAAATAATCTGTTGATCAAATTCATCCTGGTGAAGAACTGGTTTCTGATATTGAAAAAATGTGTAGATAAGTCAAGACACACTATTTTTGTTGTATCTAATAATATCGATGTAGTCCAATCAGTGCAAAAAACGTGCGTTCACCATGACACATATTAAAACTGACCCAGAAAGTGACAACCATCTTATCATCGTGTTCTGAGGGAGAAAAACAAGCATTTAATTGGATGAAAACTTCGAAAATTATTTTCAAAAATATGTATTTTTGGCACATGTCGAAGAAGACAAAGCAAACGACGAAGAATTTTGGAGGAGATTGGAAACGGCTCTTAAATCAAAGCGTCTGGTCAATGGCGCTCCATTGATTTTATAATGGATGATGATTTAATTTAAGACGAAACAATCGCCATTTCTCATGACATAACAATATCATGAACATACGGATATTGTTTGAGCTGTTGGAACATTTTGAAATCATTTTATATTACTCATGCATAAATCTGATTCCGAGATTGACAATACTTTTGATCCTTTTTGGTTTTTTATCAGATTTTTAACGTTAGTATTAAGTTTGAATTTTGAAATATTTTGGCCTCGATCACGACTGAAGATACATAAATTGTCGAAATGTTGTACCGTTAATGTTATCCAGTTCTAATTGAATAAACGTATATGCATTGATTAAATTGATATTTGTTGGGTGACAGACAAGGTGAGCAATTGTTAAAATAATCCGTTTTACATGTCTTAAGTTACCTTTTATTCAACTGTTCTGACATATGCATTTGAAGTACCCCTACACATTGCTGAAATATAACAGAGTGAAAAAAATCACCTCAATCCGGACCCAAAGTTTTTCTTTTTGCTTTTAACAACATCAATTCATAATTCGTTTAAGCAGTCTTTAACCCACCTCAATCTATAACTAAATATTCTATTTTTAAGAGTCTTTTACCGTTTCGTCCACGAGGGTATCACCAGCCCAGTAGTCAGCACTTCGGTGTTGACATGAATATCAATTATATAATCAATTTTTATAAATTAACTGTTTGCAAAAGTATGAATTATTCGAAATACTAAGGATTTTCCTATCCTAGGCATAGATTACCTTAGCCGTATTTGGCACAACCTTTTGGAATGTTGGGTCCTCAATGCTCTTCAACTTTAAACTTGTTTGGCTTTTTAACTATTTTGATCTGAGCGTCACTGATGAGTCTTAATTAGACAGACGAAACGCGCGTCTGGCGTATCAAATTATAAGCCTGGTACCTTTGATAACTATTACCCACCTTAATCGGTAACTAAAGATTTGTTTGTTTTTTAAGCAGTCATTTACCCACCTCAGTCCGTAACTAGTGATATTTTGTTTTTAAAAGCAGTCTTTTACCCACCTCAATCCGTAACTGAAGATTGTTTTGTCTTTTTAAGCAGTCTTTACCCGCCTCAATCCGTAGCTAGAGATATTTTGTTCTATAAGCAGTGTTTCATCCACCTCAATCAGTAACTAAAGATTTGTTTGTTTTTTTAAGCAGTCTTTTACCCACCACAATCCGTTACTGAAGTTTTTTTTGTTTTTTTTAAGTATGCAGTTATTTTCAAACCTCAATCCGTAACTAAATATTTTTGTTTTATTTTAGGCTTTCTATTACCCACCTCAATCCGTAACTCAAGATGTTTTTGTTTTTAAAGTAGTCTTTTACCCACCTCAATCCGTAACTAAAGATTTTTGTTTTATTTGAGCTTTCTCTTTACCCACCTCAACCTGTAACTTTTTTGTTTTATTTAAGCAGTCTTTTACCCTCCTAAATCCGTAACTAAATTATTTTTTGTTTTTTTAAGCAATATTTTACCCACCTCAATCCGTAACTATTTTTTTTTGTTATTTTAAGCATACAGTCTTTTACCTACCTCAATTTGTCGTAATTTCTGCTTCTTGCTATGTTTTTGTATAGTTTTAAAGCCAGCAAATACGAATAAACTCACAAAACTTGTGACTAAACTAAGGGATAAATAAATACGGCCGTCAAATCTGTTGTCTGTTCTCTCTCTCATTGGTAGCGTGAATAAATAATCAATAGTAGAAAATGATACTTTTATTAAACTTCTAGAACAGCCGATATATTTCCATACATGTACAATATTCGAGCAACAATTATATAATTTACATACGGGGCGGAGCTACTAAAATAACATTCTTTCTCTTGTATTTTTGTACGGACCAAACGGGATTATCTTAATAAATTCTACAATGACAACGTAAATAAATGCAAGGCATACAGCTATCTGCGCTGCTTCTTACCTATAAGCTACGACCCTTTCTTGTAATATAAACTGCGAGGCATACAGCTAAATGCGCTGCTTCTCACCTCTAGGAACCCCCGGGCTGAGCCTTGCTGCAAGCCAAATGTAAAAACAGCAAAGACTGACGAACGTGACGTTGCACAGGTATTTATTTGAAATTCCCGGAAGTAAATATTCTAAGCAGGAAGAAAAACATAACGTCAAATGCTGACATAAAATATACAAGTCCTCGACTCAAAATGCTTATAATAATACACTTTTGTTACTAAAACAGTCAAGACATATTATTTCTTCCAGTTGAGAGCTCACAAATGAATACTTTTGGGTTCACGATTACAATATTAACCCAACGGTAACGTTCTGAGTAATACATGACAAATTTGCGCCATATATGACGTTATCGATACATCTAATAACATAAAGTAAAACGTACGTTAATTACTCATTTAATATACTAGAAATACTAGAAATAACTTCTGACAACTCATATAGACTCTCTTAATACAATAATAACAATATTTCTTTACTTGGAAATAACCAATACACACATTTACAACACCCACATCAAACCGTAGCTAAAGATTTTCTTGTTAGTTTCAGCAGTCTTTTACCAACCTGAACTCGTAAATAAAGATTTTTTGTTTTATTTTAGGCAGTCTTTCAACCACTTCAATCCGTAACCAAAAGATTTTATTTTTGTTTTAAGCAATCTTTTAATTGTTCGACACAATCCGTAACTAAATTAAGATTATTTTTTTCAAGCAGTCTTTTCATTTCATGTTTTGGTTCTGGCCTAAATTGAGTTTTTTATTGAGAATGTACTTTTGGTCTTTTACACCAGTTTCAACGTTTAATAACTTAGGAGGTTAGTTTAAGAAAAGGTACAATGATAAATAGGTTTCTCTATAGGATACAAAATGCACGATAACTGCTATATTTTTGCAAGATTTTTTTTAAAGAAAGTTTAATTTTACTTTGAAAAATTGATTTTAACCTTCTTATGGTATCTTTGTTTTAGGAAGAAGAGTTTGTCTTGGCGAGTCATTGGCCAGAATGGAATTTTTCCTATTTTAATAATACTTATACAAAGGTTAAACTTAATGCTACCGATATCGACCATTTGCCGACAATAAAAGGAAAATTAGGACTTACCTTAGCACCCGTTGAATTTTCTTTCTGTGCCGTTGGAGTGTAATAATGTAAATAAGAATATTATTTGGGAACAATCGCTAGTTAGTTTTGTGGTGTCAATGCCTAAAAATTGTGAAAAATTCTTGTATTTTTTTTTCATTTAACAAGATAAAAAAAAAAAACATGAAAGAGAGAAAAATATTTTACCTTTGTTTTGAATTTCTTTAGTAAAATTTAGCTTATTTCAAAAAATAAATAAACATACTCATCAAATTTCAATCCAAGTTAGAAGAATATCCCCGTGCTGCCTCAAACTACATCTACAACTCAAATGCGTACTAGGAATACAATAAATACTAATTTAGCCAATAAAAAAATCCACATAAAGTGTTATATTCATGTAACGATTCAATTCTTCGGTCATATTGCATGTTATACGAAAGTTAATGTTTAGTCTACTAGGTTGCATAAAAGTGGCATCGAATTATTTTGCAAATGTTCACCAATGACTAATTATATAATTCGACTTTGTTAAGAATAGGATATAATGATAATAATATGTCAATTTATAACTTACTTTAATAAATTAGTGTTTTGAATATTCTTGTGTAGACACACAACACTGTTTATTAATACGGACCTTCTGCGTCTAAGATAAAGACCATCTTATCTCTTCTTGGCTTATCTTATCTTTATAAAGTTATCTTATCTTAATATGACAGGATAACGTTTCGTTAAAAAAATGCGCTCAGAGAAGTCCATGAAAACCATACAATGCCCGAAAAATATTAGTGGTTAAACACTGTCAACGCCAGAACTTTCTTGTTTTAACAAAAACGGGATTGGATGTTCAATACGAAGACGAAACCGGAAGTCCTTCATGTTTGGTACTATAAACATGCATGCATCAAAAGATCTTAACCGCTTCTGACGATTTGAAAAGAAGAATTATTTAGATAGCATATATCAAATCCAAATATATATCATAAAATTGTATAATCTCATCAAAAGCAATCGAGACACCAAAGTTGGAAAGACACAAATATACATGCAATACGCTCACAGCATTAAACCTATATGGGCTAAATGAATACATCTTATGTGAATACCAGAAGGTAGTGCAACTTTATTTTGGTATAAAAATAAGAATATTTTTTATGCTTGACAATGAGACAATTCTCCACTAGAGACCAAATGACGAAGAAGTTAGCAACTATATATAGGTCACCTTACGTCCTTCAACAATGAGCAAGACCCATACCATTAATAAATTAAAAGTTTGCCATAAAATGTACATATATCATTCAGAAAAATCATGCCAGTACACACGCATTTGAGGACTAAAAGCCAACAAGCAGCGGAACCGACCCAGTAGGTAAAAAAAATCCTTTCGCTCGATGCATGTTTTGGAGTGCAGTAGCTTCAGTTAATACAATAAACTCATTATAGATATCATGCTAAAAACAAATTATGCCAAACGCGCGTTTCTTCTACGAAAGACTTGCCAGGGACGCTTGAATAAAAAAAGTTAAAAAGGCAAAATAAAGTATAACGTTGAAGAGCATTGAGAACCCAAAATTCCCAAATGGACACCAAATGGTTCAATGAAAAAAAAATATAAAATCTTTTTGAAAGCTTAATCCGCAAAATAATACGGAACTATCATAATCGAGTTGCAACCGTAGTTGAAATATAAACAATTCTTATATTTACGAAAAATATTTTACGTTCATGTTAAACGCTCAACGCGTGTCTCATGAGAACATAGCATTTTGTCAGTTTTCAATGTAAATACTTTACAAGAGAGGCGAAATATACCAAAGGGACATTAAAAGTAGAAAATAAACATGGCAAAAAAACAAAAAAAACAAAACAAAAGACAAATAACAGTAAACAAAATACAACACCAAAAACTAGACTAAGCAACACGAACCCCACATGAAACCGGGGGTGATCTAAGGTGCTTCGGAAGGGTTAGAATATCCTGCTCCATATGTGGCACCCGTCGTATTGCTCATGTAAGAACAAACCCGGCGATATGTCTAATTCGGTTGGTCACATTCGGGGAAAAGAGGACGGGATTGTGGTGAAGACAATTGAAACATATCCGTCGTCATCTGTGAAACAGATATTTCATAACGGTCAACCAACTCGTGATGGCGTCCGTAAAATTTACGAAGGGATGATTTCAACTTCACCACTTGGAACTCTTGGTTAAAAAGCTTTCCTGTGAGCAACAACACTCTACTAAGGCAATCATGATAGGAAATACAAGCCGTGGAATAGCGTATCAACTGGGATGTATATACTTTGTATGCAGGCGCTGCTGGAAAATTGCTACCTAGAAATGAAAAGTTCACAGTTGTTAAGCTGAAATCATCTCTTTTGTCATTAAATTTTGTTTTCAACCGACCATCATTGTCAATTTCTAGATGTAAGTCATGATATGAGTCAGACTTAAGTGTATCTATTGTATCTTGTATCTCAAGTTCGATGGGATAGATGCGTTCAACATAGTCACCAAACTTTGAATTATTTAGTGAGAGAACATCATCTATAGATCGGAAAGTGAAGTTGAAGTATAATACTAACTTATTTTCTTTCTTCCTAAGAAGCTCTTGTATGAAGTTAGCCTCATATGAATAAAGGAAAAATTCAGGAAGAAGGGGAGTACAGTTGGTTCCCATGGGAATGCCGATTGTTTGTTGAAAACACGTCCTCCAAACGTAACAAATATGTTGTTCTAGTACTATTAGTACTCAGTGGTACTGGCATAATTTTTAATGATGTATTGTGTTTGTTAAATTCACTACTGGAACAGAAAATGTTTTTATCTTTTTTAAAGCACTTGAGTTCATTACCAGTTTCATGACCAAGCAATATTCAACCAAACTTTTTACTATGGAATTACAAAAACATATATATTTGTACTGGCATAGTTCATGGTCTCTCATTCACGTACTTAAAGCATTGGAAAGCTTGGGTTTCAAATGTCAATTAAATTGTTGATTTTATGCCGCAATTTCGCCATTTTAAGGCGTTAATTTGTCTACAAATAATTCTCTGATACATAAAAATCATTCTGAATAGTTATGCGGTATTGTCATAATGTGCGTTTGAGTGAGCTTGGTATAGCAAACATGGAATTTCATCACACAATCTTATTACACAATAAATATAGGAATACATGCATGTAATGTTAACATACAACCGTCCAGGTAAACTCATTTTAGGACACTCATATATCTTGTATTTGTCTACAAATAATTCTCTGATACATAAAAATCATTCTGAATAGTTATGCGGTATTGTCATAATGTGCGTTATAGTGAGCTTGGTATAGCAAACATGGAATTTCATCACACAATCTTATTACACAATAAATATAGGAATACATGCATGTAATGTTAACATACAACCGTCCAGGTAAACTCATTTTAGGACACTCATATATCTTGTATATGCAGTAATCTATTTTAAGAACTATACTAACTAGTCAATAACAATTGTCTGATTTGGTAACGTTTTAAAACTGATATTTCGTCATTTTAAATGAATGTTTGTAACAACACATGAGTTGTTCGTCATTTATTTAACTGTTTCAAATATATACGACGATAATACGAAAGCACTAGCTTATAGATCGTGACAATGATTGACTTGTTGACATTGGTTCTAATCTTTTGTGGACTTGGTCTCTACATTCTTTGGAACAAAACAGCAAGAAATGCCAAACTGCCACCGGGACCACCGACAACACCCTTTCTTGGGAACTTAAACATGGATCTTGCCAATTTACTAGATGCTTTCAGGCAATACAGACTAAAGTATGGCGATGTGTTTAGTTTAATATTAGGATCAAAAACAATGGTCGTAGTTAATGGATTAGAGGCACTCAAAAATGTTTTCATAACAAATGGAGATGTAACGTCAGACCGTCCTGATAGCTTTATTGTGAAAGATATTGGTCATTATAAAGGTAAGAAGACGATAACACTCTGGGCTAGATTCTGATTTTGTGAAACCGAGTTAGCACTTTTACTTTACTACGAGACGTCAAATAATTTCCCCTTTTTATATTTTTTCTAAACAGAGTTTAACTAAAAGGAAGTTACTAACAAATGATTCCTAATGATTAATAAGTTAAATGACATTGATAAACTTGATGACATAATGACATTGATAACAGTCCACTTACTGCACGAGTTATTGATAATCTGTGTCTAATATGTTCACGGATATAATGCAATCTCGTTCTCCTGGCCTATGATGTTTGCAATCAGATTTCTACATACACGTAATGAGCAGGAAAAATTGTTGAGCCGGAATTGTTTTCTCTTTCCAATGAAATTGCATGTTTTCTAAGAATGACCCATATATTCTTATTTGTCTTTCGTAAAAATCAACTGTTTAACATAACTGTTTAAATCAAAAAAGATAACCAAAACAAACGTAATTGATAAATTGACCTGTTGCTATAATCTGGACACTTTAGTGCAGAAAATTCACTTGTAATAATGTTAATTGTTGTCAAACACATGGCGAAATTGACATATTTGACCCCTTTTTGGACAAGGTAGATATTGGCAAAGTCCTACCACAAAAAATAGTTTACACACATTGAAATCTTTGTATGATCATGACCGCTATATAGATGATGTCACCTCTCTTGATAATTCAAAGTTTGGTGTCTTTGTTGAATGCATGTATCCCATCTAACTTGATTCAAATTTAAAAAAGATACCACAGATACAGTTACGTCCGTCTCATGTCATGACATACATCTAGGAATTGAAAATGACGTTACAAAATGGGATGATCTCTGCTTTCGAAATGTGAACTTTCAATTTCTGTGTAGCAACATTCAAGCAGGGACTGCATAAGGAGTAAATATCACAAAATGGTACGATATTCCAGAGCTTGCGTTCCTATCATGATTCCCATGAAAGAGGTTACTGCTTACAAGGAAGCTTTTGAACCAAGGGTTCCAAGCAGTAATATTAAAGTAATCCCTTCTAAAAATTTACGGACGCAATCATGAGTTGGAGATAACCACGAATATTTTACCATTCCAACCACAATCCCGTTCTTTTTTCCTCGATTGTGACATCACCCAATTAGACTCATCGCCGACTTTGTAATTACTATGTGTTACATGTGGAAGTGGATCTGATTACCCTTCTGGAGCACCTAAGTTCACCCCAGTTTTTGTTGGAGTTCATGCTGCTCAGTCTTAAGTTTGTTATGTAGTGTTTTGTGAACTTGTTGACCTTTGGTTTTCTCTTTTTTTGTTATGTCGTTGTAATTTTTTCTCGAATTATGAGTTTTGAATGTCCCCTTGGTATCTTTTGTCTTTTTTGGTATAAACACTTTTTGAGTAAAAACTTAATAATAAAATACAAAAGTCTCAAAATGTAGCTAATTTGGCAGTTTGTTAGTAATAAAGAATAAATGCAAGACGTTTGAAGCATGGAGACAACTATATCAGACAAACCTGAAAATTATAAATATCTGATGGATATTAATTTATTATTAACAGATGATGAATGTTATTTTGGTAGATGTTTATATAATACTTTTTATAAGTTTCGAGTTACAAGGGCTAAAAAAGTATCTTAAAATACCCTGTCCTTTGTATGATACGGAACATGAAAATAGATGTGTTTACTCTAACCCTAGCTATATAACCAATAATAGTTATCAATTAAGGAAATCACATATTGTAGATATATCAAAAGTCAATGACGTAAACTGACAGAGACGGGAAAACTAATGAACATTACAACATATATTTTCTTGTCAGGTATATTTTGCATGAACTATTTATGATTAAAAATTCATTTTAATTCAGGCATTGGAAGTTCGTCTGGTTCCCTATGGAAAGAACATAGAACTTTTACAATAGGAGCGCTACGCGAGTTTGGGTTTGGTAAAAGGAGTCAGGAATCAAAAATAAAGGAAGAGATTGAAGTTTTGATGAGGGTCATTGAAGAACAAAATGGAACACCGTTCAAAATCAAAGGACTTTTGACTTTATGTGTTTCTAATATAATGTGTTCAATAACCTTTGGAAAGCGTTATGAACTCACTGACAAGTTTTTTATGTCACTTTTGGAAAAGATTAATGAGAACCTGAGCAACGGCAATGCATTGTTCTTGGCTACAATTTTTCCTTTTCTCAGATATGTTCCCTGTGATCCTTTTGGTATAAAACATACTCTTCGTAACATCGATCACTTGGAAAAACATATAACACCTATCATAAATGAACACGAAGAGACCTTTGATGCAAATAATATACGAGATTATATTGATATTTACTTGAAAAGAATGAAATCAGAGAAAGGAAATACAGAATCTACGTTTGATTGTAAGTTTATGGTCACAATGTGCTTTGGTTTTCACACCAAATGAATACTAACTATACAATATTAGGTCAATGTAAAAAATATATCAAAACTTAGTAACTGGGCAAAGATGACCTTTCGATTCCCTTAACACTTTCGGGCTGATTTTAAAAAGTTGATATTTTTTCTAACTTTGATCTAAAATTGTTTTATACAGCAGCTGTAAAATGTTACAATAATAGCCATTAAAGTTTTACCATAACAATAAAAATAATTTTCCGCCCCTAAAAGAACGCATATTGTTTTTTATCCAACAATATAACATTGAGGTTGTAGCATTTATTGTTTTAACTCCCTAACCCTCCCTTTAATTTTATAGAAGTCAACCATATATATAGCAAAAAACTATTTTTGCACCTGTTGTTTATATTGGGAAAATCTTTTTTTTTGGTATGTTATGAACAATAGTTCACTGATTGTAGGATTAAGTGATTGACATGAAGTTCATATTGAACAAAATATCACTTTGTTACTATTTATTGGAAATAAAGATAACTGGAAGTTTCCAAGAAAGGTACAGTACAAAACCTTGTTCACTTCTTATTTTGTGCTATTACTTTATATCACAATTGTAAACTCCATTGTTTACCAAAATGGTTGTGTAAGCACATCTCTTCTATGTTGGCTTTTGAGTTCTATTAATCTTCAAAAATGAATTCATAAAAAATAAAATATATAATTAAAATACTTATTTTTCAGTGTATTCTCGAATTCATTTGATAATTTTTACTTGAATGATTAAAAAGTTGTCACGAAAAAAAAATCTTTCCGAAGAACCTTAAAGGTAATTGAGTGATTAAATTGACCATATATATATATCTTTATTCTCATAAAGCCAATGCATGACATCAGTACAGAGATAACAACAATAACTATTTACAATATACAAAACAAGAGAGAGAGGTTACAAAAGTCACTAACCAGGAGGACAAACACAAGTATTAATATTTTTTATAAATGAACAAAGCTTCTTCAGGACTGGTTTTCGTGTACTCGACATAAGTTCAGAGAATTTAACTGTATCATGTTGTTGTACAACATAGGAGGATAAATACTCTTGACGTTTTTGATCGAAAAAAGTACATTCAAATATATAGTAACCGTGACCACAATTGGTCAAATTTTAATTCATAATCGTAAACAACATAATTCAAATATGAATGAAGGTCATCTTGGTAAACGGTCTTTCGTTTGTATTTGAGTTTATGGTACTGCTACGGACATTTGAATAGGTGCTGCGGTCTGTACCTCCAGATCCTTATATAAAGGTTCGATTTGGAAAACATATTTGAGATAGATTCCTTATGGGCAACATTTTTATTTATTGACACAAAGAGTTCATATAACAATTATAAAAATAGGGGATATAAATTCACGTATGAAATTCGGAATTTTGATAGGTTATTGTTGAAGATTTCTAGAACTCAAACGGTTTTCTTATTTTTCAGGTTTTTTTTTTGTTTTTATTCTATAAGTTTCAAAATAAAATTAAGATAAGTAGTTTTTTTTCATTACTTACCGATAACAGCTAAAAAAAGTGTCATGGTCTGACGATTAAAATGTGGATTATTGAAGTTATATAAAAAATTACAATGCTTCCAATTAATTTTTCAGATGAGCAACTTCTAAAAACAATATTAGACTTGTTTACAGCAGGAACTGAAACACCATCAACTGCTGTGCAGTGGTTTATAGTTTTGTTAGTAAATCACCCAGAAGTTCAAAATTTAATGCGAAGAGAAATCAATGACGTCATTGGAACATCTAGATATCCATGCATGGAGGAAAGGCAAAAACTACCCTATACGGATGCAGTTTTACACGAAGTTCTGAGATTTGGATGTATTGGCCCTCTTGCTCTTCCACATGGTTTAACACAAGATCTCAATTACAAAGGATACGTTATTCCAAAAGACTCCATGCTAATACCTAATTTACATTCTGTTTTGTACGATCCTGAAGTATTTGAAGATCCAGAAACGTTTAGACCTACAAGGTTCTTGGATGCAGAAAGAAAGCTTGTGAATGTAGACAAAGTTTTAACATTCAGTCTTGGTAATTATCTATCTGTACGCATAAGAATAGAATGGCTAAGTTCATAATCTATACTTGTGATAGTTGATGAAAATTTTTAAAACAAAGAAAACAAAAAGAGACATTCTTTACAAAGTGCATGCTATAATTTTTAGGCAAATAAAACATTCCAAGTCTACATAAGACTGTTTCCACTATTACGATGGCTTTCGGAGGGGGTCCTGCAAGTGTCGTTTCAAATAGTGTCTGCACTTGGGTTTAATTTGGTCTTATTTTTTCAAATAAATGTGAAGAAATACAGTTTAAGAATGCATGAATTATAAAGGGGGGGGGGGGGGGGGAAATAGTGTGTTAGATGTCTTTCCTATTTCTGTTTTGGATACCCAGAAATATTTAATTAAGTTGATTTGTCAATTTTGGATTTCCGGCTTACCTGATGAGGATATTTGAAAACATTATTTATGTGCAATGATATCTGAACCATGAGTAAAATTTATTGTTTTGTTGATTATTGTTTAACGTCAAGTCATGATGAACTATGCACTTAGCCAACACAACGCCAGTAAAATATGTGAAAAACATCAACATTATAACGACAAGTATCAGATGACTTTAAAAAGACTAAGCCACGTAAATAGATAAACTATATTTCGCACTAGTGTAAGATATTTAAGTGATTTCACTTGAAATTTAATCGAAAGACGATGACTTACTTCCTTGAATGGAGGAATGTTTTACAAGTTTGTCTTGCTTTAAAAACGTTATTTTTTGTATCTGTTATTTTATGAAGATTTTATCTTGTTGCTTAACATCTTTTTTTTTTGGTTCAAAATGAATAAAAGAAGATGTAATGTTTACGTCAATGACAAAAACCCGAACGAAAAAATATTATATAGTCATTGCTGCTGTTGCTATAAATATTACAAAATGTTGTGTTTTAGGACGAAGAGTATGTCTTGGCGAGTCATTAGCTAGAATGGAGTTTTTCCTGTTTACCACTTCGCTTGTGCAAAGATTCAAGCTTCTTCCATCAGATCCAAATAATTTGCCTTCATTAAAAGGAAAACTAGGCATTACGTTGGCTCCAGCAGAATTCTCATTCCGTGCTGTTGAAGTATAATAACAGAATAACAGTTATAGTGTAAATATTTTATCCATATACACAGGTCTAATAATAACTTGTATTTATATCAATACATAACATAATAAAAAAAAAAATATGTATTCGTTTCTTGCGTTCCTGTTTTAACAGGGTAAACTGTGATATTTTATTTTATGTCATAAAATATTTGTTGTACATATATTGTATATAATGTTTCTTTTTAGTGTCAATAAGCGAAGAAAGTGCACATTTCTTAAAAATATGACACGGATAACCTATCGATTAAGCATTTGTAATGAGTAAAACAATATAGGGCTCAAATGCAATTTTTTTTCAATGAATGTACTTTGATACTTTTACTTTCTATTTAGGTTCCACAAAGGAGAATTTTTTTTTTCAAAATGGTCATGCAGTCTTGTATGTTGTTTAGTTGATTCCAATAATTTATAAAAGTGTCGACACTGGACATATGTTAATTTGAAGGTACCCAAAAAAATAAAGAGCGTTAAAGACATCTACAGTAGACAGCTGTCGTGCTATACACTGCTCCGAGTTTAGACATGTTGTATACAAGTTTAACAAAGATTTGATATCAACACAAAAGTATTTACAGGAAATTGAAATTTCTTTCAATATAAAAAGGGCATCACAAGGTAACTCAAGCTTTAAGAGGATAGTTTTTCTCAGTTTTTTTCCACATGGAGGTAAACCTAGCTAATGTTTTCAATGATGATATTGAAATGAATAAAAACAGATATCGAACGCCCCGTTTAAAGAAATAAGTGAAACAATGTGTATCTCTATAAAGAAATAAATATAATAGTTTGTAACATATGCGGGGTCCCCAAAAAATAAGAATCGAATTATCGACATGGCAGCAATTATACAGTGTGTTATTCATATTTATATAATTGTAAGTAAAACAGTGAATACTTAGTGAGGTATTTGGATCGGCAGAAAGTGCCTTAGAATTGAAATACTAAATCATTACGCATTCCGTTCTTTATTTCACATTGAATTTACATTGTTGCGCTTTGATTTTCTTTTGATATGAAAAATAACTATGTGTGTCAATTTTTAAGTTGAGTCCATGTTCTAGTTACCAAATGTTTGGCTATGTGTAGATAGAGAGGAAGGGATTAAATTGCACGAGAAAGCTGAGCTTTCGAGTGCAATTTAGTTCCTCCTATCGTGTATCACACATAACTAATCGTTTGCAATTTGGTAAATCACATGTGAGAAATGTGCATTCGACATCACTGCAATCAGCATGTTATTTACTAGTTTTTTTGTGCGGTAGTATTCCAGTTTGCGGTTTGATATCACCTACAGCACTCGCTAGAAAAAAACCAGGCAATGTATATGAAAGATCCTAAAAAACCGAAACGCTTAACCTCATTTTCAGGAAAAGCTAACTAGCAAAGGCTATAAAGGTAAGTCTTATTAATACTTTGTTTTCTTTACCTATTATAATGTAGTGAAGTTTCGTTTAAAAAGTCGTTAAAATCGAATTTCAAGTTCATAATGAATGTTGCTCTAAGTGTCTTCGATCGTCGAGGTCCGTGTTTACATAAACATAACGATATAATACGGAAATTATACGATTCTTACGTTTGTATTTTTCATATGAATTCCTGATTATTATATTTATAAAGTTGAATCTGTTGTCATGAAGTGAAGAAGATAAAGAATAATGGATTTATTTCGTTTTCATGGTTTTGATGCATTTGAGGGTGTAGAATATTAAACACCATTTCCGAAATTATAGTTTGTTCATGATTTCTATTTAATACTTGAATATTAAATCTGAAAGAGTGGAAATTCGTTTTTAAGAGAACTTTGGAGAAAGATGCATGGTGACCGGCATCAAATGCAAATTCAATACACTACACATCACATGTGATGGGAAATATAAGCACGCTTCGACAGAATATCTAACATTCTTGAGTTAGGAAGTGTTTTAATTGTGATGGATGAACAAACGAAGTTACAAATTAAAATGCATTGATATGAAATAATGAAGGATTATTTGAGAATTAATTTCAAATTAAATGGGGATATTTTAGCACAGTTTATATGTGAAATATGAATATGCGTGCAGGAAAAGTTTGTTTTGCATTTTTACTTCAGATGCAGTATAAAATATAACACGAAAACAAAACGTTATAAATTTAATGCGTATTTACCTTCATCAGCCTGTTATCAACGATATATTAAAATGCAATGATTTTGAAGCCCGGTTTTGATTGCTGATACAATTGATGTTAATAATTTAGAAAGAGGTTTCGTGGAGCACTTGGAAGACTCAGCAATTTAACGTTGTTTGTAAGGACAAGTATGTAGTTTAAGTATCCAATACAGTGATGGAAGATTCAGTTCTTCATCTTCGGTTGAAATTCCAAAGGAACATAGAACAGACCTATGATTATCCAGGATTTTCTCTTTGGTAAGTGCCGTGGGCGTATATGTTGAGTTTCAAAGTGAATTGTCAATACCTAATTCATTTATTAAGCAGTTTATGTAATCTGATTTATACACAAAAACGATGTTGTTTGCGGCTTTATCTGGAGGTAGGACAAGTGTTTTGCAACATTTGGGTCTTAAAAGATTGATGTAGCATAGGTATTGATAGACCCATTCAGTTTTTAAATTCTGATTTGAATCAACGACCTCACAGCCTTAATCCATTAGGAAAGAGTATCTACGTCTTCTTTCTCGCGTTTAACCAGTTGCCTGGCATAATCCTCGACTGAATCCATCAGTATTTTGAAGTTGTGTTTCCAATTGATGGATTTAGGCTCACAATATTTCGGGCCTGTGGTGACACCTTTCGCAGAAAAGTGTTGTTGACAATATTTAGGGCACCAGTAATAACTTGACCAGCCGGATTATATATGAATGGGGAACTAGCACAGGTGCAATCAGGAGGTTTAGACTTGGAGTCGTCAACATTGAGATCCTTCATTCTTTTATATCAACGGGTTCTGTCATGCAAATTCACATTCACTGTAAATTTGCATACATTTTTATTTTCTTTTCGTTCACATAATCTATTTCTGCAGGCATACAGCTTATATGTAGTTCTACATACTATGTATATTAGCATACGTGTGCAAATCAACTCATGTGAATGGGGATTCGGTTTCAAAATATCGTATATACCATTTATATTTTATTGGTAAACTAGTTTTTTTTGTGCGGTAGTATTCCAGTTTGCGGTTTGATATCACCTACAGCACTCGCTAGAAAAAAACCAGGCAATGTATATGAAAGATCCTAAAAAACCGAAACGCTTAACCTCATTTTCAGGAAAAGCTAACTAGCAAAGGCTATAAAGGTAAGTCTTATTAATACTTTGTTTTCTTTACCTATTATAATGTAGTGAAGTTTCGTTTAAAAAGTCGTTAAAATCGAATTTCAAGTTCATAATGAATGTTGCTCTAAGTGTCTTCGATCGTCGAGGTCCGTGTTTACATAAACATAACGATATAATACGGAAATTATACGATTCTTACGTTTGTATTTTTCATATGAATTCCTGATTATTATATTTATAAAGTTGAATCTGTTGTCATGAAGTGAAGAAGATAAAGAATAATGGATTTATTTCGTTTTCATGGTTTTGATGCATTTGAGGGTGTAGAATATTAAACACCATTTCCGAAATTATAGTTTGTTCATGATTTCTATTTAATACTTGAATATTAAATCTGAAAGAGTGGAAATTCGTTTTTAAGAGAACTTTGGAGAAAGATGCATGGTGACCGGCATCAAATGCAAATTCAATACACTACACATCACATGTGATGGGAAATATAAGCACGCTTCGACAGAATATCTAACATTCTTGAGTTAGGAAGTGTTTTAATTGTGATGGATGAACAAACGAAGTTACAAATTAAAATGCATTGATATGAAATAATGAAGGATTATTTGAGAATTAATTTCAAATTAAATGGGGATATTTTAGCACAGTTTATATGTGAAATATGAATATGCGTGCAGGAAAAGTTTGTTTTGCATTTTTACTTCAGATGCAGTATAAAATATAACACGAAAACAAAACGTTATAAATTTAATGCGTATTTACCTTCATCAGCCTGTTATCAACGATATATTAAAATGCAATGATTTTGAAGCCCGGTTTTGATTGCTGATACAATTGATGTTAATAATTTAGAAAGAGGTTTCGTGGAGCACTTGGAAGACTCAGCAATTTAACGTTGTTTGTAAGGACAAGTATGTAGTTTAAGTATCCAATACAGTGATGGAAGATTCAGTTCTTCATCTTCGGTTGAAATTCCAAAGGAACATAGAACAGACCTATGATTATCCAGGATTTTCTCTTTGGTAAGTGCCGTGGGCGTATATGTTGAGTTTCAAAGTGAATTGTCAATACCTAATTCATTTATTAAGCAGTTTATGTAATCTGATTTATACACAAAAACGATGTTGTTTGCGGCTTTATCTGGAGGTAGGACAAGTGTTTTGCAACATTTGGGTCTTAAAAGATTGATGTAGCATAGGTATTGATAGACCCATTCAGTTTTTAAATTCTGATTTGAATCAACGACCTCACAGCCTTAATCCATTAGGAAAGAGTATCTACGTCTTCTTTCTCGCGTTTAACCAGTTGCCTGGCATAATCCTCGACTGAATCCATCAGTATTTTGAAGTTGTGTTTCCAATTGATGGATTTAGGCTCACAATATTTCGGGCCTGTGGTGACACCTTTCGCAGAGAAGTGTTGTTGACAATATTTAGGGCACCAGTAATAACTTGACCAGCCGGATTATATATGAATGGGGAACTAGCACAGGTGCAATCAGGAGGTTTAGACTTGGAGTCGTCAATATTGAGATCCTTCATTCTTTTATATCAACGGGTTCTGTCATGCAAATTCACATTCACTGTAAATTTGCATACATTTTTATTTTCTTTTCGTTCACATAATCTATTTCTGCAGGCATACAGCTTATATGTAGTTCTACATACTATGTATATTAGCATACGTGTGCAAATCAACTCATGTGAATGGGGATTCGGTTTCAAAATATCGTATATACCATTTATATTTTATTGGTAAACTAGTTTTTTTTGTGCGGTAGTATTCCAGTTTGCGGTTTGATATCACCTACAGCACTCGCTAGAAAAAAACCAGGCAATGTATATGAAAGATCCTAAAAAACCGAAACGCTTAACCTCATTTTCAGGAAAAGCTAACTAGCAAAGGCTATAAAGGTAAGTCTTATTAATACTTTGTTTTCTTTACCTATTATAATGTAGTGAAGTTTCGTTTAAAAAGTCGTTAAAATCGAATTTCAAGTTCATAATGAATGTTGCTCTAAGTGTCTTCGATCGTCGAGGTCCGTGTTTACATAAACATAACGATATAATACGGAAATTATACGATTCTTACGTTTGTATTTTTCATATGAATTCCTGATTATTATATTTATAAAGTTGAATCTGTTGTCATGAAGTGAAGAAGATAAAGAATAATGGATTTATTTCGTTTTCATGGTTTTGATGCATTTGAGGGTGTAGAATATTAAACACCATTTCCGAAATTATAGTTTGTTCATGATTTCTATTTAATACTTGAATATTAAATCTGAAAGAGTGGAAATTCGTTTTTAAGAGAACTTTGGAGAAAGATGCATGGTGACCGGCATCAAATGCAAATTCAATACACTACACATCACATGTGATGGGAAATATAAGCACGCTTCGACAGAATATCTAACATTCTTGAGTTAGGAAGTGTTTTAATTGTGATGGATGAACAAACGAAGTTACAAATTAAAATGCATTGATATGAAATAATGAAGGATTATTTGAGAATTAATTTCAAATTAAATGGGGATATTTTAGCACAGTTTATATGTGAAATATGAATATGCGTGCAGGAAAAGTTTGTTTTGCATTTTTACTTCAGATGCAGTATAAAATATAACACGAAAACAAAACGTTATAAATTTAATGCGTATTTACCTTCATCAGCCTGTTATCAACGATATATTAAAATGCAATGATTTTGAAGCCCGGTTTTGATTGCTGATACAATTGATGTTAATAATTTAGAAAGAGGTTTCGTGGAGCACTTGGAAGACTCAGCAATTTAACGTTGTTTGTAAGGACAAGTATGTAGTTTAAGTATCCAATACAGTGATGGAAGATTCAGTTCTTCATCTTCGGTTGAAATTCCAAAGGAACATAGAACAGACCTATGATTATCCAGGATTTTCTCTTTGGTAAGTGCCGTGGGCGTATATGTTGAGTTTCAAAGTGAATTGTCAATACCTAATTCATTTATTAAGCAGTTTATGTAATCTGATTTATACACAAAAACGATGTTGTTTGCGGCTTTATCTGGAGGTAGGACAAGTGTTTTGCAACATTTGGGTCTTAAAAGATTGATGTAGCATAGGTATTGATAGACCCATTCAGTTTTTAAATTCTGATTTGAATCAACGACCTCACAGCCTTAATCCATTAGGAAAGAGTATCTACGTCTTCTTTCTCGCGTTTAACCAGTTGCCTGGCATAATCCTCGACTGAATCCATCAGTATTTTGAAGTTGTGTTTCCAATTGATGGATTTAGGCTCACAATATTTCAGGCCTGTGGTGACACCTTTCGCAGAGAAGTGTTGTTGACAATATTTAGGGCACCAGTAATAACTTGACCAGCCGGATTATATATGAATGGGGAACTAGCACAGGTGCAATCAGGAGGTTTAGACTTGGAGTCGTCAATATTGAGATCCTTCATTCTTTTATATCAACGGGTTCTGTCATGCAAATTCACATTCACTGTAAATTTGCATACATTTTTATTTTCTTTTCGTTCACATAATCTATTTCTGCAGGCATACAGCTTATATGTAGTTCTACATACTATGTATATTAGCATACGTGTGCAAATCAACTCATGTGAATGGGGATTCGGTTTCAAAATATCGTATATACCATTTATATTTTATTGGTAAACTAGTTTTTTTTGTGCGGTAGTATTCCAGTTTGCGGTTTGATATCACCTACAGCACTCGCTAGAAAAAAACCAGGCAATGTATATGAAAGATCCTAAAAAACCGAAACGCTTAACCTCATTTTCAGGAAAAGCTAACTAGCAAAGGCTATAAAGGTAAGTCTTATTAATACTTTGTTTTCTTTACCTATTATAATGTAGTGAAGTTTCGTTTAAAAAGTCGTTAAAATCGAATTTCAAGTTCATAATGAATGTTGCTCTAAGTGTCTTCGATCGTCGAGGTCCGTGTTTACATAAACATAACGATATAATACGGAAATTATACGATTCTTACGTTTGTATTTTTCATATGAATTCCTGATTATTATATTTATAAAGTTGAATCTGTTGTCATGAAGTGAAGAAGATAAAGAATAATGGATTTATTTCGTTTTCATGGTTTTGATGCATTTGAGGGTGTAGAATATTAAACACCATTTCCGAAATTATAGTTTGTTCATGATTTCTATTTAATACTTGAATATTAAATCTGAAAGAGTGGAAATTCGTTTTTAAGAGAACTTTGGAGAAAGATGCATGGTGACCGGCATCAAATGCAAATTCAATACACTACACATCACATGTGATGGGAAATATAAGCACGCTTCGACAGAATATCTAACATTCTTGAGTTAGGAAGTGTTTTAATTGTGATGGATGAACAAACGAAGTTACAAATTAAAATGCATTGATATGAAATAATGAAGGATTATTTGAGAATTAATTTCAAATTAAATGGGGATATTTTAGCACAGTTTATATGTGAAATATGAATATGCGTGCAGGAAAAGTTTGTTTTGCATTTTTACTTCAGATGCAGTATAAAATATAACACGAAAACAAAACGTTATAAATTTAATGCGTATTTACCTTCATCAGCCTGTTATCAACGATATATTAAAATGCAATGATTTTGAAGCCCGGTTTTGATTGCTGATACAATTGATGTTAATAATTTAGAAAGAGGTTTCGTGGAGCACTTGGAAGACTCAGCAATTTAACGTTGTTTGTAAAGACAAGTATGTAGTTTAAGTATCCAATACAGTGATGGAAGATTCAGTTCTTCATCTTCGGTTGAAATTCCAAAGGAACATAGAACAGACCTATGATTATCCAGGATTTTCTCTTTGGTAAGTGCCGTGGGCGTATATGTTGAGTTTCAAAGTGAATTGTCAATACCTAATTCATTTATTAAGCAGTTTATGTAATCTGATTTATACACAAAAACGATGTTGTTTGCGGCTTTATCTGGAGGTAGGACAAGTGTTTTGCAACATTTGGGTCTTAAAAGATTGATGTAGCATAGGTATTGATAGACCCATTCAGTTTTTAAATTCTGATTTGAATCAACGACCTCACAGCCTTATCCATTAGGAAAGAGTATCTACGTCTTCTTTCTCGCGTTTAACCAGTTGCCTGGCATAATCCTCGACTGAATCCATCAGTATTTTGAAGTTGTGTTTCCAATTGATGGATTTAGGCTCACAATATTTCGGGCCTGTGGTGACACCTTTCGCAGAGAAGTGTTGTTGACAATATTTAGGGCACCAGTAATAACTTGACCAGCCGGATTATATATGAATGGGGAACTAGCACAGGTGCAATCAGGAGGTTTAGACTTGGAGTCGTCAATATTGAGATCCTTCATTCTTTTATATCAACGGGTTCTGTCATGCAAATTCACATTCACTGTAAATTTGCATACATTTTTATTTTCTTTTCGTTCACATAATCTATTTCTGCAGGCATACAGCTTATATGTAGTTCTACATACTATGTATATTAGCATACGTGTGCAAATCAACTCATGTGAATGGGGATTCGGTTTCAAAATATCGTATATACCATTTATATTTTATTGGTAAACTAGTTTTTTTTGTGCGGTAGTATTCCAGTTTGCGGTTTGATGTCACCTACAGCACTCGCTAGAAAAAAACCAGGCAATGTATATGAAAGATCCTAAAAAACCGAAACGCTTAACCTCATTTTCAGGAAAAGCTAACTAGCAAAGGCTATAAAGGTAAGTCTTATTAATACTTTGTTTTCTTTACCTATTATAATGTAGTGAAGTTTCGTTTAAAAAGTCGTTAAAATCGAATTTCAAGTTCATAATGAATGTTGCTCTAAGTGTCTTCGATCGTCGAGGTCCGTGTTTACATAAACATAACGATATAATACGGAAATTATACGATTCTTACGTTTGTATTTTTCATATGAATTCCTGATTATTATATTTATAAAGTTGAATCTGTTGTCATGAAGTGAAGAAGATAAAGAATAATGGATTTATTTCGTTTTCATGGTTTTGATGCATTTGAGGGTGTAGAATATTAAACACCATTTCCGAAATTATAGTTTGTTCATGATTTCTATTTAATACTTGAATATTAAATCTGAAAGAGTGGAAATTCGTTTTTAAGAGAACTTTGGAGAAAGATGCATGGTGACCGGCATCAAATGCAAATTCAATACACTACACATCACATGTGATGGGAAATATAAGCACGCTTCGACAGAATATCTAACATTCTTGAGTTAGGAAGTGTTTTAATTGTGATGGATGAACAAACGAAGTTACAAATTAAAATGCATTGATATGAAATAATGAAGGATTATTTGAGAATTAATTTCAAATTAAATGGGGATATTTTAGCACAGTTTATATGTGAAATATGAATATGCGTGCAGGAAAAGTTTGTTTTGCATTTTTACTTCAGATGCAGTATAAAATATAACACGAAAACAAAACGTTATAAATTTAATGCGTATTTACCTTCATCAGCCTGTTATCAACGATATATTAAAATGCAATGATTTTGAAGCCCGGTTTTGATTGCTGATACAATTGATGTTAATAATTTAGAAAGAGGTTTCGTGGAGCACTTGGAAGACTCAGCAATTTAACGTTGTTTGTAAGGACAAGTATGTAGTTTAAGTATCCAATACAGTGATGGAAGATTCAGTTCTTCATCTTCGGTTGAAATTCCAAAGGAACATAGAACAGACCTATGATTATCCAGGATTTTCTCTTTGGTAAGTGCCGTGGGCGTATATGTTGAGTTTCAAAGTGAATTGTCAATACCTAATTCATTTATTAAGCAGTTTATGTAATCTGATTTATACACAAAAACGATGTTGTTTGCGGCTTTATCTGGAGGTAGGACAAGTGTTTTGCAACATTTGGGTCTTAAAAGATTGATGTAGCATAGGTATTGATAGACCCATTCAGTTTTTAAATTCTGATTTGAATCAACGACCTCACAGCCTTAATCCATTAGGAAAGAGTATCTACGTCTTCTTTCTCGCGTTTAACCAGTTGCCTGGCATAATCCTCGACTGAATCCATCAGTATTTTGAAGTTGTGTTTCCAATTGATGGATTTAGGCTCACAATATTTCGGGCCTGTGGTGACACCTTTCGCAGAGAAGTGTTGTTGACAATATTTAGGGCACCAGTAATAACTTGACCAGCCGGATTATATATGAATGGGGAACTAGCACAGGTGCAATCAGGAGGTTTAGACTTGGAGTCGTCAATATTGAGATCCTTCATTCTTTTATATCAACGGGTTCTGTCATGCAAATTCACATTCACTGTAAATTTGCATACATTTTTATTTTCTTTTCGTTCACATAATCTATTTCTGCAGGCATACAGCTTATATGTAGTTCTACATACTATGTATATTAGCATACGTGTGCAAATCAACTCATGTGAATGGGGATTCGGTTTCAAAATATCGTATATACCATTTATATTTTATTGGTAAACTAGTTTTTTTTGTGCGGTAGTATTCCAGTTTGCGGTTTGATATCACCTACAGCACTCGCTAGAAAAAAACCAGGCAATGTATATGAAAGATCCTAAAAAACCGAAACGCTTAACCTCATTTTCAGGAAAAGCTAACTAGCAAAGGCTATAAAGGTAAGTCTTATTAATACTTTGTTTTCTTTACCTATTATAATGTAGTGAAGTTTCGTTTAAAAAGTCGTTAAAATCGAATTTCAAGTTCATAATGAATGTTGCTCTAAGTGTCTTCGATCGTCGAGGTCCGTGTTTACATAAACATAACGATATAATACGGAAATTATACGATTCTTACGTTTGTATTTTTCATATGAATTCCTGATTATTATATTTATAAAGTTGAATCTGTTGTCATGAAGTGAAGAAGATAAAGAATAATGGATTTATTTCGTTTTCATGGTTTTGATGCATTTGAGGGTGTAGAATATTAAACACCATTTCCGAAATTATAGTTTGTTCATGATTTCTATTTAATACTTGAATATTAAATCTGAAAGAGTGGAAATTCGTTTTTAAGAGAACTTTGGAGAAAGATGCATGGTGACCGGCATCAAATGCAAATTCAATACACTACACATCACATGTGATGGGAAATATAAGCACGCTTCGACAGAATATCTAACATTCTTGAGTTAGGAAGTGTTTTAATTGTGATGGATGAACAAACGAAGTTACAAATTAAAATGCATTGATATGAAATAATGAAGGATTATTTGAGAATTAATTTCAAATTAAATGGGGATATTTTAGCACAGTTTATATGTGAAATATGAATATGCGTGCAGGAAAAGTTTGTTTTGCATTTTTACTTCAGATGCAGTATAAAATATAACACGAAAACAAAACGTTATAAATTTAATGCGTATTTACCTTCATCAGCCTGTTATCAACGATATATTAAAATGCAATGATTTTGAAGCCCGGTTTTGATTGCTGATACAATTGATGTTAATAATTTAGAAAGAGGTTTCGTGGAGCACTTGGAAGACTCAGCAATTTAACGTTGTTTGTAAGGACAAGTATGTAGTTTAAGTATCCAATACAGTGATGGAAGATTCAGTTCTTCATCTTCGGTTGAAATTCCAAAGGAACATAGAACAGACCTATGATTATCCAGGATTTTCTCTTTGGTAAGTGCCGTGGGCGTATATGTTGAGTTTCAAAGTGAATTGTCAATACCTAATTCATTTATTAAGCAGTTTATGTAATCTGATTTATACACAAAAACGATGTTGTTTGCGGCTTTATCTGGAGGTAGGACAAGTGTTTTGCAACATTTGGGTCTTAAAAGATTGATGTAGCATAGGTATTGATAGACCCATTCAGTTTTTAAATTCTGATTTGAATCAACGACCTCACAGCCTTATCCATTAGGAAAGAGTATCTACGTCTTCTTTCTCGCGTTTAACCAGTTGCCTGGCATAATCCTCGACTGAATCCATCAGTATTTTGAAGTTGTGTTTCCAATTGATGGATTTAGGCTCACAATATTTCGGGCCTGTGGTGACACCTTTCGCAGAGAAGTGTTGTTGACAATATTTAGGGCACCAGTAATAACTTGACCAGCCGGATTATATATGAATGGGGAACTAGCACAGGTGCAATCAGGAGGTTTAGACTTGGAGTCGTCAATATTGAGATCCTTCATTCTTTTATATCAACGGGTTCTGTCATGCAAATTCACATTCACTGTAAATTTGCATACATTTTTATTTTCTTTTCGTTCACATAATCTATTTCTGCAGGCATACAGCTTATATGTAGTTCTACATACTATGTATATTAGCATACGTGTGCAAATCAACTCATGTGAATGGGGATTCGGTTTCAAAATATCGTATATACCATTTATATTTTATTGGTAAACTATGTAATTTTACTATTATCGAAGGTGAACTTCAATTATGCAACTCTTGCATTGGAGGATATTTGGTGTTCTGTTTAAGTCAATCTCTAAAATGAATTTACTATGACAAGACAAGATAATTTTATTTTTTATTCAAAGCCACTATAAGCGCATTGGTACAAAAAAAGAAAAGTATGAAATATTATACACATAATAAATTGTCCACATGATATTCATAACATTCTACATTTGATTTATGTTGAAGATGATTGCATAAAAACAGGTAGGGTAAGGCAAACCTGGAAGACCTGATATTGAATTTCTTACCTTTATAGATTTTCAGATAATTCATAACCTTTTTGTGTAGTTGTACAAAAGGAGTCGCACCAATGTCCCATATATTTGTTTCACTCACATGGTTGAATTTTGAAGGTATCCAAATCCTACAAGAAATTGAATATCAAAGAGTCTATAGCATTTCCTTTTAAATTTCAACAATTTATCATAATTATCTTTATAAAATCAAAATGTTATTCAGTGCTACATTTTGATGTTGAAGGCATTTTAATGCAAAAGTGCAAATTATTATGTGTATAATATTTTATAATTTTCTTTCTTTGTACCAATGCGCTTATAGTGGCTTTGATTTAAAAATAAAGTTATCTTGTCTTGTCATAATAAATTCATTTTAGAGCTTGGCTTAAACGCTTAAACAGAACACCAAATAAATGGTATATACGATATTTTGAAACCAAATCCCCATTCACACGCACTGATTTGCACATGTATACTAATATACATAGTATGTAGAACTACATATAAGCTGTATGCCTGTGAACGAAAAGAAAAGAAAATGTGAGCCTAAATCCATCAATTGGAAACAGAACTTCAAAATACTGATGGATTCAGTCGAGGATTATGCCAGGCAATTAGTTAAACGCGAGAAAGAAGACTTAGATACTCTTTCCGAATGGATTAAGGCTGTGAGGTCGTTGATTCAATTCAGAATTTAGAAACTGAATGGGTCTATCAATACCCATGCTACACCAATCTTTAAAGACCCACATGCTGCAAAACACTTGTCCTACCTCCATGTCAAATATGTTGTTGTCCCCGCAGATAAAGCCGAAAACAACATCGTTTTTGTGTATTACATAAACTGCTTGATAAATGAATTAGGTATTGCCAATTCACTTGGAAACTCAACATATAACCCCTCGACACTTACCAAAGAGAAAATCCTGGATAATCATAGGTCTGTTCTAGGTTCCTTTGGAATTTCAACCAGAGATGAAGAACTGAATCTTCCATCACTGTATTAGATACCTAAACTACATAAGTGTCCTTACAAACAATGTTAAATTTCTGGGTCTTCCAAGTGCTCCACGAAACCTCTTTCTAAATTATTAACATCTATTTTATCAACAATCAAAGCCGGGCTTCAAAGTTATTGTGAAACTACCTATTCTAGAGGTGGCGTGAATCAAATGCGGATAGTAAAAAAATCCAAAGATCTTTTAGAGTACATTCAATCTAAGACTCTTGTAATAGTATTAAAACATTTGACTTTTCTACACTTAACACAAGTATTCTCCATTCCAAACTAAAAGACAAATTGAAAGAATTGGTCCAGCTTTGTTTCATACAATGGCCAACGTAGATACAAATATCTTGACTTAGGGAGGGATAACTCCTATTTTGTAATAAATCACTCTGATTCAAACAAAAAATTCTCTGAAACTGACATTAACAAGATGCTTGATTTCTTGATTGACAACATATTTGTTACGTTTTGAGGACGTGTTTTTCAACAAACAATCCGCATTTCCGTGGGAACCAACTGTGCCCTTCTTCTTGCCGACTTAGTCCTTTATTCATAAGAGGCTAACTTCTTACAGAAACTTCTTAGGAAAAAATAAAAGAAGTTAACAGTATCCTTTAACGTTACTTTTCGCTATATAGATGATTTTCTCTCACTAAATAATTCAAAATTGGTAACTATGTTGAAGGCATCTATCCCGTCGAACTTGAGATAAAGGATACAACAGATACAGTTAAGTATGCCTCATATCTTGACTTACATCTAGAAATTGACAATGAGGGTCGGTTGAAAACAAAACTTAACGACAAAGAGATGATTTCGGCTTCCCAATTGCGAATTTTTCATTTCTATATGTAGAAACATTCCAGCAGCGCCTGCATACGGAGAATATATCTCCCAGTTGATACGATATTCTAGGGCCTGTATTTCCTATCATGATTTCCTTGATAGAGAGTTGCTGCTCACAAGGAAGCTATTAAACCAAGAGTTCCAAGCAGTGAAGTTGAAATCACCCCGTCGTAAATTTAACAGACGCCATCACAAGTTGGTTGGCCGTTATGGAATATCCGTTTCACAGATGATAGCGGATATGTTCCAAATGTCGTAACTACAATTCCGTTTCCTTTTCCCAGAATGTGACCTACCGAACTATACTTATTACACTATTATACTAACATGAGCAACATGACGGGTGCCACATGTGGAGCAGGATCTGCTTACTCTTTCGGAGCACCTGATACCACCCCAAGTTTTTGGTGGGGATCGTGTTGCTCAATCTTCAGTTTTTCTATGTTGTGTTTTGTGTATTATTGTTTGTCTGTTGGTATTTTTCTTTTTTAGCCATGGCGTTGTCAGTTTATTTTCGACTTATGAGTTTGAATGTCCCTTTGGTATCTTTCGCCTCTATCTTGCACAAATTAACGTCGTGTCTTTTTTCTGTATATGAACACAAATTGTAAAATTACTTCAATTGAATGATATCAATTGAATATCAGTATTGGTTGTGTAAAGTTCAGGGGCAAATATTTCCTGTATATGCTGGACGAGTACCGTAATAAGTGCAATAAGTAGGTTCTGCAAAGTAAGTCAACGGAAAATAGGGAATGTAAGATAAGGAGGCAGAAACTTTGCCTTGTAACATGCGAACTACAGTCCTCTCACCAATTTGTTGCAGCTTTCTTTAAAGTGCTGGAGAAGTCCAAGGGATTACCATATTTATATTCTCAAGTCAAACCTTGGATTAAAGAATTTAAATTCCATGTTCTATTTTTATATTCCAAGCTACTAGGGATGTACATTTTTTACCCGTCCGTCCGTCGATCAGTCTATCTGTTCATGTTTTTGTAAATCAGTCTTGGCTTCCGGATACCTGATTTGATACTTTATATCGAATCGCAGCCTTACTTAGATATATGATTACATAAAATGAGAGGAAGATCACTATAGGTTTAAAGGTCACTACGTTTGAGGTCAAGGTCAAACTATCTAAAATAGTACAAAATTAATGCAGTAAAAGATTTTGGGAATAGAACTCTAAATCCTTGTATGGGATTCGAACGAAACTTAAATATATGGTTTACATATAATAAGTGGAAGACCTCTATTCATCACTGTACCCGAGTTCAAGTTCAAAGTTACTAAAATTTTCTTAAAAAAATACAAAAACTGTTGTATTGCTACTACTTTGAGAATTTTATTTGGGATTGCAACGAAACATGCACACATCAATCTGACGAGTACTTCTTTATCTTTTTCCCTTTTCTACTGATTTTGACACTTAGTACTATTGTTGTTCTGTTACACAACTGTCCCAGTGAGGGGAGGTTTGAGCGCGCAAACTCCACAATCTTTATGTGCATATCCGACGCAAGATTCCTGTAATCTAGTGGTTTTTTAGTGTTTGCTGTTTGGCAAGATAGTTTTTTGTTTTCGCAATAAGCAGGCTGTTGTTTTTTCTTCTTTTCAGTCGTTTCAAACTTCGTATATTGATTATTGTATAGATGGCGATTGTTCTCTTTTGGAAAATTAAACCGCCCTTAGAGACCCTCCCATCCTGAGTTTGAAGCCTCATAATATGCTTGTAAATTATAATTTGCCTTATTAAAAAAACTACTTATCAAAACATTTAATATCAATATAAATCAGAAAGGACGTCAGCTATATATTCAAAATGTATGCGATCTCACAATTATGAAAAGCGCAACCTCATCCACAAATCTTTTCGAGGAGATAAAGCTAGTAGTTTTACCTGCAGTTCTATAAAAGGGTATAAGGCGTCTTTCCTCCATCGGTATTGGACATATCTGTACGATCGTTTTGAATATCAGATATAACATGACTCCACTAGAAAGAGCAAGTTAAACCCCGAAACATTTTCACGTTGCCTGTCCCAAGTTAGAGACATCTGTCATACCTGAATTTTTATTGTTATTTGAAGAAATTGATGTTAATGATAGATCCTAAAACTCTTCTCAGTGTCAAATGTTTTCAAAACTTTCATAGACTCGGGATGATTTAGAGCATGAGGTGTGTGTAGGCACCTGCCTATCTTTGAAGAACGTTAGTTACCGTTTAGATTGTTTTTTTTTCTCGTTGGGTTGATGTCTCATTGACGTACACCCTTCATCTTCTTTATTCGTATATCGACTATCAATTTTAATCTGAGAGAAATACTTATTATTCTTTTTGCCATTATGTTACATTACTGACATAACGACCAAATGAACACAGTTTCTATTAGCATTTAAATATAATGCAAATTTGAAAATGTGCATATATATCATTGGTATAGTCATAATTATAAATAAACTGTTTATTACATTTTGAATAAGTCGAAATACTAAGGGTTTTCGGAATCTTGATTGATTAGGTATTCGCTAAAATTTTATAAAGAAAGATCATTTATTAAAGTGCATTGAACTTGAGTGCAAATAATGGAGCAATCGAATTTACCTTAGGCGTTTGGTGTGGTTCGTGTAGCTACATCTACAGTTTTTGAAATCTTTCTGTTGGCCAGCGTATTATCTGTCTTTTCTGACATGTCTTTTTATTCTACCATTAGTGTCAGACATGTTATAAAACAATTTTAAAGTCCCTATTACATGGTGAAAAGTAACACGTGCATTTAAATAAACTCATCATAGATACCAGAATTAAACTTTTATACGCCAGACGCGCGTTTTGTCTAGAAAAGACTCACCAGTGACGCTTAAATAAAAAGTTAAAAAGGCAAAATAAAGTACGAAGTTGAAGAGCATTCAAGACCCAAAATTCCGAAAGGTTTTCAAAAATACGTATAAGGTAATCTATTCCTAGGGTAGATGATCCTTAGTATTTCGAACAAAGTCAAATTTTGCAGACTGTAAATTTATCCTGTGTCTGATATGTCAACACAGGTCTTGACTACTGGGTTGATGATACCATCGGAGAGGAAACATCGACCAGTAACGGCATAGACCCTGTGGTTATAAATAAACGCATCATTGGTAACAAAAGTGTGTTCGCCAGACGCGCGTTTGTCTACAAAAGACTCACCAATAAATCCCGAATAAAAAGTAAAAAAAAAACAAATAAAGTACGAAGTTGAAGAGCATTGCGGAGCAAAGATTCCGAAAGGTTTTCCCAAATACAGCTTTGGTAATCTATTCCTGGGTCAGATAATCCTAAGTCTTTCAAAAAATTCAAAGATTTTTAAACAGTTAATTTACAATAAATGACACTTCATCTAAAAAGATTAGATATAACAAAAAGAAACACAGATAACTTACTGACTACTACATGCAGATGACAATTTTGGCGGATTTTAAAAAAATTTTCAAGATAAAAACAAATACTTGGTAGTTTGATCAATACATGAAGGCGTTACAACTAGTTGTTTTAAGTCCATTGTGTTCACCATAAGTGGGTGTTGTCTTTCTTTCTTTCTGTCTGTTTTTGTTTTTGTTTCACTGACGTTACTCAACATGTCATGTTGGTCCAAATTAACTAATATAAATTTTCGCTGACAAATCATTCTTTGTCTAGATTTAAAAAAAAATGAAGATGCGAAGTCGGTAAAGGTAGTTTTAATTGATTGTCATTATTCAGAAATGATCACCAACATTTGAATAATGTACTGGATAAACAAACAAAACAAACGGTTATAAAAGTGCATTTTAAATTTGGTATTTGGATTATTTGTCTGCCCATGAAACAGTTAGAAATACAATTAAGATGCATGATAAACATTGAAGTAGTAAAGTGTTTGGTGACGGAATTTTTCTGAATGAATTGACTATAATCAATAAAAGCAAACCGAACTTTTCTAACTGTTGTACTATTATATGCTGCTGGTAGTATTTGAAATGCAAAACATTCCTTTATATGTATCTTTCGCACAACTAAATGACTAGTTCCTGTTTGTGTTAATATGTTAATGTGACATACGTGTCTTAGTTTGTTGTGGAAGACGAGGAGGTAAGATTTCTAATTTTCAAATGGATCAATAAACAATTCGTTTTGTTTAAAAGGTAAACATTAATTCAAACAATATGGGAGAGATGTTCCAAGAGTGTAAACGTAGAGGTGCATTAAGATTAATTATGGAATCCAAAACCGAAGTGGTAGTAAAAAAGATCGGAAAAATAATAAGTAGACATTCAAGACACATGTAAAGCTTAAAACGCCATGGCAAAAACTAAAGACAATAAAAAAAGTAAATTGATATTGCCAAAAATAAATAAAGTATTGTTTCTAATTTAACAATACACAAAAGACACAAGGTTTCAAAATGCAGGTTGTTAAATGACTTCAGTGTGACTTGAAATCAATCACTATTTTAAAACAAATATTTGACCCTACTTCTGATCAAGATTACTTAAGACGAATATATCAAGCCCCCATTGCGCAATTGTGTAACAAAACATTAATTGTTTTCCCATCTGATAGTACATCAATCCAGAAACACTGCAAAGCGCCATGCTGCAACATGTAACATACAATAGGACTTATTGTTCAAATAAGTAAAATTATACTTATAATTTTATTTGTCATTTATTTTTTCCATTTTGTTAAAAATTACCAAAAACATTATTCCCCTGTAATATTATTCTATCGATACTGTACGTGCTTTGATTAACCTTATGGTTTTTTGAGTGGTTCCCCTTTTATATCAGTCTGATATCATTTATGTAAACCCCATATCACTTTAGTTAGTTTTTATGCATTACAATACAAGTGAACACGCTGCTGTTTTTGTCTTAAATGTCGCCTTTATACGACCCAAAAGAATATTACACCCTACTGAATTAAAAAAACCTCACACGATCCCCCTTTCTATGTAAAAGATATAAGTCCCCTATTTGTTTCCAGTCCAGAAAATGTCGATTGTGTTTCACTTTCAAGACATTCAGGTAGGTTTATGGATAATCGCAATCCATATGTCAAACTCTACATACACTTAGTCAACAACAAAGAACTATTATTTTTCTTGAGTCGGTAACGTCCGTCTTGTATTTTGTTTGCAATACAATAGTCTCAGAAATCTGCCAGTTTTGAAATTCATTAACCGACTAATAACACTAGTCTCAGAATTCTGTCAGTTTTGAAATTCATTAACCGACCAATAAGAAGTTGGCATAATAAAGGTTTGTTACTTTGTCCCAAAATCGTTCATTGTGTTGTTGAAACTTCGTTAAATAACGCAAATTTTATTCAATAAAAACATTTCAATAACAATGTCGGGTTTCGGAATGTACAGTTTTGAAGTTTACTGAGAGTATTGCCTCCTATGATTACATAAAAGATCTTTATATAGTCATATCTCAGGTCTTCAACGTCATCATGTATTATCAATATTACATATATTTACTTTATCTTATCTAATTTGTAATAAACTGCTTGTATTTTGTTCTATTAATTATTCTGAATGCATTTATTGTAACAGTTGTGGGTTGTCCATATACTTAATACAGAATGCTTAACAAATTCCACCAAAAGATAATGAAGGGAAAAGCAATACATTCGCCCTTATATATCATTATAAGAAATAACCTAGTTGTAAAAGGCTTTTTGTTTTTAAGTACCCGAGTTATGACTATACATTACATACAGGAAGAATAAATATAAGTGATAAACAAATTGTCGATAAATAAAGTGAAAATGCAATATAAAATATATGAAATATTATGTTATTATCATTGTGATAAAAAAGCTAATTTTAAGGCGTTTAACAATAGGTATTTCTTTCACTCATAAAACAGATATTACATTATTAAACAAGATAGAAAACATTATGGTGGCAATCAAAAACTATAACTCCAAGACAAAAAGACAACACCTTGACCAAAAACGTAAAACGACTAACGGCAAACATCAATCAACAAAACATTACACAGAAAACTGAAGTACAGGAACCAAAACATAAGCCGCGGGTGATCCCAGATGCTCGGGAACGGTAAACAGTTCCTGATCTACTAACGGCATCAGTGGTGTTTTTATGGTATGTAAAAATGCATTGGTAAGTCGCATCCAGAACGATACGATCGAGGAAATAAGGAATGCATTGTGATCACAACAAGAAAAAAAAACATATCCGTTATGATATTTAGGCAAAGGGCTTCTACATCAAACCCTTGGATACATTCATACAAGGATTTATGGTATATCGTTAAAATAGAATAGTTTTCAGAATCACACTGAAGAACGATAATTTCGCTTTTATCGTTAATCGTACCGGAACAAACTTATTTATCAAAAATCTCATATATTCAATTTACAGTACCATTTTTTCATACAATCTATCTTGATTACTAGCAACAGTGCTTGAAATGAAACAAAATATAATAAACATATGTATAGAAACAAGGAAATTATTCAAAGAAAATCATTAAGCTGTATATTGGACGATTATGTCTTATCCCGTCTAAAGCAGCAGGAACATAACTGATCGCGTGAACCTAAAAATAAACGAAGACAAAAGGAATACATCTAGTAATACACGTAGAAATGTCGAAAAAAATGCAACCAGAATGAAATTTAATGAGACCTTCTAAGTACATCTGTGTATAAAATCAAATTCTAAGACATTCATTTAGTCTCTACAGTTGTATTATAATATGTCTAAAGGCGTTTTGGACACCTCCTCCCCGTAAGAGTTGAAAAGGACAAGACACTGCGAATGTTATAACGGGAAAATCATTAATGCCAGGAATATGTGAGATAAATATAATGCACATGTTTTGTGTAGCCAGTATAGATTTTTTGAGAAATATAACTAAAATCAAAGCGAACTCTAAATATAATTATTAAAAAAAATGATACATGACTGCAATGACTCTTAAATATGACGAAAACGCTTTCAAAGCCCGACTCTAAATGTTCAAATCTCACCATGAATGTAATATTTAGACACAAAAGACAAGAATTTCACTAATAATATACAATAAATAGCACAATAGAAGATAATTTAAACACGTTTTTTTTCGTCATGTATAAAAAAAAAATAAGGTGCAAATAACTATTGCGTCTATAATCGAGACCAGATTTCAATTATATTGGCAAATTTGTTAAAACCCAATTTAACGAACTATAACATCAAACATTTACTATACCACCAATGCATGTAAAAGAGTTTTTATAGGAAGTTTTAAAATAAGATGTAAACAAATCATTTGGAACACTGATAATATTGGACAGAAAATTCACAGATTAAGTGCCTCTTATTGATCCTCTTGTAACATATATACTCAACAAAATTATTGATACTGGTGTATATCCTTCTTCACTGAGACGACGAAGGTAACAAACACTTGGTAAGTCCAAATATACTCGTAGCTCTTTTAGATTGTATTACTTTAATATACTAGTACATGATATGATTTTTATAAATTGATAACATGTACTTATTGAATTATCTTATTTTTTAAGGCGAAGACGAAGCCGAATGTTTAAAATTAACAACATTTGACCAATGACGAAGAGCTTTAACAAGTTTAATGTTTCCGTGCTCGAGAATATTACGTTTGTCCAAAATAAAATGGTCTGTAATATGATATTCAAAAACAAATAAATCTATTTTGATCTGCATGCATGTTAGTAGTTGCTTACCCTGTCGACGCTACAGATCGATTTACGAGATTATAACATCGGAAAACTAGTGCAGCCTTAATTGATTTTAGTCACATTCCTTTCACAAAGTCTAAGTAAAGGATATTTCATGTGAGTGTAATTGAAAGTCACAAAACAGAGAGATAATCAGAAAAGAAACTTTTTCTTATCTTTACAGGGCATTAATACCGACACATCATTTATCTCAAAATATAACATTCAAGAATTCAAATTTAGCACGTACATCCAACATTCTAACGAAACAGTCTATACAATTACAAAATGTGATAACACTTAACAATAGTAAAAACACAACCAGAGTTAAAACAATGACAAAATATGAAAAAAATAGTTCAATAACATGTTAAAATACTGATAAGAGCTGCTCAAAAACAACCACACAGTATATCTTGTATTTGCTGTAACACCTTCATCATAAGCGTATGTATAATACACAGTTTCTCTCTGAGGTACGAATCTGTGGCAATTCATTGTAACAGGTGAATGCTAGTACTGTATTCATATACAACATTTGCCTATTCCTTTTTACAGCCACATTTCACGGTTTGTCTTTAATTAGTAACGGCCTTCATTTTGGTCGATATCTGTAACTAATAAGTTTGTAAACATCATACGTCATCTTCCACTGAGTTTTCGTTTACGGATTTAGATTTCAATAAGGAATTCAATAAGAAAATTACTTGATCGATCTTTGTGTCCATCTTCTGCATCTGTAATGGTTTAAAAATTTATTATAATGTCATATTGGACCCTTTGTGGATGTAAACTGCTTATTATGTCGGTATACCTGCTTTATTTTTTCTGCTTTACCTGTACCAAGTCAGGAATATGGCAGTTGTTATCAAATAGTCCGTTTCTATGTATGTTGGCGTTTGTTTTTGTTGCACTTCAGTGTTCTTGTTGTTCTTTTGTTTTCCTCTTATAGTTGATTTGTTTCCCTCGGTTTTAGTTTGTAACCCGGATTTGTTTTCTCTCAAACGATTTATGACTTTTGAACACCGGTATACTACTGTAGCATTTATTTAATTGGTGTTAATGTTGTTCAATTTGGAATTTTTCGAGAAAAAAAATTGTTATATATTTCATGCTTCGTCCTTTTTTCTTTCTTAAGGAAGTGATTGTCTACCTATATTCGGCTTCTTATGTTAAGTACCCCTTTATATCATCTAATTTTTGCCACAAGAAAGATTCTACGTAAATGATAGCTTTTTTGATTTTATATTCATTAAAGGGAAATAATAAATACGAATCAGATACGTTAAGTATAAAGGTACATACAACAATCTTCTCATTAAACCAGCGTGAAACCAGTGCAAAAAAAAACAAAAAAAACCAAAAAAACAAAAAAACAAAAAAACAAAAAAAAAACAGAGTAGTGGGAAACTGTTCATTTCTTTGAAAGAACACACGCTACATGTAACACATTAACTATTTTGATTATGATGATGATGATAGATTGGTGTTTTACGTCAGGTGGAAATTATAACGTAACATATTTCATTACGAGAACATGTTAATGTAATATGGATATTAATCCTGATTTGTTCTAGACCGACCTGCTTAGCCGAAGTTTTAAAGAGCTATTTCACAAGGTAATTGTCCATAGGTAACGACATGCTAACCATATCCCGATACATTATTCAAACTCCGAACCTAGCAGTCTTTGGTCTTACTCCCGAATGCCGTGTGCCTAGCGTAGACGTAGCAAATAGCATGTATCAAGTCTTTGGTTTGACCCGTCCAGAGATAGACTTGACAACTTCTGCACTGGAGGCGAGCACACCAAGGTGATTCTTACCTTTTAAAACATTTTTATATCACTGTCCATTATTAACGCTTGACGGCGCACACTAGCTTACAGTTATTTTAAGTTATGAACTTTGTTTTTATCTCTCTACCGTTGATGATGTGCCGGATTCTTTATTCAAATCGTAATTCTAAATTTTTCCAATTTGATACCCTACTGATAACTTTAGAGTACTAGTAATAAATGTTTCTAAAAACTGTTTCAACAAAACAAAAAACCCAAAATATAACATCAGATTTAGATGGCAGTAGTCGACAACAATCAAATACCTACCTGATTTTCCATTCTAACAATTCTTGCACTGAGAGTAACCCTTTCTCTATCTTTTCCATTGGAATAAAGAACCCCTGGCTTACCTAACGTCTGATCTAATCTGAAAGAGGGCGGATTTATTCATTATAAGAATAAAAAAAAAAGGATTAACAGTTAGAGTTGAAAATGTCATACATTTGTTCAGTAAGTTTCTGCTTGTTGCATAGGCCACTTTTGCTCAAGTTCTATTTCCAGTACACTGGCTGAATCCAAATCTTTTTGTCTTGAGTACATCAATTAATGTATTTGTATCAAGCAAAGTCTAGATCGTTATTTGGGAAATTGTGTAAATTTTTGAAATCGGCTTGGCAGATTAGATCACATTTGATTAGTTGATTGTTTATCTATTGTAATATATTTGAATATTGTTCCCTACTATTTAATAAGTGTCACAATGTAAATATGTTCGTGTTGCTATAGCATGTACCCACGGCTTTACAATAAAGAATTTATGTATTCATTCATACATCACACACATACAGAGTTTTGTAATCTACGACGTCATCAAATTTGCCGTTTCAGAATCTACAGTGTGATGTGTAATTTCATTGCCTGTACATCAAGATGATAATAACGTTACGTCATTGGTCGTTTATTACTAATTCAATTGTTTTGGTTTATTTTTTCTATTCACAACGTTTTGGTGTACGTTTTTAAAAATATTTCCCAGAATGCTTTAGTTGCCAAAACAGTGAATTGATCTTCCAAAGCTTAATGACAAGAATGTAGTGGTAAAGTATGGAAATCTAAAACTCCCTTTTGGTAAGAACTATATGATTAAAGACTTTTCAGAAATCAGCTATTTCAGATACATGTATTTACAGTTAGTTAGTTGCATAAAATTGTATAATACAATACCTTCGTTGAAGTTCTTTGATTCTAACCATCATGTTAAGATGTCCTTGAGAATACTGTTCTATGACGTCTCTGACGTCATATGGTTTTCGTGCTTGCTGTTAAACAAAATGTTTTATGATTTATGTGTTTAAACTTTGTTTGATATTGGATTCGTATTGCGAATCTTTCGTGAACTGATAAATGTTTTATTGCATGATCTTTTGACATCTGTCTTTTTTTTTTGCCATGGAAATGTCTGTACTTTTTCGACTTAAAAGTAGAATCCAATTATGGTTGTTTTGATATAACGTACCGAGAAAAATATGTAAGTCCCAAAAAAGTAAATAGCTGTTTCTGTATAAAACATATCGAAAATTATCTGAACAACCAAAAAGGATATAGAATAGGAATGAATACTTTCCATGTAAATATTGTAGACTACGGTACATCGATTATGACGTAAAGCGCAACATGTATCAAAAAGGGTTTATCCTGTCATCATCAGGGCAAATATTAATTATATTTTTCTTGAATGATATAATAATAATAACGGTATCAAATTTGCTGCCAGATACACATTTCGAAAATTTATATTATCGTCAGTGATGTTTGAGGCCAAAATATTGGCAATCCAAAACATGATACCTACGCTGAAGAGCTGAAAAACATAAAATGATTAAAAGTAAAGCCAAACTCGGACAAGGTTAGAGTTATGCAAGATATTTATACCACCCTTAATTCTAAAATGTTTTTAAAACCGTAAGTTTCCATAAAACAATACCCGTATTGTCAATTAGGTACTCGCTATTAAGCTGGTGTTACATGTTCCAATGAGGACTGACAGTCCTTAGGGAAAGGTATCTACTAAGTGGTTGTTATAACACTAATGGTACCAATTTAAATGCATCAGATGCGGATTTCAACAGTTAAAGTCTCTTCTGTGATAATCAAGGAACAGGCTTTTGAATTCTAAAAATTAAAACTGGAAGTTAAATGTTAGACATACTCAGAATTATAGTACTGGAATCCTTTGGAACCAGATTTTTGGAAAATAACACTGGTTTAACAAAGAAGATTAACTTACTTTACCTTAAGTTTGAAATACATTGCGAGATGCGTTGTATTATTTGTATATGGTATTAAGGAAAAAAAAACAAACATTTAGTCATAAACTACCTGAAATTTTCTCCTTGCTACAAAATATTTGATTTTCCTGATTACTCGTATAGCTGCTTTATGTGCCTCAGTTAACCTAAAATGATCATAAAGATTAAAATTGCAAATTTATGACAATTCTTCTAACCAACAAAATAAACCATATACAATAAGTACAAATTTAAATAAATCTTAAAATACATTATAGATTGCATGTCCAATCATAGTAAAAAGTACCGTATGAAAATAAAAGTCTAATATATTTTCATATTTTAGAAAATTCAAATAATTTTAGAGATTGTGATAAACGAGAAAACGGTATGTTTCCTAAACCATGAGGTGTAATAAAAGGGTCAAAATAAGAAATAAAATGAAAACGTTTATCAACCCAATTCATATAAGCAAATAAAAGTAAAAGCTAATATCATGCAATTGTTTAACAACAGCTTACATCTAACAAATTTGATGATAAAATTGAGAATGGAAATGGGGAATGTGTCAAAGAGACAACAACCCGACCATAGAACAGACAACAGCAGAAGGTCACCAACAGGTCTTCAATGCAGCGAGAAATTCCCGCACCCGGAGGCGTCCTTCAGCTGGCCCCTAAACAAATATATATACTAGTTCAGTGATAATGAACGCCATACTAAACTCCAAATTGTACACAAGAAACTAAAATTAAAAATAAACAAGACTAACAAAGGCTAGAGGCTCCTGACTTGGGACAGGCGCAAAAATGCGGCGGGGTTAAACATGTTTATGAGATCTCAACCCTCCCCCTATACCTCTAGCCAATGTAGAAAAGTAAACGCATAACAATACGCACATTAAAATTCAGTTCAAGAGAAGTCCGGGTCTGATGTCAGAAGATGTAACCAAAGAAAATAAACAAAATGACAATAATACATAAATAACAACAGACTACTAGCAGTTAACTGACATGCCAGCTCCAGACTTCAATTAAACTGATTGAAAGATTATGTCTTCATCATATGAATATCAGGCACAATCCTTCCCGTTAGGGGTTTAGTATCATACCATCATAACATATATGAGAAGAACATAACCCGTGTCATGCCAACAACTGGTTTTTAAATAAATGTGTTTAGTGCCGATGCAAAGACCCTATAAGTGAATCAATATTAACGCCAAAATATGCAATCTTTAATGACCTGACAACAGTATCGTAACTATATCCCTTCTTAATAAGTCTATTTAAAGGTTTTGTTAGCTTCAGAGGAAAATACTGACATTTTTGTGCATTATAAAGAATATTTCCATAAAAAATTGGATGTGAAATACCTGAACGTATAAGAAGTCTGCATGTTGAGCTATATTTACGAATGATGTCCTTATACCGATGATAAAATTTAGTAAATGTTTTGACTAGTTTGTGATATCGAAAACCCTGGTGTAATAATTTTTCAGTAATACATAAATTTCTCTCGTTAAAATCTAAAACATTGTTACATACACGAGCGAATCGTACAAGTTGAGATATATAAACACCGTAAGATGGTGACAAGGGAACGTCACCATCTAAAAATGGATAATTAACGATAGGAAATGAAAAATCATCTCTTTTATCATATATTTTAGTATTAAGCTTTCCGTTAATGATATAGATATCAAGATCGAGGAAAGGGCAGTGGTCATTGTTAGTATTAGCTTTATTTAAAGTAAGTTCAACAGGATAAATTTCTTTTGTATACATACTGAAGTCGTCATTATTGAGAGCCAAAATATCATCCAAATATCTAAAAGTATTATTAAATGTGTGTATCAGATGTTGTTTCGATGGGTCTTTGCTGATTTTTGTGATAAATTGTAACTCATAGCAATACAAAAAAAAGAGTATGCTTTAGAAAAAAGCAATATGACATCCAAAGAAAACTCAAAACGGAAAGTCCCCTACCAAACGGCAAAACCAAAAGCCCAAACACACCAAACGAATGGAAAACAACTGCCACACTCTCGACTTGGTACAGGCACCTCCTTATGTAGAAAATGGCGGACCAAACCCGGTTTCATAGCTATCCAAACCTCTCTCTTGTATGCAAAGGGCTTTAAAGATTCTGAGTGGACCGCGGATATTTCTGGTCTCTTTTAGATTTATTGCTTTTATTGAAGAAAACAAGCCAATCTCTATGTGTCTTTTTTGTAACATGTTTATACCTCTGTTATATTATACCAATGACGCACATTTCACGACACATTTTATACATAGCTATAGCCGAATTTGATAGATTTCTTAGAAATGCTTTTTTGAAAATTTTAAACTTTAATGGTATCACTATAATACAATATTTGATCATATATAGTATCATGGTAAGAAATAGTTTTGAAGTCTGTGCTCCTACTTAATGTTTTGAATAGATGAAAACTCTAATCAAAGATACTAAAATGTTTATTTCATGCTTTCTGTATTTGATGCTTTTTATTCATTTTACATTAACATACTATCGGCGTTGACAATATGGCGTTGTTTATATGTTTGTTTGTTTTGCATATGGTGACGCCAGTGACATCTTAATTGGTCAATATTTTATATTAGTCTAGTTTCATATGCAAATGCTAATTATAGTATGAACGTTTCCTGCTATGACGTGCATATCTTTTATCATTAAGTGCCAATCTGCATAAGAAAACATAACCAATAAAAACCCACTCAAGTGTACATTAATTTAAGCTCAAAATGTATAATGGTGCACAAATATAACGTTCGTTCCCTTTTCCAGTTCTGGTAATTCAAGATATAATTTGGTTGAAATGCACTAGAAATTACCAAATTGAGGGGAGCTAACTCCGTAATTTTGCTATTATTTTAACCAAAAGTTATCTAGAGATTTCTCAAATTACCAGGCACGCAGAAACAAAAGACCTACCATTTCTAACTCAGGATGAGGTTACCTTCAAAATAGGATGGTAAGTTCGGTGGGTTTTTTCGGTCATGTTTTGAAATTCTTCTAAATTGCCTGATTCTTACAAAGACTGGCACTTAAAGACACTACATGAAACAATGGCTGAAGAATATTGTTGTTGCAGTTTCGCAATTTTTTTTTATCGTGAAAGTATGGAGTCTGGTCGGTTGGTGTCAAAAGGAAAACGAGCTCCAATTGAATAAATTCTTTTATTTAAATATAAAATCAACTTTGTTATTTTAAAGTAGTAAAATTAGATGAAATTTAATGTAAGTAATTGCATTCCTTACTTTGCACTGATTACATGTAAACCATAAGAGATCTATACCATGGCAATTTATTTCAAATTTGTAGATTATCTTGGTTTTCATAACTACTAAAAAAATTACGATAAACAAATTTGATTGCTAATTGATAAAATAAACCTTTAGCAAAACGTGTAAATACTTTACGTAAAATCCTTACTTATTTTATGTTATGACATATCTAGGGTACCAATTTTCCTGCACCTGATGCGCAATTCGACAATTAATGTCTATTCATTGATGACCGAGGCCACAATGTTTAAAATCCTAAGCCTTATTGATAATTGAAGAACTAATAAACCAAAAAGGACAAAAAGTATAGGCAAAGTCCGGCAAGAATTAAGAGCTTTGCATGTGGGAGATTAACATCCTTTAATCAAAATAATTTCCCAAATTTTGTAACAAATGAGTAAATTAATTAAATAAAAGAACAATGTGTCTGAAGTTACGAATGCCCCCGCTCGAGCTTGCTTATAATATGTGAAATACTTTTGGGACGGACGAAAAGACGGACAACCGGACGTTCAAGGGTAAAAGATGGAAAAGCTTCAAATGCTAAAATACTCTGATTTCAAAAGAATGTACCACTCTTATCTTCGTTTTTTATCACAGGGGATACGGGCGCAAATAAGCCTTTGTTCGTCTTGTGTGCTTTTTAAATTTTGGTTCATTTATGCATTTTGGAGTTTAGAGTGGCGTCCATATCGCTGAACTAGTGTACATCATTGTTTAGGGCCAGCCGAAGCCCGCCTCCGGGTGCCGGATTTTCTCGCTGCGTTGAAGACCTATTTGTGGCCTTGGGCTGTTTTCATTCTCAATTCTATGTCAAGGTAACCGATCACAAAAGAATGACACGGATAATTCACCACAGTACCGGTATGATATATAACAATATGATAGCATCTATGATATAGAAATCATATTTTTCTTCCTTATACTTGAAAAATAAAAAGGTCCTTCGTGTTCGTTTAGTTGTTATATCAATTGTAATAATTAACCAATTCTGAAAAAAGTGTTGCATAAATTTAACATTACTATTTTTGACACCGTGTAATGCACACAGATTTCAATGAGCAATGATTTTTTGATTGATTGATTGATTGGTATTTAACGATACTTTCGGCATTATTGGCAATTAGAGGCAGTTAGTTTTTATTGTTGAGGGATGCCGGAGTACCCGAAGAGAACCACCCATAGACCTCGGTAGGAAAACTTACCATATTAGTCAATTAAGATTGGAGTCGAACCCACCTGCCACGTGCGGGGTTCGAATTCACAATTTTCGTTTTGACAGGCTAGTGATAGTTGGACTTCTGAGACCGCTCGACCGCCAAGGCCCCAAATGAATATGTGGGTTGCAGCATTATTAAATATTACAACTGGACATTAGACTATATAAATGTATTATTCTTATATTATATAATGCAAATACAACTAAAGCATACACAATACTAATTCATTTTGTTAGAGAAACTCAATATCAAAACATAATTTCAACAAAAGCACAGCATAACGAAAGTTAACATAAATAAAAAAATCGGACACCAGGTGCTCAACAGCGGAATCATAAATTTCAAAAGATATACAAAGCTCTTTAGTTGTTAGTTTGCAAAAACGATTTTGTTAATGCTATATATATATCTCGCCTGATACCAGTCGTTATGTCATGCACTTACGTAGTTGGTCTCTTTGACATTTTGCGTTTCCTGAAAAGTATATTTTTCGAATTTATATGTTAAATTCTTATTTGTTTCTATCACAAAAGAATATCAAAATCTTGATTTTCATGCCTGCTAGATTCTGAGGTTCGTATTGAGTTTTGGCAGATTCCATTAAAGGTAGTTGCATACTTATACATCTATCATTGCTTATAAAACATACATTTCGTAATATCTTTATTACATTTTTGTAGTTTTATTGACAAGAAAATGTTTACAACCAATATACTAGCTTTAAAAAAACAAATAAAAATATATGCATAGAACATACAAAGCGAAATATATTGGAAACATAAAAAGAAATTAATAACACAAATATATATACTACTAAAATACAACATAAAACAGTTTATATGAAAACAAATATATTTGAAACCCTCTTTTAGGGACAATTAAATGCCTTTATGTATATTAATGTGTCTGTTTCTAAAAATGTTGTATTTGTCATTCAGACAGTGAGTACTACAAGCGATACATTTGTATTACCCCACGATGCAATTAGGTTTGATTGAATATTCTGCATTTATCATAACCTTTACTACAAAATCAGATCAAATTGCCGAGAGCCACTCTCCTAAATTATTGAAGGCTATAACTTTGCGTTAACCATTATATCACGATATAAATCTGATACACCCAACCGAGCTAACGCCCTAATGGATGTATATCAAATACATAATACGATATATTAAATAAAATGTGGTACATGTATCAATAAATAATCACTTTATTTTATTGAACTGATGGTTATAACATCCAAACGAATTCACAGTTTTCTTTTAATACTGGAAAGTGCATTTGAACAATTTCATATTCATTTTTATGGAACGTACACAAAAAAAGAGCATGAAAACTCTCACAGGCGGCCTAATCTAATTCAAAATCTGTATCGGGAAACAGTACAAGAACAGTGACGTTCTGATACTTACTATACAACTAAATGATCGGAATCATTAAAATCAAAACTTATATCATCGTACTGTTAACGTATAACCATGAAAATATTATATTACAGTATAACTTCCATGGTATAACCAAAGACTGAAACTTACTGAACCACTCGATCAGCGGCTTCATCCATATCGTAGTCTGTATCGTCGTATTGTTCACTGATACTTCCACCATAGGGTGACGGTCTCATACTCTCTCGTCTCGTACCTTTTGGTGTACCTTTTAGTGCAGTAATTGACAGTAGAAATTACACATATAAACGTAAGGTAACAATATGCATACACACTGTTTTCCCCTAAAGAATCACAATTGGAAATCACACCACATCTCTTTATTTTATATATATATATATATATTACATAGGAAGGCATTAATTATATGATTATACGATATGGATAGATTTTTATTTGTTTATGTTTCATGTCTGTATGGTCTTCAAATAAGACCCCGTCGAGTGCGGTAGGTCGTATGTTGGATCCTCGTATGGTCAAATCAATGACTTTATAACTAGGTATTTGCTGATTCTCCACTAAGCACGCAACATTAAGAAGTAAGATCAAAGATTTGTCAGAAAAATTTGTCCAAGTATGGTGACATGTCTTCTGGCGGACTTGTTTCCTTGTGAACTAGCACGTAAAAAACTCGGATCAGGATGTTGGTTTAATACAATACAGGGTTCATATTTATAACACATTAAACATGTTCTCGTCCTGAATATGCATTAAATCTGCCATTTAAATTTGAATGGATATTTATTAAAGTCTTGAGTGTGAAATGTGTTTTGAATCTTACTCGAAATTCAAAGTTCTGCATGCAGCTGTTGTCTAGCTGTATGTTTTTAATGGACACGATTAATAAAATGTCGGTCCAAAAAGTCCTGCATCTGGTAGGGATATTTATAGTTTATCGCAAGCATGTCTGCAATAACTGATCTCAGATTTGTTACTTTTGTATACCTTTTGTTTCCACATTGTAGAAATGTATGTTTTTTTTTTATCTTGTTTTATTTTGAATATAATCAACAGTTCTAATTCATCATATGATTATTATTATTACCTATCCTTTCCTCATATGGGGACGTAGAAACACTCTCTCTATGATAATGGTTGGGAACGGACATGGAATCTAATCTTGACATACGACGTTTTCGTAACGTCAGGCTAGCTCGTCTGGCCATTCTTGCTAACATGTTGTGCTCATTTGATGCGTCGTGTATATGTATGTTCCATGTTGCATCTGATTTGAAAGAGGGATCCGCAGCATAGCACCTCCATACACACTAAAAAACAAGTTCATATTTTTATATTATACAAGTATTCGTTTTAAATGTAAAATTTTACTCCATACATGTAATAGGCCTTCTGCTGAATTATGAGTAATTTTCCAACGTTCATTTAATTATAGTAACTAGAAGAACACAAAGTGATTAAAAGTTTTGGTTATTAAGTTTTCTGTGATAACTGTTTGAACATTTATGTTTGTTGTCGGCAATAAACTTTGGAGCTAGAGTTAATATTTGTGAATTCACAATTATGATTTATCTATTATGATTTGATTTGGTGTTCCAATTGTTTTGATTCGAGCGGCACTGATGAGTTTTTTGTAGACCTAAACGCGCGTCGGGCGTTAACGATTAAAGGTCTGGGAGCTTATTCACAAAGTATCCGTTAACTCTTTGATGAGTTTATGTCACATACTATTATGTAAATTAGAAAATTTCCCCGGAATGATTTAAACAATTGTAAATAGAAAAGAATTATTCCGCTTTGAATATGTTTTTAACACACTTGTTCGTAAATCCAACTCTCCCATCGGCAATGTTTGGCTTCAAGGAAATAAACATGAACAGAGATGTGCTAGAATTGAAATGTTTTATGCTCATCACTTCTTAATTATACTTATTATTTCAAAGCAAGACATGTTTATTAACGAAGATGGTTATTATTTTCAAACGGTTTCAACAAGTTTCTTGCAAGGGTATATATGCATAGTACAAAACCATTTGCTTCATACATTTTGTACTTTAGACAAAAGAGGAGAGAAAAAAGGACTAAGTAGAAAATGTTCCTAATATGATTGTGTTTGTGTATTGTGTATGATTGCCAAAGAGACAACTATTCACAAAAGACGAAAGGATAAAGGTGATATCAACTACAGGTCATTGAACGGCCTTAAATAATTAGCAAACCTAATACCATATTACAATCTTCTGTCTGTTTTTAAAATTTGTTGATACAACTTTTATGTACGCCAATTTCGTACACCAAAAGTCTAGGATAAGATTCTATGATTCATTGTTAAAATGCTGGGAGTAACTCATGCTTCTTCGACAAAATGGATTGACTTATCTTTGATTCATGAATTTATCATTTTCTTTTTCAGTACAATTATGATAAAGGTACATTACAATCGTTGAAAATCCTGATATGAAAGTCAATTTGGATACAAAACAGAAAAATATGCATTTTAATTGTATAAATTAACGATTCAAAATACGTTTGTTTTTTCTAAAAACCACCAGTTACTTTTTAATACACGAAAGTGTTTTAATACACGAAAAAAAGAACCAGTAAGTGAACAATACGAAAAGCAAAATTATTCGTTTAACGACTCTTGATTGAAAGAGAAATATAAATGTTTCTTTTCCGACTGGGTATGTTGTACGATTAATGTGTACAGACTGAATTGAATCGGACAACATGTTTATTTCATTCTTCATTCACATTTACGTGAAATTCTTATTTTCGCGTTCTACGGATGTAAGGGCAAGATCAACAAACATCTGTACCACGACCACATGATACGCCCGATACCGACCATTAATGTTCCTAATTAATCAATCTTATAATATATATATTTGATATATTCATAATAAGCCGAAAGGAGGTAGTTTTTTACTTCTTGCAAAATGGTTATGAACTTTGTTAAGTTAGATAAATAAGAAATGGATTTTGTAGTACACATACCAGATTTGAAAAAAAACATCTAATACCGTTGAAGGATAATTAATGGCAATAATCATTATTGGCACGGATCCTCTCTATTATAAAGAAAAGATCGTGTGAAAGATCCAGTAAGTCAAATTTTTAGTTATTAAATATTCTGCATTTTCGATTTTTTATGATGAAAGCATCCAGTTTTATTTAACGACGTATGATTATGACAATCTCAGAATGGAAAAATGTTTTTTTTCAAAAAATGTTTTTTTTTTAAATTAAACATTATGTAAACGTTTTTAAAAGTCCAATAAACCAAAAATGAGTGTGTCAGGATAAATGTTTTAAATTGTCGAATTTAATAACAATAAACGCCCTCTTACGGTAAACAGAAAACCGTTGAATTGTCAAAATAAAAGTAATATATCGTCATAAAAGTCACATATTGTGTTTGATCAATTCCCAGTTGCTACTTTCATGTCATATTCAGTATAGACACAATCTTGAACAGATTGTAATGGTAAACTTATTTCTTGCAATCATAGTGAATGAAATAATGCTTTATAAGTTTTGTGCGTCCGAGGCGCTTTCTGGATTGACCTTCACTGGGAACGCTTAAACTTAATATTTGAAAGCCAGGGATCCGTACATATGCTACAACGTTAGGACCTGTATATTAAAAAAAACCTAATGATGTATTTTGATGTATTTTGTACATCAAACATTCATGTATTTAATTTTGATGTTTCTGTTATGGTTTCGGTTGGATAGTCTGTTATGTCTTATCGTTTGTAGTCCAAATAAAATTCCCTTTCCATAACATCATTGTCATGAAAACTGTTTGGACGAGTATTGTGAAAATAATTATATAAAGTTCGAGATTGCATGTTAGTTACGTAAGCGCGTCACTGTTTGTGATTTCCTGTTGTGTCTGTCGTTAATGGAATATGTTCGTTGTTGTTCTGCGATTTGCATGTTGTGTCGACTCTTATATTATGTGTTTGTGCTATATTTCTGTCACGTAGTGTTGTCAGTTTAGCGATATTTCTAGCATTGTCATAAAGCGGGAGGTTTGGCTAGCCATTAAACCAGGTTCAACCCACAATTTTTTCTTAAAATGTCCTGTACCAAGTCATGAATATGGCAGTTGTTATCAAATAGTTCATTTCTATGCATGTTGGCGTTTGCTTTTGTTGCACTTCAATGTTCCTGTTTTTCCTTTGTTTTCCTCTTATAGTTGATGTTTTTCCCTCAGTTTTAGTTTGTAACCCGGATTTGTTTTTTCTCAATCGATTTATGACTTTTGAATACCGGTATACTACTGTTGCCTTTATTTACTAAACAGAATATCTTAATTCATCTAAGGTCAAATTTGCCTTTGCTTGAACCTTAAATAGTTTCTTAATAATTACATGATTTATGAACGGGCAATTTTAAACAGGTATATGTTATATCATACCGATATAACATGTTACTTTTATTATTCTTCCCATAGTTTATTTATTTTGTATTTACATTGTATCATGTAAAATTTATTTGTTCAGTGTATGTTCATTGGTGTTAATGTGTCCTTTGATTGAGTTAAGCTATTTCAGTCGATATTTTATAGTGTGTCTTTCTATGTTGTGATGTTACACTATTGTTTCAGAAAAAGGGTGAAGGTTTGGTACCATTAAAATGTTTAAACCCGCTGCATTTGTTTGCACCTGTCCTAAGTCAGGAATCTGATGTTCAGTAGTTGTCGTTTGTTGATGTGGTTCATAAGTGTTTCTCGTTTCTCGTTTTTTTATATAGATTAGACCGTTGGTTTTCCCGTTTGAATGGTTTTACACTAGTAATTTTGGGGGCCATTTATAGCTTACCGGTGTGAGCCAAGGCTCCTTGTTGAAGACAGTACTGTGACCTATAATAACTTACTTTTATAAATTTTGACTCGGATGGAGAGTTGTCTCATTGGCACTCATACCACATCGTTTTATATCTATATATGTTATAAATCATGTCAGTATCAGTACTGAAGCTTTGATTGAGTAAAACTAGAAATTGATCAAGTGAATGTATTTTATATAGTTGTATATTGTTTACTAAATTCAATAGATTAAGGACCCAAATTAGTAAAATGACCAAATTATCTTGTCAGTATATCCCGAAGCTACCTAAACAGAATCATTATGTTTGGTAAATATTTTGCTTAATTCAGTAAATTGAGGACAAAATTAGTAAAATGACGATAATATCTTGTCATTATTTTACGAAACCACATTCTAATATATATAAACAGTCATTATGTTTAACACTTCACACTTTCACCAAAATGTATGTTTGTATAAGCAGTTAATGTGATCATTACACAATTATCAGTTATAGATAATATGAATCATAGTTTGTATCAACTCAGTATGTGTGAAGGTCAACAAACTGTGGAATAGTATCAAAAGACAACAAATCAAGCCAGATTACTAAGGTTATAAGAAGGAACAAGACAACTGATAACTGCAAAAGTTCTACGATGGCAATCACGAATTTGTTTGTCGATTCCTTGTTCAAGTAGCTTCTAAACTAACAACAGAAATTTCATGCCCGCCATACATGTATATCCTACAAGTCCATTATCGTCATTACCGCCATGGTTCAAGCTATGGCAATTGCTACTTTATATTATAATAGAATCGTATGATGGGTGAAGAATGCAAAGCAGAATATATTGAATTACTTAATCTCACTCCACTTAGAGTTCATACAGATTATTTTCACTTCCATGGTGTTTATTTATTCTTGCAATTCTGACATTTGGTAAAAACCTTTCGGAATTTTTGGATCTCAATGCTCTTCATCTTCATACTTTGTTTGGCGTTTATTTGGCCTTTTACCTTTTTTTGATTCGAGCATCACTGATGAGATTTGTTTTAGCAAATGGTGTCTGGCGTACATAATCATAAGCCTGATATCTGTGATAAGTGTTTTGTATAATACATTTTTTACTGTGCCAATTTGACACGTTATGTTTTCTTGCTATTTAATTTGTTTTCGTGGAGTCTACTCGATTGAACAATACATATGTTTGCGATATCACATTAGTGGGGATTATATAATTGCGTTATTTTTCCTTCTACAATTAAATGACAGAATGTTGTCCGTGCTGAATTGACATATAGCTGGATCGAACATTACATATACCATTTCCTTTAACACTAATTTTAACAAAAGGAAATTATACCTTCAATATCGTTGCTGTAAGAGTAAATTCCAAGGTATTGAAGAAGAAAGTCGATTAACGCAGAAAATTAGATATTGTAGAAAATAATAAACCACCAAATGAACCAAATATACAACGCCTACTGTGACTGGTAAAATATACACGATACATTATCGCTCAGGGTCGTTTAGTACTTATTACCATATGGAGATTTAGTAACAAGGTCTGTTAGTCTTAATTATAGTTTTTGATCTAAAAGGAATTTGTCAAAAATTGAAGTATGATTCAAAAAAATAATTGCAAATTGAGAATTAATATGGATGCAATATGTTCATTTATGTTAACTTTATAAGTGTCTGTATAATAGTATTATATTAGATTATATAAAATCAATGTGACTTAAAAAAATAAGGAGTAGGTATGCTTAACCTTAAAGTCATTCAGAGTTGTTTTCATGTTCTTCCTACTAGAAAAAGTGGAAACAACACGCAATAAATTTCATGCATCTGAATCGCTTTTCTTGATTTCTCTTCACCAGGAACACTCAAAGCCGAATATTTGAAAGCCAAGGATGTATATGAACCGAAACAGTTGAAGAGCTATATGAAAAAATAGGACTTAAACACACAGCCAAATCCATCTAAGGTTAACTTTGCCTGAGAGAGTTGACACCTTAGTTTCATATTATGTAGAAATTTATTAACGGACAATTTTAGAAAGGTTTGTTATAAATCATGTCAGTACCGAAGTACCGAAGTACTGACTACTAAGCTTGTGATACCCTCGGGGACTGATAGTCCATAAGCAGAAACCAACAAACCAACAAACCAACAAACAAACAGACAATTTTATGTATGACTCATTTAAGCGCACATAGCCACTCCGTCTATCTAAGAGTAAAATTCTCCAATAAACTGGAAAGCATTGAGGTTAAAAACCTGCTCGGTTAATTTCAAAATAATATCAATGCTGATAAAAGGGTTGTTTCGTTCAATCAAAAAGGTTTTGTCAGCCAGTAAAGCATCATTGTTACGGATACTTGTAAAGAGAGCAGTGATGACAATAGTGAGGAAAATATTGAGGACATGATTGGAATTATACGCATAAAGTGGTAGATTTTCAACTATAAGTACACATATACAATGGAAAGATTAAAATATTAGTTTTGGGGAAAATGCATACTGAAACATTTCATCTGTCTTTCTGGATTACCAAGCCTACAAAATATGTGCCCATATAGAATCTGGAAGTAATTTGTTCGGAGAATACCACTTACTGAATGTTGAAAATAACATTTTTAAAGGTGCGTCTGAAGCGCTCTGTCTGGATTTACCTTTATCTGGAACGGTTAAACCCGAAAATGATGAAAGCCAAGGGTGTAAAATACCTAAATATATGTGGAGCTGTATGACCAAAAAGACCCATTGTTTTATCTTAGGGGTATTCATTTTGTATCCGAAACCCCTCTTAACTCCTCATTAGAATTTATTGACACTATAATAATCTAAACGTTAAATGGAATTGTGCACCTTCTTATTCTGTTTCGGAAGCGTCGAACTGGGGAGGGGTATCGACCATGTGAGCTCTGCTTACTTTGTTTCTATTCTTACCTGTATTAAAGTAGCTGCAGCTGGAATTTGTCGATTAAAATGTTTTTGTCTTTGTTTCTGTTGAACCTTTAAGGCAAATCCTGAACCTAATATACCCTGAATAAAATAAAATATCATTAAAATATTTTAAGCTTAATCATCATTATCAATATTTTGCAAACAAGGAATTTGCATCAAATTTAGTTTTGCTGGTATTTCTTTTTTCTAAGTCGGGAAATGAGTCTTTATCTTGCTCTGTGCATCATACGTAAATCGGAGATTACCGAATTTTGATTTCCCTGAGAACCAGTCATTAAGTAACTCTATCATTTGGTATAGGAAAAAAAAAAGAACATCTAAAAAGATACATCAATATAAATAAGAAGATGTGGTATGAGTGCCAATGAGACAACTCACCATCCAAGTCACAGTGTGTAAAAAGTAAAAACTTATAGGTTAAAGTATCAATCAATACTTGAAATGTTAAAAGTAGCATCAAACATTATGACATGTATGATGACTTATAAAGGGCAAGGTGCGATACGAACCTTATTTGGCCTGAGGTTTACTCAAATTTGAACTTCATATCTGGTATTTTCCTCTATGTCTGTTTTAAAGATGCAAAAAGATAAAACTAGCAAATATAGCACTCAAATGAATTTAATAGAGGGCGAAGAGTTCGTCACAATATAATCATTTATAAAAAAAAATCAAACCTAGAAATCTACAATCTTTCACAAGTTTTTTCCTGTCAGTTCTCGCGAACAATGTTTTGCCCTCTATTATGTTCAGTTGAGTGCTATATTTGCTGGTCTTTGCTATTTTGACACGTTTTGGAAGTCAGAATGACTTTACAAATATAGTAAAGAACCTTAGCTAATGTAATAATTGACAGAACAGTTTTCATGCATATCTCCTCATCTATATATATATATATATATTTTATATTTTTTCGTTTGGGCTTGTATTATATTTGCCTTCGGGTTTATATGATCCGTTCATCCTATTTCGACTCTTCAAAATTCAAGAGTCAATCCCAAAATTGAGGTAAATTATATGGCCTTCCAAATACTGTTTCGATTCCTAACATCACTGAAGAGACATTAATTGTCGAAATCCGGATATGGTGTACAAATTTTTGCACCTCATGTTTGCGATATACCATCTTTTCCGCAAGTTTATTGTTTTCTGTTTGGTATTAAATTAATATAATTAAGATCCATTGTGTTACATCTGTGATCCGTTTATTTGGCAATCGCCATGGCAGTCGGCAGGGTTTAAGAACATCCGTTGTTCGACCTGCTAGTCAAATGCGTTTTGTTAAAATATACTTTTTCACTTTTTTGGTCTTTTGGAAAATGTTGTTTGTGCTGTATTTAGACCCCTCTACAAAGAAATTTGTTTTGCATGCACACGTATAAAAATTGCGGTTTTTATCCAACGCAATCATAGGTTTTGAACGTTGTTTTCAATTTAGACTTGTTTATATTTTTTCGTTTGGGCTTGTATTATATTTGCCTTCGGGTTTATATGATCCGTTCATCCTATTTCGACTCTTCAAAATTCAAGAGTCAATCCCAAAATTGAGGTAAATTATATGGCCTTCCAAATACTGTTTCGATTCCTAACATCACTGAAGAGACATTAATTGTCGAAATCCGGATATGGTGTACAAATTTTTGCACCTCATGTTTGCGATATACCATCTTTTCCGCGAGTTTATTGTTTTCTGTTTGGTATTAAATTAATATAATTAAGATCCATTGTGTTACATCTGTGATCCGTTTATTTGGCAATCGCCATGGCAGTCAGCAGGGTTTAAGAACATCCGTTGTTCGACCTGCTAGTCAAATGCGTTTTGTTAAAATATACTTTTTCACTTTTTTGGTCTTTTGGAAAATGTTGTTTGTGCTGTATTTAGACCCCTCTACAAAGAAATTTGTTTTGCATGCACACGTATAAAAATTGCGGTTTTTATCCAACGCAATCATAGGTTTTGAACGTTGTTTTCAATTTAGACTTGTTTATATTTTTTCGTTTGGGCTTGTATTATATTTGCCTTCGGGTTTATATGATCCGTTCATCCTATTTCGACTCTTCAAAATTCAAGAGTCAATCCCAAAATTGAGGTAAATTATATGGCCTTCCAAATACTGTTTCGATTCCTAACATCACTGAAGAGACATTAATTGTCGAAATCCGGATATGGTGTACAAATTTTTGCACCTCATGTTTGCGATATACCATCTTTTCCGCAAGTTTATTGTTTTCTGTTTGGTATTAAATTAATATAATTAAGATCCATTGTGTTACATCTGTGATCCGTTTATTTGGCAATCGCCATGGCAGTCAGCAGGGTTTAAGAACATCCGTTGTTCGACCTGCTAGTCAAATGCGTTTTGTTAAAATATACTTTTTCACTTTTTTGGTCTTTTGGAAAATGTTGTTTGTGCTGTATTTAGACCCCTCTACAAAGAAATTTGTTTTGCATGCACACGTATAAAAATTGCGGTTTTTATCCAACGCAATCATAGGTTTGAACGTTGTTTTCAATTTAGACTTGTTTATATTTTTTCGTTTGGGCTTGTATTATATTTGCCTTCGGGTTTATATGATCCGTTCATCCTATTTCGACTCTTCAAAATTCAAGAGTCAATCCCAAAATTGAGGTAAATTATATGGCCTTCCAAATACTGTTTCGATTCCTAACATCACTGAAGAGACATTAATTGTCGAAATCCGGATATGGTGTACAAATTTTTGCACCTCATGTTTGCGATATACCATCTTTTCCGCAAGTTTATTGTTTTCTGTTTGGTATTAAATTAATATAATTAAGATCCATTGTGTTACATCTGTGATCCGTTTATTTGGCAATCGCCATGGCAGTCAGCAGGGTTTAAGAACATCCGTTGTTCGACCTGCTAGTCAAATGCGTTTTGTTAAAATATACTTTTTCACTTTTTTGGTCTTTTGGAAAATGTTGTTTGTGCTGTATTTAGACCCCTCTACAAAGAAATTTGTTTTGCATGCACACGTATAAAAATTGCGGTTTTTATCCAACGCAATCATAGGTTTGAACGTTGTTTTCAATTTAGACTTGTATATATATATATATATATATATATAAAACTCTTTTGTTTGACGGAACTTGTAACTCATACTTATATGTGAACGTGTATTGCCTTTTATAAGTGTCTTCATAAGGTTTTCGTTAAAGCTATCTGCTAGAAAATATATTTAAAATGTTATGCGGTTCTTAAATAATGTTGATCTACAGTGACACATTAGGAAGAAATACATTTAACGGTTTTAAGGATTTTTACTTTTCATTAGTTGTTATTTATTTTTTATGATATTCCAGTATTTACTTCGAATTTGGATTGAAGGGAAATCATAATTTTAGTTTACCTCTGCTGCAATAATACATAAACAGACATTATGCCTTTGGCAGGTTCACATATAAAACATAAACAGACATTATGCCTTTGGCAGGTTCACATATTAAACATAAACAGACATTATGCCTTTGGCAGGTTCACATATTAAACATAAACAGACATTATGCCTTTGGCAGGTTCACATATTAAACATAAACAGACATTATGCCTTTGGCAGGTTCACATATTAAACATAAACAGACATTATGCCTTTGGCAAGTTCCATTCTAATTCAGTAGTTTATAAAATGTCAAACTAAATGAAATTGCGAGTTATATCAGATTTGCTGAGGAAGTTTCCCATTAACGCGTTGTCTAAACCGGAATTGACTGACAAACTTCTTATAATCATCGTTTTAATAGGGGTAAATTCAGTAAATAAATATACGTCATCAGGGACCGCCCATTTGGGGGAGAGCTTTCTGTATAAAACTGAAGTCATGTGCTCTTCTGATTGGTAGATAATGTTTGTAATAAATATTTTTTGATAGATGGATAAAAACTAGAGTTGAAAAAAAAAAAAAAATAAATGCTGAATGTACTAAATTTTTTTACTACAGGGTTGAAAAGTTATGGGGGTCAGTGAAGGAATTAAGTGCGAATCTACAGTGTTTGTAAACAAGGCCATGTGAATGCCCAAAAATGCCGCATGACCCTATGTTTTTATTGTTGCAAATGATAGGGCTACATTTGTACTTTTATGAATGATATATGAATTTTTCTAATTTCTAAAGGTAAATCAGGTATAAATTTAATTCAAGACATAGATTAGCATTACAGTCAATGGGAGATTTTTTACTGAATTTACCCCTATAGGAAAATATGCATTCTGTCACTGTACTTGTCCAAGGCCACACAATAATCACAAAACTTATTTCCTGTGTATATTAATGTAATGGAAGCATTTTGGAACCATTTGAAGTTGTTTTTTACACAAATTTCTATGTTTAACTCGGCTATCCAAGATGCACTGAGTGTACTGTGAGAGGAAGCATGGGGTATATGGTAAAAATCAGTTTTTGTGTCCAGATTGAAAGAAACAATAGAAATTACACTTGAGAGTTATGATATCAATGAAAGGCATAAATATTCCCCACATTTTACAACACATTTTGCACATATTTCTCCTCATTATGTGTAAAATCATATGGAAAATCAGAATTACCTCCCTTTGACAGTGTATTTTTTTTAGCTGTGTTTCACCATGTTAAGTTGTAGAACAAGTTGTAAATAAGCACTTTTCAAGTATTTTAACACTTGAATAATCTGACCGCATGAAGATATTCATTTATTTTTACATAACGCATTGCGTTTCTTTATTTAAAAAAAATTGTAGATAACTTTTATGATTACATGCCCATCATCTATGAAACTAGTGTTGAAATGTTTGTAATTGGATTACTATGTTAAATAACTGCTTTTAAATATTCTAAATTGTTACTTTAATCTTCCAAATGCAAAGTTTGGTCATACCCAGTCTTATTTTTTCATATTTGGCACTTTTTTCTACTTCAGTTTTGTCTGTCTAGTTTTGGCGAAGAAACCATCCTGATGTTGGGGTAACAGGAATTTCTGCAGAGTGATTGTCAATGACATTTTGTGAACTTTACAAGTAATTAAAACACAAATTTAGTAAAATGAAACATAATTGTTGGTTTTTTTTGTATGAAACTGCTTAAAAAAGCCTTTGAAAAGTGTTTTTGTGGTCTTTTCAGGGTATTTAATCAAAAACTTCCATATAAGGCAAAATTTAACTAAGAGTACATCAAGACTTTAGTTTCTAGATGTACTTGCAATACTGGTCAAAGCAAACACAGAAAACAATTCATATTTATTAAGCATAGTATTTTACACCATTCTTTTACAAACAGTCAATATGCAACTTTATATACCAAATATACATTGGCCGCAGTATGGGCTGTAGTATAAATTTTCCTCTATCTTTACAAGTTCAGCATTTATGAATGTTGTATTGAAACTGGAACTTTAAAATTGTATACATTACATGATTATTACAAAAAAAGAGGGAAAAGCTACTAAAAAGTCCCTTATAGGGGTAAATTCAGTAAATAAATATACGTCATCAGGGACCGCCCATTTGGGGGAGAGCTTTCTGTATAAAACTGAAGTCATGTGCTCTTCTGATTGGTAGATAATGTTTGTAATAAATATTTTTTGATAGATGGATAAAAACTAGAGTTGAAAAAAAAAAAAAAATAAATGCTGAATGTACTAAATTTTTTTACTACAGGGTTGAAAAGTTATGGGGGTCAGTGAAGGAATTAAGTGCGAATCTACAGTGTTTGTAAACAAGGCCATGTGAATGCCCAAAAATGCCGCATGACCCTATGTTTTTATTGTTGCAAATGATAGGGCTACATTTGTACTTTTATGAATGATATATGAATTTTTCTAATTTCTAAAGGTAAATCAGGTATAAATTTAATTCAAGACATAGATTAGCATTACAGTCAATGGGAGATTTTTTACTGAATTTACCCCTAATACATTTCAGTGCTTTCATGATAATATCACTGTAGAAAAAGAATTATAGTTGTAACTGTACTATTGTCTAATGTGATTTTGAATTAAATAATTCTATTGTATTCCCTACGCTATTTCTCTTTATAAAGTGCAGTATAATATCAAGTCAGAAATAATGTATAAAATTGAATTAAGCTAATCATCAAAACACGAAAACACAATTATCAACACTGCATCATAACTGTCATGATGTTTTGGCCTTGTTGATTTCATTTGATATATTTGCGTCATACAGTATTCAGCTATTCCAAGAAACAGTTATTTCATTTGACGTACAAATGCACCGAGAAGTGAAATATATCTAGTTTTTTCTATACGGCAAGCCTAAGAAAGAGTTCTATGCGCGTGATTATGATATACATTAGTATGTTTCTACTCCAAACAATGGTGAAGAGAAACCAACTTCTGCTCCTGATCGTGTTTGAGAACTTGAAAGTCTATTTATCAAAGATTCGAATAGCAATTATTATTTCCTTGAAATTTTTATGTGTGATAGGAGACCCATTTTTAAACGACTGATTGGTCGCTTATTATAAGTTTCAGGAGCAAAAAGGATTCAGAACGTTCATAACATGTTAATCCGAGCCGATCCGTCTTTTCTCCTACTCCTAGATAATACATGCTTTGGTGGGAAGTCAATAAAAAAAGTTACAGAAGATATCAAGGCGCGGCTTTCAAACAATATAGAGTCAAATGAGAACAGCCAATACCATACCATGGGCACAAAAAATATAGAGTCAAATAAGAACAGCCAATACCATACCATGGGCCCAAAAAATATAGAGTCAAATAAGAACAGCCATTACCATACCATGGGCCCAAAAAATATAGAGTCAAATAAGAACAGCCAATACCATACCATGGGCCCAAAAATATAGAGTCAAATAAGAACAGCCAATACCATACCATGGGCCCAAAAAATATAGAGTCAAATAAGAACAGCCAATACCATACCATGGGCCCAAAAAATATAGAGTCAAATAAGAACAGCCAATACCATACCATGGGCCCAAAAAATATAGAGTCAAATAAGAACAGCCAATACCATACCATGGGCCCAAAAAATATAGAGTCAAATAAGAACAGCCAATACCATACCATGGGCCCAAAAATATAGAGTCAAATAAGAACAGCCAATACCATACCATGGGCCCAAAAAATATAGAGTCAAATAAGAACAGCCAATACCATACCATGGGCCCAAAAAATATAGAGTCAAATAAGAACAGCCAATACCATACCATGGGCTCAAAAAATATAGAGTCAAATAAGAACAGCCAATACCATACCATGGGCCCAAAAAATATAGAGTCAAATAAGAACAGCCAATACCATACCATGGGCCCAAAAAATATAGAGTCAAATAAGAACAGCCAATACCATACCATGGGCCCAAAAAAGGTAAAGAGAAAGGATAAACAGCAATATGGTACCCGTCGTGTTGCTGATGAAAGTAAAAATCCTTTAATAAGTTGCTTTCGGTATTGTTACAATCGAGATTGTGGTCACAACAAGTGGAACATATCCGTATTCATATGTGACACATGCAGTTCTAAATGTCTTTGGTTTGATTTATATTTGGGATTTCTTTACTTTGTAAAGTAAGATTTTTAAGTGTTTCGTTTGATCCTCGCAGACCGTATGGCATTAAACCAATGACTTCACACACTAGTCAAGCAAAGAGACACTACAACGTTATTGCCTATACAAAGGAAGCTGTCAAATTTATACATGTTTACAAAAATGCAAATAACCGAAGTTTTAAAATTTTATCGCTTGGTAATTTTCGCTTTGATATTGTGACATTCGTTTACAATATTAAATATATCTGATATTATCCAATAAATATGATTAAAATCACACGTGCACATAACACACCAAACTCGACATATCTTACTTTCAAAGTAGGGCAAAACTAATTCATTATTGCTTTTGAATATCAAGATAACAATAAGTAAATGCCTCATAAAAAAACGTTGTATTTAGTTGTTAGAATTTATGTTACAAAATGTATGCGTTGACTTGATCAACACATGGTACACAATTCCCCTACTTTTTTCTTTGCAAAACGATACCCAGACATTTTAAAATAATAAATGACTCTGAAAGTGATTACAGTGAAGAGAATATTAACAAATTCCATTACCTTTATTTTATGGGAACCTGTCTCTTACAAAGTTGATGAAAAGACATTTCATTACTTAAAACAATGAATAAGTTGAAGACCTGACAATAAAAAATGTCAAAAAGTCTGGATCATTTATGTTCTCTGTCTGGATTTTCCAAATTGATATGAATGGAATCGTACAATTCAAAATAAAAAAAACTACAAAAAAAAACACTGTTTTATTATAAATTAGGCAGTTAGTGTTCTCAATGGAATAGTTTCATATTTTTCATGTCGGGGCCTTTTATAGCCGACTATACGGTATGAGTTTTTCTCATTGTTGAAGGCCGTAAGGTTTCCTATAATTGCTTACATCCACTTCATTTTAACTTGGGCGGATAGTTGTCTCATTGGCAATCGTACCACATCTCCTTATTTTTATACAAAGATACAATAACTGCAATTAGTAAAAAAAAACAGCCATTGATACAGATAAAGATAAGTAGCTACTTCGAATATGAAGGCGTAATCTGGTAGTTCAAAAGGTCAAAAAACTTAATGAATGTATAAACAAAACAGATCGGCTTTACTTAATTAATCAAGATTAGATGGGTGCGAAAGAGCCTTATGGAATTGCAAACGGTATTCAAAATGTAAGAAGGACACAACTGAAAACAATACCACAAGCAACAACGACCAATATTGAATCAGATCTTTATATACATGTACGAAACACAAAAGTGAAACCAGAAGTTTAGAAATGCCAGACACAGCCTGATATATGAATGCAGCATTCATAAGATTGCACTATGCTAAAACCTAGTTCATGTTGCTCAGTCTTTAGTTTTCTATGTTGTGTTTTGTATACTATTATTTGTCATTTGATCGTTTTTCGTCAGTTTGTTTTCGACTTATGAGTTTGAATATCCCTTTGATATATATCCCCTCTCGTTTACTCTTTTACGGAAGAGTTTGATTTAAAAGTAGAGGCACTATAATATTTAGAAAGCAACAAAACCACTATTATCGTTAATTTGAAAGTAAAAAAGACAGAGACACTTTAATTCTAACATGTCTGTGTTTAGACATACAAACTTCGAAATGAGGAATGGCAGGAGTCAGATGTACTAATATAAAGATTTAAATTCAGCTGCATGTACAGCGTGATACCGATAATGCTTACTTAATAACCATTAACAATTTATAATTAAGGTAAAGCGCTATAGTTAATGGTGTCGTATGCTTGCTATTTCATTGACGTATATCCTAATCTTCTTTCATTTACACTTGTCGATTATAATATTTACCGTGGACATTCAAATGGAAGATGTAATTAACTATGATGGAAAATTAGGTTCTTAGACAATGACGTCTAAATGAGAGACAAACAAATAATAGATGAAAATAGCAAAGACAAAAAACAAAATAAAAGAACAAATGCTGAAAAGACGACACAATTCGTTGAATATAATTTACAACCTTTAAGACATAAACAGAATCAAGTTTGATTCAATATATTTTATACAATCATATCATATAAAATCAAACAAATGGTATATCTAGCTATATCTACTCACCGCGGGTAAGGCAAAAAATGATATGGCGAATACAGCAAAACAAGAGGCAACAATTTTACCCATCCACGTCTGAGGAACTTTATCTCCATAACCTATTGTCATCACTGTTATCTTTGTAAAAAAATAAAAAGGAACACTGAATGGCAACTCCCATATAGTAAGTGTTTCCACAAATTATGCAAAGGATATTAACATCTTTCACGTGTCTAAATCTGACCATTAAGGCTGTCAAATACATTTTATTTTGTAGAAGTAAAGACAACAACTCATAAAGAACACGCATGTATGTCTAAAATGCATACTGTAAATTGTCAGCAGGAAACTGGTGGACCCCTTATTCTCGCATTCTTCAATTCCAAGTTTAATAACTGGGTGGAAAAAAATAACAAAAACATACGTGGTTATAGCGTTTTACAAACAATTTTTTTAAAACAAAACCGCTTGATTTATCAAAAAAAAAAAGAAAGAAATATCATACTTATAATATTTATATGGAGCTATAATAACTCAGGTATTCAATTTTATAGGTTGATGAATTTTTTTTTTTAATACAACGAATATGATATCCACCTTTTCATGGTTTTTTTTGTCTAAAAATATTTAAAAAGTTATTTTTCAAATTACATACCATAATTCTATCATTACGTTTTCATGATAAACGTAAGCATAATCGTATACACTTTTAGACAACATAGGTCTTGAAAAAAAGACGGTGATAACTTGATAACTATGGAAAAAACAACATTTTGGCAAAGTATAAAAAAATTCAATCGTTTTTATTGTTTATAATATTTTAACTTCCTTAATCGCTCCGTTAAGGATGTAGTCAGTTCAGGTTTAGGAATTTTTGTCAGATTTTCGGACCCCTTGGGTTTTTTCCTACGATACAAAGTAAAATATTTTGCCCCATATCACCCACTTTTCTTTTCATAGAAGACTTTAATAGCTCATCAAAGGCCATTACCAAAATTTAAGCAGATTTTAGATTTCTTTTCTTACAAGTTGAGACCCAAATAATGTCAATGCTAAATATAAGGTTAAAGTCGGAGTCAGCTTTTTCCCGCCATTTTATTAAAGATCAAATATTTCAAAAAGGAGATCCATAACCTATCAATATTTTTAGCTTATTTTGTTGCTTAACTAATGCTCTTCTGATTTACAGTATCAATTTTAAGTTCCAGATTTTTTTAATTTCACCTAACTACATCTTTAAGTAGTTTTCATCATATTTTTTTCAATTTTTTCATGAATTATTAATAGCCAGATCCTTTGGATCTGTAAATACTTACAACTCCCCACCATAAGGCATCTGCATAACTAGCAAAATCATCTCTACTTTCGTCTCGTTCAGCGAGATAAACAAAATATGAGGAAAATATAAGGCCTAAAAATCCTATATACAATGTTGTGATTAGCTCCTGAAATAGAAATAAGAAATATAAGTGCAAATTAGACTATAAAGATTGAACCTCATTTCTTCCTAGTCTTACAATGCTCGGACGTCTGAAGTCCTTTTCTAGGACTTCTTGGAGCCACAGGACGTCAGAGCGTAGACCATACGGAAAACACGGAAATAGCCGACCTAGACAAAGATAAGTAGATAAATCATACATCATTCGAGTCTTTATTACTTTACCCCCAACTCCAACTTATACGTACTAACCACCTGCAGCACAAGCAAAAGCTTCTTTTTGGGTCCCTAGTGGTCATATAGCTCTCAAAGTATTCAAGTATTGATACACCATAGTCTTAAAAAATATTAAGATAAATCAAGAAAAGTGCTTTGGACGTACCAAATCTATAAAGTGTTATTTCATTGAAATTGAATACTTTCTTACTAACAGTTCACTCTATGGTCTGTAAACATGAGCAAAGGCCCTAACTGCAAAATAGTCTATGAAAGTCGGGTTTGAATTTAATCACAGCTTGTCTGGATTGGGTGATTTAGGACATGAATTGAAGCATACCCTTAAACAACTTCTATAGGAGTTTACCCGTTCCTTTTATATACCTTATTCAATATATGGCGTTTTAAAAAAAGAGGAATGCGAAATTGAATAATCATTTGATACTAATGAAGAGTTAGCAAATAAGTCTTTTACAAGGATGGCTTATAATTTCCAAATTCATAATAATCATATCTGACATTGAAATCTTGAAAAAAGGAAAATGTCTTGTTTTGCATATGCAAAATTTTACATCTGCTGAAATTTCTTTGTGCCAGGTTATATAAATAAGATGTTTTTATCTTTTTTATTCAATATTAACCGATAACGTTTTACAATAATTTTACAATACTTTTTCATATCATTATAGAATTGTTTTTTGTGTAATGCATTTATGAATTTAGTTCTACAAGTTCCACTTTGAGAATTCGTAATAATAAGACAATATAAGTTACACCAGACACATCTTATTACTTGAAACTGTTCATTTTACAATGTATCACGTCAAAATACAAACACATCATCTTCACTGTATCTTGTAATTGCTGTCTCAGGAAATCAACTCTCACCGTCAACACAAAAAATATCACGAAATACTATCAAAGATTTAATCGGTTATTCACAGATAACACATTTGTAAATAAAACAATGTAATGCACTCTGCAGAGAATATATATATATAAAAGTGCCGAGCTCTGCAAAAGCGGATTATTTTCTGAAAATGTACTTTCTCAAACACTTAACTGCTAAAGTGTCACGCATATACATTCCATTGGGAACCACTAAAAGAACAGTGTATAGAAATAAGAAGTTGTGGTATGAGTGGCAATAAGACAACTCTCCATCCAAGTCACAACGTGTAAAAAGTAAACAATTATAGGTCAAAGTACGGCCTTCAACACGGAGCCTTGGCTCACACCGAACAGTACGCTATAAAGAGCCCCACAAAGACTAGTGTAAATCAATTCAAACAGGAAAACCAACGGTCTAATCTATATAAAAAACGAGAAACACTTATGAACCACACCAATAAACGACTACCACCGAACAACAGGTTCTTGACTTAGGAAAGGTGCAAATAAATGCAGCGGGTTTAAACGTTTTTACAGGCGCCAACCTTCACCTTAACCTGAAATAGTAGTGTAACATTACAGCATAGAAAGACACGCTCACCATACATATTAAAGATTGCTCCAGTGATTATGATATTTATATATCGGTATGTACATATGCAACGTTTTTTGTATATTTTGGGATTGATAATAACTCAGCATAGATACCAGGATTGAACGTTTGTATGCCAAACACACGTTTTGTCTACAAAAGACTTTTCAGTGACACTCGAATCTAAAAAGAAAATAGAGTACGAAGATGAAGAGCATTGAGGACCAACATTTCCGAATGTAACTGATAAACCTTTTTAATTAATACTTAATAAAAAAAGGAAAATAATGAGAAAAGAGTATCTAACAAAACATTGTGTACATCCTGTTATTAAATGTCATACATATACATGTAGTATGACTTAAATTTTGGCCCTGGAAAAAATGTGCTATGAAAGGTTTTACGAGAATATATTCTAAAAATTAAAGAAGTTGTGAACTCATGTGTCCAGGAATGACAAGGAACAACAAGACAAAAGACAAAATCTTAGCAACACAAAACCATTTAACCTTTGAGTAAACCACGAAGTTCCGGTGGTTATCGTAAATGGAGCATCATGTTCATCCACTGATTTTTGTTTAGGTGGATAAATCAGAATCGTGATTGTGAACGTAAAGTTTTGAATGGAGAACACTCTGCCCTTATCAATAGCTTCATCATCTGACAACCCTATTAAGGAAATTTAGAACGCAAACACATGCTCTATAATTATATGTTATATACTCAGAAAATCGTTTCTCGAAGTACAGTTGCTGTATACATGTACAACATGGCAAATTCAAAATGGAAAGTTAATAGTTATTTCTTTTGTCGTAAAGTGTACTTCTCAAACGACCCTCGCTGTCAATTTGTAATGGTAAGATGTTATGAAATTGACTAAGCTGTCACTTTTGGTAATTTTTTCAGGGTCAAGGAGATACTATTAGATGCAATAAACATTAATAACTAATATTTGTCATATTTAGTGGAAGGAAATCGGCTTTATAGGCGAACGTGTACTTAAAAGTATTTTGCTAGCTTCATTTTTATTCTTCTAAAGAATTCCATGATTGATATATACCTTTCACGAATAAAAAACGAAGACAAGCGAATACACGAACACAATGGTTCCTTTAGTAATGTAGACCGTCTGTAGACCGTGATCGCATGAATCGTATAAACAATGCACAAATCTCATTTGAAAAGAAAGAAAACATATATTTCCTTTTAGGGCTTCTTTGGTTCCAAAATATGGAACTTGATATATGATATAAACACATGTCTATTGCTGACAAAAGTATGCTGGCTACTTGGTGTTTTTTGTTTTGTTGTTGTTGTGATACATGTATACCACAACATCCCCTTTCCTTCATATGTAGCTAATAATTGAGGTTCAACAGCTTTGAAGTATATTGACCTTTCATTAATTTACTAAAGCTACAGTACTAAAATTCATAATTTGACGCAACTATTTTGACAACATTACAGTTTTTGAATACCAAAGTGAAAATAATACTTTATAAAGTGGGAGCGTGCGAAGCGCTTTTCTGGATTAACCTGATCAAATTCTTTAATGGGAAGAAAGTCAGAATAAAACATATAGACATTTTAATATGTTGTAAACAAATTTTATACACGTTTTTGTTTAAAAGTTTTGTTTGGATAATCAAAGATAATATCGGCTAGTTACGACGATCTAGTTTAAACTACTGATTTGTTAGAACATCAATGACCTTTACTTTTCTATATGAAATCCCGATTGCTGCGAAACTAGGACGATGAAAAAGATTTTAATCCATCACTGCTGACATTTCGAATGACTACTAATAACCATATTACATGTAGAACACGAAAAGGATATTTTAACATTTGCATGTTGTGATTTCTAGAACTGTGCTGAGATATTCAAATAAGTTTAAGAATTAAATTCAATAAAACGTTTACATCCGATGACATTTCTTTCGTAAATGTCCAGCACGCGACATACAGATGAAATCGTAAAATCACTAGCATTACTACATACGATATTCCCGGGCTTGTATTTCCTATTATGATTTCCTTGATAGAGGATTGCTGCTCACAAGGAAGCTATTAATCCAAGAGTTCCAAATGGTGAAGTTGAAATCATCCCTTCGTAAATTTTACGGACGCCATCACGAGTTGTTTGACCGTTATGGGATAACCGTTTCACAGATGATATCGGGTATGTTCCTTATGTCGTAACTACAATACCTTTCCCTTTTCACGAATTTGACCTACCGAATTAGACTATTTACCGGATTTGTAATAACATAAGCAACACGACGGGTGCCACATGTGGAGCAGGGTCTGCTTACCCTTCCGGAGCACCTGAGATCACCCCCAGTATTTGGTGGGGTTCGTGTTGCTTAGTCTTTAGTTTTCTATGTTGTGTCATCTGTACTATTATTTGTCTGTTTGTCTTTTTATTTTTGGCAATGGCGTTGTCAGTTTGTTTTCGATCTATGAGTTTGACTGTCCCTCTGGTATCTTTCGTCCCTCCTCTACAGTAAAATAACCAAAGAAATTGCATATAATTACGTGTTGAGGCAAGCACATATCATGCACATCGAACAATACCATAAATTGGGAAATTTTGACGTCGGGATATTTTGGCGGTTTTCTCTAGAAAGGCATGTGTTTTATTTTGGTGTGTGTAATTTTGGTGCTTCGTCCAATTGATATGTTTAATTTTAGAACAACAGTAGTGAGCAAGCTCATTCATATTTGCCTTTATTTACCTGCTTATTGACAAAATATCATTGAATTTCTCGAACTAGAAACACGACAAAGTGAATTTAAGGAAAGAATCGGATACGGATGCAATTGCAAATAATTCCGTATATGAGTTTCAAAGCTGAAAGAAAATATGAAATAAAATCTTAAACATTAAAATCACTTTCTAAATCAATTATTTATTTTTTACAAATATCATATGAAATAAATTTTAATCATCTCTATTGCAGTACAATATGTAAATCGATTGCCGATCAAGGATTTAAATTTTTATCCTTATGCCTCTAGCAGTACATGTTAATTAATTGAAGATAAAGGATTACAAGGAGTTTTGATATTCTAATTACCAATAACGGCGTCTAATCAGCAATAGCCTGGCATATTTATGACATGTGTGAATGCAAATTCATATTGTGTTTTCTTAACAGTTTCAGAAAATTGACAATTATGTAAACATTGTATAGTGTTGTTGTCAAAGTATACCAGGTATTGATTTGCGGATTTGGCTATGTATAGAATTGTAGGAAATATACGGAAGATATAATAACATTAAATATTTTCCCCAACAATTAGCATTACACATTGTCGTACCGGTACGCGATTTTGACGTTTCAATTTTTAGTGTTTGCTTTATTTTCGTGTGTTTAATTTTGGCACTTTCATTGGAGGCACCAAATAAACCAAAATAAAACTACAACCAAAATAACCCAATTTACGGTATTTAAGATGTCTTTTTTTTTGTTATAATAAAAAGAAAAAGCCTTCACATGTTTTAAGTAAAAGGTTAAAATTGACTCTTATATCAGATATATATCTTTCTCTAATTTTTGTGCTATTTTCACATTTCTTGAGCGGTGTGAGAAAAAGATTCCTCCTCACTAGTGAAATATCTGTTCTCAGCAAATGATTGATCGAAATTTAATTATGACCTTAAGTTTTCTCGAGTTCTTCTGAATTTCCTATTGTGACGTCATTAAAAAAGGCGACCATGCCTGATGACGTCACATATAGAGAACACGAATGTAGGACAGAAAGTCACAGGACAAAAAGTCACAGACAAAAAGTCACAGACAAAAAGTCACAGGACAAAAAGTCACAATTCAGTTTTGAGATTATTTTTCTTTAAACAAGAAAACACTAATTTAAAAAATTATAAATTTTTGTTTTTTCTTGAACTATTATATATGAAGCAACTTTGTAATTAAAATTTATTCAATAAATATCAATAATGATTAAATAATTGTTATGAAAACAAAATGTCAAAGTGGCTTGGTACTTAAATGGCTTCATTGTGCCAAGAAATATATCCTTTGCATGATTAAAATTTAATAAATTTTCATTTATCAAGGCTTATGAACAATTTCCTAAACTTAAAAATGAATATATGTAATAAAAAGAAAATATTTCACGATCTTTCTTTTATATATTCAAACAATTGTCAACAAATTATTGTGACTTTTTGTCCTGTGACTTTTTGTCCTATCAAATTTGTGACTTTATGTCCTGTGACTTTTTGTCCTGTGACTTTCTGTCCGTTTACCAAAGAACACAACTGTCTGCAAATATTTGAACAGGAAGGATGCAAATCATAAGAGAAACAGATTCCACCACTACAACTCGTGTATTACAATATTTCTCCACTCTCAACAGTTAAATTTTAATTATTTAAAAAGCTCGGCAAGCCTCGCGCTTTAAATATTAAAATTTAACTTTTTCGAGTGGAGAAATATCGTAACACACTTGTTGCAGTAATGGAATCTATATTTATATGATAGAACATTTAAACATGTAAACATTATAATAAATGCATTTCTATGCAAGTCCCAGTAACGCACGATATTGATATTGCTTCAGTGCTGACGGCATAACCTTCTGATTAACCTTCTAATACTATCCATGATATGTAGACTTGATCTTTTTCAAACTGTCAAAAAGTGATTTAAGAAATAAATGCTATAACATTTACAATAAGCTCGGGAAATTATAATGAAAAATATAATCTTCAGGAGGAAATGAAAACAATATTCTGACGTCTGTTGAAAACATCTAACATAAATTTGAAAACAAGTACGAAATACTAAAATATAATTTAAGGTGATATAATATATGGGTATCAGTTTCATTTGAGGGAAAATACTGCAGGAAACTATTGCACTAGAGTATACTGTGATGAGGACGTTTGGTACACTACAACTATAAATGCTTTGACAGTGTTCACAGTCGTTTAAGGGGTCTATTATATGTACTGTAAAGTTCAGTAAGGTACTATCAACCAAGTAGTATGTACATGTACTCTATTCAACACTTACATTAATTAATCTCTGCATGCGTAATAAATCATATAGGTGGAAACGATATTCTTCCAAAATAGTTTTTACAAGATAGTACAAACATTGGTTTTCTATTGAACAGTACGTAATGAAATATATCATTATCCTACGCACTGCTACCGATAGTCACACGGCATAATGTCAGAAAAATTTGAACTTTTTATGATGTTTTACAATTATCAATTTGGAGGTCAACTGTCAAGGAAAAGCTTTATCGTTTTATCAGTTAGAAGGATCTTTTCATCATAACTTTCAATAACTGCAAGCACTCCAGGGTTGGTGTTTTACTCTCTTCTTGTTTAAACCAAACCGATCGGATCAGGTAAGTCAACTTTAAATGATTTTTGCCAATCATTCAATTATTATATAGGGTAATATGGGCAACTGTCTGATTTGAAGGAGTAGAAATCTTTGGCTGTTGTACTTATTTTACTCGAAACAATCGATGACAGTAAAATATTTTCTTGATATGTTTGAATTTTTTGTTGAAACTATACTAACTATCTTGCTCTGTATAATGTAAAATTAATTTTAAAACAAAGCTTGAATTTGACTCTACAAAATTTTAATCATACATGATGAACAAGTTTCTCTAAATAACTGATTGAACATGAACTGTACTTGACCAAGTCTGAGACTGACTCGAAATAGGTTTAACTGTACTTTTGATTAGACTTGGTCAATAAATTTTGCCTAATGTGTATGTTGGGCTGAACATCAAACTTGTCAGTTTAATGTATATAGTTATATACAAGTTGCTACTGTCAGAGACATATAATACATGTATTATATGTCTCTGCTACTGTTAACCACAGTTGAGTTTCAAAAGTTACAAACCCAGTTAATTTGCACTTTCCTGATTGTTCGTATCAAATAAACAGCAATTGGTCGATTTAGGCCCTTACTGATTTTTTAAAAAGATTTTATAGATACCTGTCTGTGTAAATAAATGACTGATCCTAGAAGTCTCCATGTTCCTCCTTGTCTATCTACATGGAGCATGCGCAATATTTGTAAAAATCGTACACCCCTGAAATGAAAATATCAACATCATACAGAGTTGAATTCAATTATATTTCACTGTTTTGCACATGTCAGATATTTTTTATCGTTTATAATCTACATTTAGTACATGGTGGTGACTGTGAGCTATCATGTGTTGTAAATGTGAGCTAGCATGTTTTGTGAATGTGAGCTATCATGTGTTGTAAATGTGAGCTAGCATGTGTTGTAAATGTAAGCTAACATGTGTTTTGAATGTGAGCTATCATGTGTTGTGAATGTGAGCTATCATGTGTTGTGACTGTGAACTATCATGGGTTGTAAATTCGAGCTATCATGCATGTGTTGTGAATGTGGGCTATCATGTGTTGTGTACATTAGAAATAATGTATTCTTAGAACGCAATATTTCATTTTGCCGTTTTTCCATGTACAAAAAGTTCAAGAAAAAACAAACAGCCTTATTAAAAAAATGATAGAAGGATTGAAATATGGTATATAAATTCATGACACAAAATCCTACGCTCGCGTGAAAAAAAGTAAGAAGACCAGTGCTTGTATTGCTGTTGGTCATCTGAATACAACAATGGGGCCTTTAAAATCGAGTTAAAACTCTCAACTCACTGCAAGCAGTGTCAATCACAGTTATATTCCCAATCTTATAAATTGGATATTTTGGAATTATATATTTTGACAAAATTAATCCAATTTTCAAAAATAGAAAACATAACACAGACATAGCAAGGGCGAGGTCATACCCTATATTAATAAACCAATGTTACATTTGCTACACACTATTTTCTAAACTGTTACCTTATTGCAGATGTGGCAAACACTTGTCCTTCAGACCCAAATGTAAATACTACTATAGAGGCTATAACTACAATTAAATCTGAAAAAAAAATGAAAATGATTATAATTCAAATGGTAACACTAAGTTCACTATTATGTGTCTATCAAAGCATACTAATATTTCATATGTGTGTTCAAATTGGGTGTATTCATATGTATACTACATAAATGTATATGATCAATGCATAACAAGATCGTATAACTGTTCGTATCAATTGTCCAGCAATGCATTATCATGCAGCAATGTGTTATCAGTTTATTTGGACCAGCCTCGTAACCATTTTTCACATGATTTGTTATACGAATTTTACTGTTTTATCTGTTGATTGAATTTCTAATATAGGTCTGACTTTGACGCATACATGTTTATTAATATGACCTCGAAACTACCTTTATCAGCCAAACTTAACATTGATGAAAAACCTCTTAAAATTGAGTTAAAAGTCTGTTGAACCTGGCATGCAAAGCCTTGTACACCTTACCATGATCCTATCGACCATCTAAGGTAATGCTTTTTTCAGACTGTTTATTACGTCTTTACACTAAATCGTTTGGATGCCTACTTTAAACTGGTAGAACATGATTAATTCATTAGTTGCTATTTGGCTTTGAACTAGGCTAAGCGTTCAGTAATTTCGAAAACTGTTAGATTGATACTTTGTGTGTTTGTCTTTATGTTAGTTGTTACTTGGGCACGTGCCAATCTGATGAGTCAAGCCATTTCAAACTGATTTATTTGTTTTAAGTTATGCTATTACACCACTGGTCTAATTTGGAGAGGGTTGACCTCTCACAACCATGTCACCCCCCCCCCCCCCCCCCCCCCCCCGCATTCGATGTGTGCGTGTTACAAGACAGGAGACTGTAATTCAGGGGTTGTAGTTATACTTGTTTTTCATTTATTGTTTTGTCATAAATCAGGCCGTTGGTTTTTTCGTTTGATTTATTGCACATTTTGTCATGTCGGTACCCATTACATCTGCCTATACGGTATGCATTTTGTTAGTTTTTGAACTAAATACAGTTTGTGTATGGTAATGAAAAAAGTCGTGGAATAAAAAATCTGTGTAAATTTGTATGTAATCATTGAACAAGGAAAAGATGTCAACGACAGTTAATATATGCTAGACGTAGCTTCAGGGCATGAGGCGTCTAAATAAAAGAAGTAGAATATCTAGCTCATCTACCTTCTCAAACATAAAGCTTTATTTCAAGTTTACGCTGTCGCACCCCTGTGACTCTCGTTTTATGGCATTTGGAGCAGCCGAGACAAAAAGCATTAGTAGGACAAAATTGTATTTGTAGTAGCCAAGACAACAAGACAAAATTGCGGACAAAAATATGATAATACAAATATAGTAGTCTCTTTTTTAAAAGCTAATCAGAGACAAAATCCACACTTCTACCAATACAAAAAGTTTCCATTAACGGATAACTGTGGTTGCTTCATATCATTAAAAACAATTCCACTGAATTACTTAAAGTGATATTTACATTCTTCTTATAAACAGTGTCATTCCAATCAGGATAATTTTCATTTATCATAATTAATATTATTAAACGAAGTTAACTTTCCTTCACATAAAGACACCTGGTCCTTCAAATTGGCCACTATCGGTTAAATTATCCAAGTCGGAAAATATTCTCAATTTTCAACATTAAATAGAACATTTAACTTACCTATTATAGAAATTGGTTTTCTGGCAAATTTTAATCTTCCTTTTAATCCCATATATTTACTTCTACACCCTGCTGACCACAGCCGTATCACATATTCTAAGCCAAAGAAACATACTAAAACTATCTCCTGTAAAATGAATACTTCTGTTTAATTTTGGTAAAGGTCCATTTATGTGTTTTTAGTAACTATTTCAGCAGCTATTTTTTTTAAGAGAAAAGAAATGTTTGGTATTATATTTTTTTCTCTCACACAGACAAAAAGAAGGCTTAATTTAGACGGCTTTAAATGCGGCTGTTGCTGCTTTCGTCAGGTTCCTGGTCGATGCACATGCTGCTGGACATGAATTTGTCAACAAAATTACAGTTTAAAAAGCAGATAAGAAGGAATTTCCAATGTCCCTTCAACAATCACGTTCAGTATGGAAAATTAGCAGAAACTATGTAAGTATATATGAAGGAAATTACACCGTTAGGGTATGGGGGCAAATAAAATGATACAACAAAATCGTTGATTTTTTTCGTCAAAAAACTGCTCTACAACACTTAGTGATGAGCTACACTTATACTATTACACCTTAGCACAATATATTTGCATATACAAATAAGGAAATGTGACACGATAGCTAATGAGACAACTATCCATTATAACCTAAGGGTAACAGATGGGAACGTATGACTTTTGACAATGAGCAAAACACAGCCGTTAAGTAAGCTATAAAAGGCATGGGATGACAAAATGCACTGTCTGATTTATACTAAAGCAAAGAAAAACAATTATGACGGATCCAATAACGACACTCATTGTATAAAATGTTTTCTGCCTGGGTACAGGCGGGAATGTACGGGGGTTAAACATTTTTGTGAGCGCTCAACTCTCCTCTTGCCTGGAACAGTGATATAACAGCACAACACAAGAACAAACTGTAAAAGGCAGATTGAAAGAGCTTTACTCAACCGAACGTTACAAGCACAAACAAAAATAACAAAAAGACAAAAGTCACCAACTACCGATCAGAGTACTAACAGTTACTGAAACTTTGTTCAAAGTCCATTTCAACACTTTTCTAGATTAAAACATTACATGAAACCTAAATGATGTTTAAATTAAGAAAAAAACGTGTTCGACATTACCGACCTCGAGTTGTGTAATGGATTTTTGTTAATAAGCTTGTCATGTTGTTTGTATGACATACAACTTTTCCAATTATTTCAACCTAGTTCGTTTGTTTGTATATTTAAATACATTTTTTCACGAGTTTGATGTTTTATGTCATTGTAGAGATATTTGTTTTGTATTGTTCTGTGTCTACAGGTCAGGTGACCAGTTTCCGAAATTTTTAGATAAGTTAGATTTTATTGACTTTGGTCACAGAAATATTCTCTTTTCTCACTGATGCTTTATGACCCCTAAAGTTTTATTCGCATACTATACCAGAAACAAATATTATTGCTAAGGGACAAGTATACAAAATTACATTAACAGACTTGGATTTTGTCATTGAGTCTTCTCGACATATAGTCTTTGATTTATTTTATGACACAGTAGTTATTCGTACATATAAATAAAGTTAATTTTTCAGACAAATTCATGTGCGATATATTTCAAATATTTTAGCAGCCTTTTAGATCTATCAATAGAAAGGAAAGAAGCAGTCCCAAAATTATTGCATAACTAAAACAACCTTGCATTATACAGCAGTCAATAACTGTCACCAGCAATAACATGGAGTAATAAAAAAGTTAGGTATACCTTAAAGCATTTGGGGGAATGCTATCAGATATATGTCATATATAATGATAAGGAAGAGAGGTGACAGATACCAAAGGGACATTTAAACTCATAGGTTGAAAATAAACTGACAACGCCATGGCAAAAAAAAAAACAAAACAAAAGACAAACAAGAGTACACAAAACACAACATAGAAAACACCAACGACTGAGCAACACGAACACCATCTAAAACTTTTAAGAGGAAACGGAAACAATAGCATGAGTAGACTTTTGTCAAACAAAGTTAGGGAAATAAAAAAGCTCATGAATCAAATGGCTTTGACAAATTTTTCTATGAACGATAGCACACGACACAAACACTAAACGATGTTTTGGCTGATAAAAATGACCCGCGAAAAATAAAGTTTTTTGCCAGACATAGAACTCATTTAAAATAACGATTTTCACACTTAAAACTTATCAGTTCTTAGCGAAAGTTATATTTGCAACTTGTATTAGAAGACCAAAAAAATCTACAACAAGTTTTGCATGAAACTACAACAACATTGTATCATACAGCGGCCAATAACTGTCACCTGGTTATAACACAGAGTAATTAATAAAATATCAAAATATCAAGATGTGGTATGATTGCCTATGAGACAAATCTCCACCATAGATCAAAAGTCGGGTATACCTTTTTAGCATTTGTTGAAATGCTATCAGATATATACCATATAATAGTTAGAAACATGTAGGAATAGCCTTATACAATAGCATGAGTAAGATTTTGTCATCAAAGCTTAGGAAAAAGTAAAGCACATAAGTCAAGAGTCGTTGACTGATTTTTTTCTACGACTGAAAGCACACGACACAAACACTGGTGGCAGTGATCGCTTTTTTTCGATAAAAGGATAAGTCTACGACAATTGTATACCATCCTTGCATGCCTTATCTCTTTACTCTTTTATTCTTATCTCGGTATGACGAAGTGATCCTTAGTGTTACTATACATAATGACTGATTTGAACAGTTAAAAGTATAGGAAATAGTAGTGAAAGTGTATCATGTCACGAGAGAGAATTAGTTAACGGATATCGGGCATTGAATTATTCTAAAGTATAGGAAGTTAAAGAAATAATAAAATAGAAAAAATGAAACTCAATCAGTGAAAGATTCAATAAATCAAAAAGAACAAAACGTTAAACAAAAGAAAACCCAAACTAAAAAGAAAACAACAAAAACAAATCGCACAGTAGATCTTAAAAATAAGAAGAAATTTAAAAAAAATGTATTGTTGGTATTGTTTTAGATCTTACAAAGACTTTGAAGAATTAAAGAGACCATCTCTATTCTCAATTTTATCTGTTCTTTAAATATATTTTTCTAAATTCAAAAAGAAAATTTAGGCTAAAATCTATTGATTTCTAACATGTCTAAAATACTACTTTTCTTTCCATTATTTGTGCAATACCAATTTGAATGTCGCAATTTAAAAAAAAAATCCACATCGATAATGCACAACAGGGTTTTAAAGTATTTTTTTGGGGATGAAAAGAAAGGGGGAGGAATTAGGGGCTGCATGTTTTGTTAATGTAGTCCATGTATTAGAATACCAACACAATCTACAACAATGAAAAATCTTTCGTATTTCATATCATTATTTCGTTTGTGTCGTTACACTTGCATAATCTTGGATTATACTTTGTAAATAAAAATCAATCAAAGATACTAGGCTTATAATTTGTTTTTCTTCAGACGCGCGTTTCGTTTGCGTTAAACTCATCCATAGTGCTTGAATCAAATCAGTTTGCAGGCCAAATAATAAAATGAAGTAATAAAAAGGTCTGGTATAACTTTAAGCATTTGGAAATGCTTTCAGATAGATTTCATACATATAAAAAGAAAGAGAGGCGCAGATACCAAAGTGACATTCAAACTCATAAGTTGAGAATAAAATGGCAACGCCATGGCAAAAAAAAAGAAGTAAAAGACCCAAAGACAACAATAATACACAAAACACAACATAGAAAACCAAAGAATGAGCAACACGAACCCCACCAAAAACCTGTAAGAGGAAATGAATACACTAGCATGAATAGATTTTTAATAAACAAAGCTAATGAAATAGGAAAGATCATAAATCAATTGGCTTTGACTGGTTTTTCTATGAATGTAAACACACGACACAAACACTGGTTGCAGTGACCGCTTTTTTCGACAAATGATAAGTCTCAACAATTGCCTTCCATCCTTGCATGCCGTATCTCATTACTCTTTTTATTCTTATCACAGGATGAGAAAGTGATCCTAAGTGTTACTATACACAATGAATGATTCAAACAGTCAAAGTATAAGAGAAAGTTGTGATAGTTCATCATGTCACGAAAGAGAATTAGTTAACGGATATCGGGCATTGAGGGAATCTAAAGTTCGGTTAAGAAATATATCCTTTTTCTTTAAAGTTAATGAAATGATAAAATAAAAAAGCCCCAAAAAATGAATGAAAGGTTTAATAGTTAAGATTGATTGATTGATTGATTGTTGGTTGCTTAACTTCCAGTGGCAAATATTTCATGCATATTCAGGACGGGAACAAATTAACAATATTATAAATACAATAGGTAGGTTCTGTAATAAAGGCGTCCGGGATTAAGGTCGGAGAAATTTAGACCGCCACGGATAATGAGGGTATATTGGATTGGGACAGAAATCTAGCCTTGCAACAGGTCACCCACGGACCCCTCAAAGAGAGTTGTTGCAAGGTTTCTTAACGTGCGAAAAGCGTGGCACTCTCTTTACACGTCCCCATTCTGACCGGACGTGGCTGCAAATTTGTATATCCCGCACAGCCAAACGGACGCCCCACTTTGGCGAGGGTTTTACTGCCGGTCAAAGGAAGACCAATGGTGACCATACTCCTATTCTCCAGTCACCCTTGGGGGTTTAATTGTTAAGAAAGAACAAAATTAAATACAAAAGAAAGGCACAATATAAAATATAACAAAAAATCGCACAGTAGATCTTTAAAATAAAATGAAATATAAAACATTTATCATTTGTATTTTTTGTCGTTCTTACAAAGACCATGAAGCATTAAAGAGAACATTTGCTTGTAAAAACTGTATGCGTTCCATATATGTGTGATAATCTCGAAAATTTGGATGGGATCAAAATGAAAAGTGAGCAGAAAATACAGTGATGTCTTAATTATTACTACTTGTTTTCCTTTTCTTTGTACGATGCCAATTTGATTGTCATTGAATATACAACAGGGTTATTTGGTGATTTTTTTTTATTTAGGAGGGAGGAGTTTTGTTTTTGTTGTCCATGCATTAGGAGACAAATAAAATGTACAACAAGGGTAAATCTTCTGTATTTCATGTCACTATTTAATTTATATCGTTACACGTGCATGAGGTTGATAAAGCTGAGTTAAACAAACTAATCAAAGATACCAGGCTTAATATTTGTCACTCCAGACTCGATTTTCGTCTGCATAAGAGACTTCATTGGAGCTTAAGTCAAAAAAGTTTGAAGGCCAAATAAAATACAAAGTCGAAGGTCATTGACAACAAAGAATTCCGAAAAACTGTGCCGACTCAGCATGCAGTAAATAATGTGTTCTTCAGACGAAATCAATCCATGCATATATTTCAAACGGTAATGTGACATATGCACCACATTTTATTTTTGTTAAATGTGGCGTGTTCATAGTAAATAAAAGATGAGAACTTGTGATGTTAAGCATCGATATCAATGACGTTCAATGTTATTAGACATTGTATTCGGCTTATAAAAAGACTCGGGTAAAATAAAGCTTTTTGCTAGACATAAAATTCATTTAAGATAACGGTTTTTCTACATAATAGCCTTATCAGTTCTTAGCGAAAGTAAATGTTCATTAAAAGTATTGCATGGACTTAAGCTTGAGTCGATATGGTTTTAAATACATTAAAAGTCAAATGGTAAGAAAAAAATGAAGCGTACTTGACAAACGACAAGGTATATTAGATAAAACTCGGGTAATCAGTTGAATAAAAAAATATATCTTGAAAAAAATAAGAGATCGCGAAAAAAAAAATAGAAATTAATTATAAGAACTTGAAGCTGTAAAATCTATCATGATAAAATTAAATTCGTCTCAAACATTGCTTCTAATCAAACTAATGTTCTTCAGACTTTTAAGTATAAATAAATCCAAAAGTCGATAGCAAACTAACATAGGACACTACAAAATAACATATCATCGAATAAGTAGAAACAGAACAGTCAGATAACTTAGCAGAACTATTTAGAGCATCTGGGAGCAGTTCTCACAAGCTGATACGTCCCTCTCTACCTAGGTTCGTACAATACAATGGAAAACCCCAAATAATAAATTACACAGGATTTTGCGTTATACAATACAGATGCTTTAAATGTTATATTAAAGTTGCAGATGTAAAATGCCAACCCACATTTGTCATTATTGCAGATATGGTTTAGATCGTGTTATTTTATTGTGAAACACAAAGATCAAACAGATTAAAAAGTAAAACAGCACGGTTAGTTGTTTATTAGAAGTTGCGTTTACCACGGGTAATTGCAGACTGACAAGCAAACGGACGAATGAAGGAACAAATTGACACACTAGTCTTTCATTGCCATTATAATGAACACAGCAGAAATACGATCATCGAAAATCTGGAAGCTAAATGAATTTCAAATAAAAAAATGTTGCGAAGGTCACGTCATGTCTTCCTCATTAAATCATAAAGCTTAAATAGGTGATAGACATGTTCAACAAACAACAAAACCAAATATTAGCTGATAAAATTTTCCATTAAGTAAACTAACAAGATGAGAATAATTGATTCATCCTCGTATATTCAATGATCTACAAAAAATCATGTATACAGAGGGTTAACCTTTCAATTAATATTTCTTTTATAGTATATAGGCCCCATACACAAAGTAATGCATTCAGGTGTGTTACTTAGAGGGTTTCTACCTACGTCTCTTTCAAAAAGCTTTATTATCGTTACTTTCATGTTGAAAAAAAAACCCATTATTTTTCATTATTTCCTCTCTCGTAGGAGAAAAGTCATCTATCATTGTGTCACATGATCTTGAACACCCATCCAGTATTGTCAAAGTTACTTTGAAGAAACCAATAAAAAAGTGTGACTGGTGCCACGTAAGGAACAGGATCTGTGTTCCCTTCCGGAATTTGTTTGGTGGAAATCGTGTCTCCCAGTTTTTAGATTTGTATATATGTTGTGTTTTGTAGACTGTTTTGTCTTTTCTTTTTTTTCTTCCCGTTATTTTTGCCATGGTATTGTTGTTTTTTCTCCGACATATGGTTTTTGATTGGCCTTTATGTATCATTTGTTTCTCTTTGTCACAACATGCTCTTCTATTATGTCCTAACTGCTGGTCATTTTCAACTAAACATGCGATCATAAAACCGTCCACAGAAGTTCCAAACTCATTCTAGGTTGCCACTTTGCAATGAAAAAAGGTGAAGACTAGAGGGACGTTTAAGTTAAAGAGAAATACAAGTCCATGTCAGCATGTTTATAAAAAATCTGAACAAAACAAATTTGTAATTTTAGAGTATTAGTCACAGTTAAGGGAAAATGCAGCAACGTCCAATTTAGCAGTTTTCTGAAAAAAATAAGGCGATGTGGTATGATTGTCAATAAGACAACTATCCATCAAAGTTCAAATTTAGTGGATATAAGGAATCATAGGCAACAGTTCGTACTTCAACAATGAGGAAATTCCATACCATATAGTCGGCTATAGAAGGCCCCGACATGCAAAATATGAAACTATTCAATTGCGAAAACTAACAGCCTAATTTATAACAAAACAATTTACGAAAATCTTAATATGACAGACATGAACCATCGACAACCTTCTTATAATATTTGATCAAAATAAATCCTATTTTTCAATTTATTGGAAACAAAAGGAAGTACAAGATACAGCTTCGTGGTATTCATCAAATGAAAACTTGTGATCTTAACGAAAATCATGACTAGGTCAATAACAATATGTGATATTATTTATGTTTACACGCAATTTATCGAAACATGTCATTCTTAGTATTCCATTAAGAGAAGTACTTCGATTGTTTGCCTTGCATGTGTATTTAGTTTCACTTTATTTCCAAAAACTTAGCAACAGCATCATATTTCAGAAAGATGATAAATGTATGACAATCTTTAATGTGTTTTAATGTTAACACTTAGCATATCTCGAAGCAATTGTTGAAAATAATACATGAGTTTTTGTGAATCTAGATACATATTTAATAGTGTTTCATACCTTTGGGTACATTAGCGTCAACATATAAAGCGATAATACTAAAGATTTATAATATGTAAAACGCATGTTATGCTAGACATGGGAAACATAACCTAAACACAAATTGGTTTTGTTTATCAAGTTACCAAAATATTAAATGCAGACTGAGTTACAAAAATTTGTTTAAGGATGTTCGCTCCTCTTGTTTTTATTTTTTTGTCAGATATTCGGAATCCTCTGGTTTTATCCATGTTTTTCCATTAAGAAATTTTGTCCACTAACCCCTACTTTTCTTTTCATAATTTTATTACATATAGTTTAAAAAACCATCTTTAAAAATCTTATAAAATCCTTGTTATTTTTTCAATGTTTTTGAAAGAAAAAAGGTGCCAATGTTAAATGTATGAAAAGTCTAGAGAGAATCATTTCCCGCCAAATTTTCAATGGCTTATATCTCGAAAACAAGCACACGGACCCTTCATTTTTTTCTGCTTTTTTAGTTCCTTCATTTATATTCTATCAATTTATGACAGTCTTTTAAAAAGCTTGTTATTTTGAAACAGAGTAGCGAACATCCTTAATGTTAGTTTTTTTTCGTTATTTTCAATCAGATAATGTGTTTTTAGATTATAAAATGATTAAAAAAAAATTTGACGTTAAATATAACTTCCAGGGAAGTTCTTAAATTGAACTATTTGTTTCCTTGTTTTTTTCTTCAGCAAATGAAAGGTAAAATTTTAAATCTCTGTCAGTAATATACACTTATTGTAAAAATGTGTGTAGTTCGACCAATCAAATTAAGAGGGGCTGATTTCGACTACAGTAACCGGAGGGCAAAATAATATATCCTCATGAAATAGGGACTGTCAAGCTAATTGCAGAAAGACAATATATGAAATGAATTTCAGTGAACAGTTACCTATTAAAGTGTGGAACTCCTTTCTTAATTTTTCATCCGAATTTTTTTTAAATTTTCCCGGAAAACTACTGACTTTGCTATATCTGATATAAAAGAACGGGGGTGTGAATTTGTGAGCAGTTCTTAAACCAAAACTGTGTGTTTCACTTTTGGAGACTGGTTTTGTTGTGTTGTTTTCTTTCCTTCTTTTTGGAATATGAAATATAGGGGCATAAAAAGATAACAGGTTACAAATAAAACAATTATCTGCTAAAAAGTCCAGATAAAGGGGTGATATAGATCCAGACCTGAACTAAAAAAAAATTGTCATTTCGTTTTCAGATACATGTAACTAAATTAATTGATATTCAAATTTGTTCTACCATGCATTTTTTAAAACATGAATACTTTGTTTGGAATGAACTGTTTTACCATAACAAGATTCCTCACAAATAATTCTTGCAATACTGTCCAGTGTACTCTACGTAAAGATGATCTTTTTCTATATAAAATCCAATCAATTTTTCATTAGGAAAAATCCTTACTGTAAGAAGAAATATATCAATGAAATAAACCTGTGAATTACCATCCAAAATAGCGTTTCCATGGCAAAATCATCGTAATCTCCAATTGTTGATAAGACACTAAAGATAAGGCAGATTAGCACCATCATGAATCTGAAAGAGAAAAAAGAATGAGGTCAATTTCTGATTTAATAAAAAAAAACATCACACAATGTTGTCCTTCATCAATTATATATTGAAATGAAAACCTTTTGTATATTTTTGATAGTTTTAAATTTGTATACAGTGTGTTTTCAGGAGCTCAATCTTAAGCTCCCTATATCATTGTAATTTGATTTTACACTTCAATATACGAGAGGCAAAAGATACTAAAGGGATATTCAAACTCATAAGTCGAAAACAAACTGACAATGCCATGGCAAAAAACGAAACATCTGTTGGTTATGGAGAGGTTTTCTCTCAGTTTTTTCTCTAATTTTTGTTTTTGTTCATCCAAGTATTTTCATACTTTTATTACATTATAACAGTGACTGTAGTTTGAAGTATATACTGATGGTCTACCAGCAGAATTATCGACCCAGTGCTGTAAAAAATGAAATCAACACGTTATATAGGTGTAATACCACCAAATCATAGTACGTCACATCCGGTTACGAAAATAGGTCGAAAAAAAATATTCCCTTGAATTTGACAGTTGTAGGTAATTGATCCTACATTTCACTGCAGTAAAATATTTCTGGATCATAAACATATATCTTCAAAGCACCATTATTTTTTTATTTGGGGTTTCTATAGAATACTTTGGAAACGTGAGGTTACATGGTTACTAAAGCTTGTACACAGGTTAAAAAAGGGGAGAATTTGATTGGTTAACTTCCAGTGATAATTATTTTCTAATATGCAATGAAATGTTATGTGAATTTTTTTTCTATAGTACTGGACAGGATAAAACTTTACTCATGCCAAGTATTTCTTTATTTGAAACAAAGATAAATTCTGCACAATGTTTTGAAAAGTGCAAATTTAACAAAGACTAATAGGGGAAAATCAATGGTGGTATTACACCTACAGTTATTGCGTCCGAAGCGCTTTTCAGGATTTACTTTCACCAGAATCGCTCAAAGCGGAATATTATTTAGGATCTTATTGTTCTTTTATGTCAATTTATCAACATTGCATTAATAAAGATAAATATCAACAGTAATTGCAAGTTTAGCTAATATGTTAACATATTATAACGTTCACAAATGTCTAACACTTTTACAGTTGTAAATTGTTTTTAACTTGGCTCGAGTTGTCGTACAATAAAATGACCTTTGAAAATATAAGGCTGAACTATTTCAATTAGAAGAAGATAGCCCCCCCCCCTCCCCATTTTGATCCTTTTTTTTCAAATACAGATATTTTTACATAAATTTGAAATTTGTTTTATTAAAAAATTACAAATCTATTAAGCAAAGAATACGAATGAATTTGATTTGAAACATTAACAAAAAAATTTACTTTTTGATCATTAGTAGCCCTCGTTGTCAAATGATACTCATGCTCGCCTTTATCAAAATATGACGGAATCGCACATAAAACTCTATACGAAATCGATCGTTTTAATCAACCATCAGCAGGCGGGATAGTATGAAATTAAATGTTGCAAAGCAATTTTGCATTATCCAGCAAATGCATTTCATATCGGTCTAAATTGATTGCAGCCAAAATTAATGGAATCATATGAAAACATTTTTACATTCAAGTTGAAAGCTTTAAATCTATTTTATACCCATGATTGAATTAATTTTACAAAAATTTCAAAATAATTTAATCTAAACGCGGGAAAATATCATAAATTCGAATGCAAGGAGAAAAAAAGGTGAAAGCTATCGTCATTATAATAGCGAATAAAAGGTTGTAGATTATTTATGTGAATTGTCCTTCAATTGTTCTGGTAAAAATTGTTTGAAAAAAATAATTTAGAAGTTCTGAATTTTAACCAGAGGGCAAACAAAATATCACCAGATTCCTAAATTCAAAGACTCCTAACTCTTTAATAAAATAACTGATAAAAATTTCTTGTGAATATGCACATCAAAATATTATGTCCTCATTAACTACAAAGTTTCATGAAATTCTATTGTGTGGTTTCAGAGGAGTTGCGATGACAAACTGTTGCAGAGGTATATTTAGGCCAAACTCGGAGTTCAAAGGGGGATAACTCCTAGAAAAAAATTGAATCATAATTTCCTGTCGATATACACATCTACATAGTATGTCCTTATTATCTACAAAGTTTCATGAAATTCTGTTGTGTGGTTTCAGAGAAGCTGAGATGGCAAGAACAGGACTTACGGACTGACGGGTCAAAAACATTATATTCTACGCAACGTCGTTGCATGGGGTGTAATTATTATTTAATAATAGATGAATTTCTTTTATTCGAGAAATCAACCTGACTTCGAGGTGTGTTGCGAAAAACACAAAATTTAAATGCTACGTAAACAGTTACTTCAGTATAACCGGTCACTCGTAATTATAGCAGGATATCATTCACGAATATCGTAAACGTTAAACATTTGTATAGTACTGTTAAATAATATGTAAGATTTTAGGATCAATGGGCGTAATCAATAGTAGTCAACAGTATATATAAAGAAGGGCATAGTCAACATGATTAGTCGATAAAAACTTATGAATTAAAGGACAGGTGTAATATACGTCAAAGAGACAGCAATTTAACGGCAACAACTCAGCCAAAAGACATCTAGAGGGCAGCATAAAGTTCCAACAATAGACGGGTGCCTATGCAATATGCAAGGCACTAAATCTTCTATAGTCTGTACAAGAACATGACTTGGGACAGGGACATAAATATTTGGCAGGGTTATTTTTCACTTCTAAATTCTCCCCCTTCTTATCTAGATCACTGAACTCACAAAAATACACAAAAGAACATAATTACAATATATCAATTCAGTCTATTACCTAATAATTTAATTTTGGATGTAACACGTCTTCTGATTGGCTGAAAGTGTTTTGTCTATCAGCTCATAGACATAATTTTGTCATGTGACCGCGACGTCATCAACGTTTTTATCATGATTTAATCCTTTTTAAAATTAAAATATAAGAAATGACTTTAATAGTTTTCAGTCTATTCGAAATAACATAAAAAATGTGGTGCACACTTTTAAATAACCCACTACGCGGGTTATACAGTATGCACCATATTTTTTATGTTATTTCTTCATAGACAGAAAAAATATTACAGTCAATCATTAACTGTAAGTGATCGAGGCGATAAAAAGTCATTAAAAAAAGCAAAAAACAGCAAAAAAACAACACAAATAAAATGCTCCGCTACGCGTAAGCTTGATACGGCCGTAGAGGTCGAACCCTGAACAGTTGGATACAACATTTAAGCTTAAAACAGCTCTGAATTTGGATTGTGATTGAATATTTGACACAGCATATGTTTGTGACACAGCATAGGTTTGTGACACAGCATGGGTTTGTGACACAAAATGAATGTGGTCAAAGAACTGAAAAATTTGAAATTGGACATTTGCCTATTATGGTCCAATATCCAAAATCTAAGTACATGGTTAGAATCAGCATATCAAAGAACCCCAAGAATTCAATTTTGATGAAATAAAACAAAAGTTTAATTTAGCACCTTTTGGACCTCAATGTGGACCAATTTGATAAAGGAGCCTAAAATCAAAAATCTAAGATCATGGATAGATTCAGCATTTCAAAGAACCCCATAAATTCAATTTTTGTTGAAATTAAACAAAGTTTAATTTTGGACCCTGATTTGGACCAACTTGAAAACTGGGCCCAAAAATCCAAAAATTAAATACACTCAGGTTTATCAACCATAAGAAAATATTCAAACATGTTAACAATCTTTAAATAGAACACAATACATACACAATTATCACCACAATTGATATATCTGAATCAGCAAATCTATTTTAAACTATGACTCAATTTACAATTTCTATTAGTTTACAATAAATCTATAAATATGGAGCTTGATTAACTATTTAATATCCTAACCCTCCTGTTGTGTTATGGAACCTTGTGCTAAAATTTCTTACACATCCATACTCTTATACTAAAGTTATTGTCTGTGAACCAATTTATTTTCCATGAACCAATGATGTAAACCACAAAAATAGTTCTCTAAAATGAGTTATGATAAATTGTGCAATAACATCTCTGAATTTAGATTCTGAGCAAATATGTAATAATAGCATAGTTTCTGACACAGAATGAATGTGGTATGAGTTCTTAAATAATTTTAAAATTGGACATTTACCAATTATGGTCCAATATTCAAATTCTCAATACATGGTTGGATTCAGTATATCAAATAACCACATTGTTTCATTTTTTGTTAAAATCAAACTAAGTTTTATTTTGGATACTTTGAACCTTTATGGGGTACCAGTTTGAAAAACGGGCCAAAATCAAAAATTTCAGAATGCACACATTAAAGAACACCAATGATAATACACAAATTAGTGTCCTGAAACATGAAAATGCTTGTTTTTGACCCCTTTTTGACCCTTAATTACTAAACAGCTAAACAATGACCCCCAAAATACATCCCAACCTTCCTACGGAACCGTGTGCTTAAATTTAATAGAGATCTATACAATTATACTAAGTTATTGTCTGTGAACCAGACAAATAGTGGTAATTGTTTTTGTAAGTCCCTTCTTGGCCCCTAATTCCTAAACAATTACTATAATAACCCCCAAAATAAACCCCAACTCTCTTATTGTGGTATGGAACCTTGTACTAAAATTGAATAGAGATCCATCACTTATACTCAAGTTATTGCCTGCAAACTAGAAAAATAGTTGTTTTCGGGCCCTTTTCGACCCCTAATTATTAAACGGTATGGGCTATGACCCTCCAAGAATCAATCAAAACTTTCCTTTTGGAGTATGGAACCTTGTAGTAAAATTTCATAGAAATCTATGCTCTTCTACACTCATTATTTTCCTGAAACATGAAAAATGCTTGTTTTTGGCCCCTTTTTGTCCCCTAATTACCAAACAGCTACGACAATAACCCCGAAAATATATCCCAACCTTCCTATTGTTGTATAGAACCTTGTGCTAAAATTTAATAGAGATCTATATGCTTATACTCAAGTTATTGTCTGTGAACCTGACAAAGACAATTGTTTTTTTTAGGCCCTTTTGACCCCTAATTCCTAAACAGCTATGAGAATAATCCCCAAAATTAATCCCAACCTGCTTATTGTGGTGTGGAACATTGTGTTAAAATTCTAAACAAAGAAATATCTCTGATACTCAAGCTATTGTCTTAAAACCAGACAAATAATTGTTTTTGGCCCCTTTCTGGCCGCTAATTACAAAACAGCTAAGACAATAACCCCTTAAATCAATCCCAAACCTCCTATTGTGGTATGGAACCTTGTATTAAAATTTCTTACACATCCATACACATACACTAAAGTTATCGTCTGCGAACCTATTTATTTACCATGAACCAGTAAAAATGACCTTTTTTGGCCCCTAATCACAAAACCGCAAGGACAATGGCCCCCAAAACAATCCCAACCATCAATTAGTGGTAGGGAACCTTGTGTTAATATGTCATAGAGATCCATACACTTGTACTTAAGTTATTGTCTGCGAACCAAAATGTCTTCAGACGCAGACGCAGACAACACATAACATAATACAACCGCAACAAAAAGAAAAAGAGTATGGAAGTTGAATACGACCGGTGTCTTGGTATACATGTATGTGATGAGAGTACAAAAACACGTATGTCAATTGCCCTCTGTAGATGGATGAGTTACTATAATGGCTATTTCGATTTCCTGTATCAATTTAACTGTCCAAATGTATACAAAATGAGATAAACCAAACACAAACTAATCATTTAAATCATTACTTTACACGACAATTTTACCTCTGTCCGGTGTTTCTGTTATGAACGATGAAGAGAAAAGCAATAACTATCGTACTAAGATATTAGTTTGAAAGAAAAGCAAACATAAATTTCTGCTAATATAATAAGATAATACCCGTACACAGTATTATCCGGCATATTATATCGTGTATAACAATAGAAACAACAAAATGTCAAGCGTACATAGATAAGATTCTGATTACAAGAAATTTAAATAAATATTAGGAAACATAATTAATTTAATGAATTTCTTCATGAGTTTTGATAGGTCCATCTGAAAACGATTCGATTTTACATTCAACTCGTTAGAAACAGTTTTGATTGAGAGTCCTTTTAGGTGACAATTGAGTAAAACACTACTGATTAACTATGCTTAAATTATTCACTTATCAAACAATCTCAACTTGAGTTAGGTACAAATATGATAAAGCTCGTTATTATCGAAATTTTCTTTAGGTGTGTATACTCGGTTGCTATTTTCTTCCCTAGTTTTCTTATGTATTAATAAATCAGTTTTCTTGAATTAGTTCATTCCGATGGGTCCTGCTAAATAATTTGTAGAAAATGCTTAGCAAAAACTGTTAAAATGGAAAATAAAAAGACCCCCAAAAAACTGTGTATTTGTTATCAAAATTTAATACCGAAGGAACGTTTATAGAATCAAAACTAGAGGGAAAGGGATGTCAACCATAATAGCGAAAAGAAAGACAGCTATATGGCAACAAATACAAATAAGACAAACAATGGCCAAAGAAGCATTTTAAAGAGATTGAAGATTCAATCTCATTAAAAACTGATTTCTGCACCTGCTCTTAATTTCCGTTTGGTTGTTTCTATGCCACGTGACGACACATAAATAATTGAATGCAAATGAAGAACAAGTGCATGAAGTAAAATTCAATTAGATTGCTGAATATAAAGCAACACTTAGTTTGATGCTATAAAAATCACAACCGACCATTTCTCATTAACAAGTGACACATATATAAAAATTAGGAGGTGTGGTACAAATGTATGATTGCCAATGAGACAACTATTCAACAAAGTTCAAATGAAGTGGATGTAAACAATTATAGGCTTTCAACAATGAGAAAAACCCATACCGTATAGTCGGCTAAAAAAGACTCCGACATTAAAAATATGAAACAATTTAATTAAGAAGATTAACGGCCTAATTTATAACTAAACAATTTACGAAAAATTTATATGACAGACATGAACCAACGACAACCACTGAATTACAGGTTCCGGACTTTAGACAGGTACATAAAGAATGTGGCGCTCAACACTCCCTCTAACCTGGAACAGTGATGTTACAGCACAACATAAGAACAGACTATAAAAATCATTCGAAAATGGGTTAACTCATCAGACCGATAAAAAGCAGAAACATACAACGAAAACACCGACAGGACGTGGCAGGGTATTTATACATACTCAACAAAAAAAAATAAAAGAAAATAAATAAACACAAATTAAATAACTGAAAGTACTCGCAGCTTCTGACAGCTAGTTCAAAGCCAATAACAACTAATAAAAAAATCATGTATCTAAGACTAAATAATCAATCAGTACACATCCAACATCCAATGAATTTTGTGTTAAGTCGACATTAACAGTCAGAGAAAAACATGACCTTGTGTAATGCCAAAATATAGGCACATGTCGTGTGACTTATGACGATGATACAAAAAAGGGGTTAGATGATACCAATGGGAATTAAAATCAAAAGTAGAAAAAGCAGACAATACCAGGACCAAAACAGCGAAAAGACAAAGAACTACCCACAAAACCCTGCTCTAAAAGACTGAACAACACGAACCCCATGAAATGGTGGTGATACATTTGTATCAGGTGTTCTTATCTTATTATCTCATTTGTACGCCGACGACACTATAATAATATCTGAAACGGCCGAATCAATGCAACAAGCCTTGAATGTTTTTGAAAGATACTGTGTCCGATGGAAGTTAAACTTTAATTTATCGAAGACAAAGGTTGTTGTGTTCTGCAAACGGAAATCACGAACATTACCAAAATTTCAAATATTTAACCAATCTATTGGAATTCAAGATTTTTATCCATATTTAGGCCTAACTTTTAACTACAATGGTTCATTTGAAACAGCGAAGAAACGTCTTAGCGAACAAGCACAGAAAGCACTTTTTAGTCTTTATACAAAGATACGTAACCTCTCAATACCTGTCGACTTACAATTACAACTGTTTGATGCACTTATACTTCCAATTATGACATATGGGTGTGAAATATGGGGATTCGGAAACAATTACATGCTGGAAAAATTCCAACTACTGTTTTGCCGGAATGTGTTGAAAATTAGATCCTCGACACCAAATTTTATGACATATGGAGAACTTGGTCGTACACCAATAGATACCGTAATAAAATGTAGAATGGTGTGTTTTTGTAACAAACTTCTCGCCAATGAAAATAAACTAAGCAGTATACTTTATCAAATTATGTTCAACTTAAAAGACGATCACATGTTCAAATGGATTGACTATACTAAATCGATTTTAGACAATTCCGGACTTAGCTATGTTACCATTAGATGTAAATCAACTAAAAATCGTTCTGAAAGAAAAACTTAAAGATGCATTCAAAATTGGCATAGTCAAATTGACAACTCATCCAGAGGAGAATTTTATGGTCTTTTTAAAACATGTTTGGCTTAGAAAACTATCTTGTACAATTATCACCAATCGAACGTGAATATATTTCAAAATTAAGATGCTGTAAAGTAAAAATTCCAGTAGAGCTGGGTAGATGGTACAATATTCCAAAAGATAAGAGGACATGTAGTTTGTGTTTAAATGCTATTGGTAATGAATACCATTATTTATTTGAATGCAATTCTGTATAAGTAAAAAGTATCAGAAATCAGCACATTCCAGAATACTATGTTAAATATCCCAGTGCAGCAAAAATGAAAGGACTACTATCATTAGTTAATATTAATGTACTTAAGAATGTATCTTTATTCGTTTCAAAGTAACGAAAATATTACAAAGTAAAGTAATTATTAATATATTTCATATCTAAGTTGGTCTATTTATTTCTATGATTGTATGTGATTGTATTTTGTTTCACATGCATGTCAATGTGACGGAGTGTTTTTTAAAAAAAGCATATTGTATTGTATTGTATTGTATTGTATTGTATTAACACAAAAAGGATATTTTTTTAGGAACGTAACATATACTTGTTGAGCGAGTAATAGTGACAGTCCAAATATAAACATTCAATTTCAAAGAGATGCGGACCATACCAAAGTGATATTCAAATTAATAAGTTGATGACAAACTGATAACGCCAGGACAAACTAGAGGCTGTAAAGAGCCTGTGTCGCTCACCAAGGTCTATATGCAACTTCAACAACTATCCAACATCGTAGACAAGAATATAATTCTTGAAAAAATCTCTTTTTATACGCCCGTTTACGGGACGTATTAAGGTATACCGTTGTCCGTCCGTCCGTCCGTCTGTCTGTCCGTCGTCAACATGTCCGACAACAACTCAAAAACGATTCAACCAATTTGCATGAAACTTTGGTTAACTGTTTATATCTATTGACGTACGTGAGCTCCCTTTCGATGTTTATAAATATTAAATTTTACGTTTCCGAGTTATGGGGCTTTATTCATTAAAAAAGGGGGATTTTCCAGTTTTCGGACAATAACTCAAAAATGCTTTGAGCAGTTTACATGAAACTTATGTGAATTGTTTATATCTATTGACGTGAGCTCCCTTTCGATGTTTATAAATATTAGATTTTACGTTTCCGAGTTATGGGGCTTTATTCATTAAAAAAGGGGGATTTTCCAGTTTTCGGACAATAACTCAAAAGTGCTTTGAGCAGTTTTCATGAAACTTTGTTGACTGTATTATATCTATTAGAATAACATCCCTTAAGTTTTTTTTATAAATTTCTGAAATGACATTGAGGAGTTATGGAGCTTTATTCTTTGAAAAAGCGACGGGCGTTTCATGCATTCATGGTGCAGCTCTTTATTTTTATCTTGTATTGCTGATGATGTTTTCTGATTACAGTTTCTCTCTTACCATCTTTAATTTTTGCCAAAAACAGAGAAAGGGTAAATAATTAGTCATTTTATAGCTATCGCTCCCTATAAAGATTCTACTAACGATTTTGGATAAATTTGACACATTTGTAGATCGTGTCTTGCTGATAATTTTTGTTATTCAAAGTTTCTATATATCTTTTATAGTATTCAAGATAATTATAAACAAAAACGCAAAATAATTGGCAAAAATCATCATTAAAAGAGCAAAAACTCCAACAACTGACGAATTAGGCCATGTTGACTTATTTGTAGATCTTGTCATGCTGATCATCTTTGGTATTTGTCTATTTATCTGTTACAGTTTTTAAGAAAATCATGATAATAGACAAAACACATAAAATGGTACCAAATACGTCATTGATTAGAATGACAATTTCATTTAAAAAAATAGTTTGTTTCAATTACAATTTCTATGTAAATGCAGTCAAGAATATAAACAGCTGCATTTTTGAAGTGTAAAATTCATGCACATATAAATAGTCAAAGAGGGAGAAGATAGCAAGGGCCACTCAAAACAAATTAGCATAATTAAGGATGTACACCTCTGAGCAGCCAAAAATTTCTAGATTTGAACTTTTTTTCTTAACATGATTTTTGGGTTTATATGACAGTAAGAAAGTAATTAATGAAGAAAAATGCAGTTTTAAAGTACCCCATTTTATTTCCCATTTTTCATCAAATGTTACCCATTTTTGGGCTACTTTCATGAAAAAAATTACAGTTTCACAGTTAAACTTTTTTTCATACTTTCACTAAAAATGAAGTGTATCATACGAATAAATTTAACTAAAAAAAACTATAGGTTGGTGTTAATATTAGAACGTTTTATTAAATATTTCTTGCTTTTTTGTTTCAAATTGAACATGCTGTCAATTTTGTAAAATTTGTATTATTCTCTTTTTTTTTAAAACAAAAAGCATATTATTTCAACTTCTTTGTAATAAATGATTGAAAAAATACATATCTAAGAATTTTGAAAAGAAAAAAATTGATACGGGATGTACATATTTTGGTTAAATCATTTCTTTGTACCCCTCACCTATTTTCTCAATATTTTGGTTGATAACACTGACCGGATTGGTTATAAAATTTGAAAATGTTATTACTCATAAACTACTTATTGCAAGTACACAATTTTTTCACAGAGTTTAGTTTGATCATAATTTTTTTTAAAATTCATTAATATCTTCCACTTGTATCACATGTTTTCGAAATAATTCACAAACGAGATTCCAACGAGACTGAAACATCAGAAGAATACATCCTTAATAGCAGCACCGTGACTAAAAAGAAAAACCATGTGGAGAAAAAAAAACGTATACAAAACAAAGATCGAGGAACATAAATACCAACAAAAATCGTTGTTGAAATTTAGTTACACTACTGGCACTCGTCATTTTACTCACTGCAAGTAAAAACTTGGTAATACACTAATTGTAGGTCACCTTCGATGATAAGTATGTTATCAAAGCTACGTTGGTGCAAACAAATGAATAATGTCAACATTCTTTCTAAAACAAAACTGGAACATGTTAAACACCGTACAACATGCAGCTTTTTAAGCGATGCTAATACATTATATTTCTGCCTTCGTTGTACGTCGAAATTTCGTTTCTGTAAAATATTTTAAGATTCAAGCATCATAAATTATTTCTTGAAATGCAGTTTCGATTTAAGGTGATGAAAAAAAAAAAACTGATACCAAATACATCTATATGTACTCGATATGCAAATGTTTGTCAATTTGTTCACACTATTATGTTAAATACAATTTTCAAAGTATTGTATTTGCAATGTTATTATGTTTCTATTTTCAATCTTCCTTTTTGATTTGGGTCTACGTCATCGTCTAGTCTTTATGAGATGTGGAAATTTTCCAATATCAATGTAAACACGACTTATTTAGGCTTGAAACGAGTTGATTGCCAGAAAAATGAGCAATGATTGCATAATTAGACACCAACGAAGTCTAAAGTTACCATTCACATTCATTATATCAATATTAGAAACTATATTGTTATGTTATGTATGACTTTTAAGCCTTTAATAACAATGATCAAATGATTGCATCGCAAAATTACAGACCCGTGAGACAAGAAATGATTGAACACGGTTTATTATTAGATTACGTTTCCCTTGCCATATTGATACTGTCTGATGAAACATGAGAATAAATATATCAAAAACAAGCAAAGAAAGAAACGTGGTCTTTGAAACAAATGAAGTATTTTGTTGTTAACTATCATAAGACCAATCAGATTACAGTATGTTCAAATATATATTAGTATAATGCTCCAAAGGGCATCTTGTATGAATACAACTATATTCAAAACGTTTCGAAGTGGTATTAATTGAAACGCATCGATATGATTTTGATTTTGATATTACTTTCCAGCACTAATGTTTCCAGATTCCAAATGTTGAAAATAACTGATCGTAAAACGCGTAAAGGGAAATTGGGATAACTGAAGGATAAAAGTTTAGTTTTATATTTATGTATTTACGTGAACTGAGCTTTTCAAACATACGGCAATAGGCAGGCACAGGTTTTGAATGTTCATGAAAATCATTCGATGATACACAAGTAATTCAGCACAAAGCATATTAAATCAGAGCAACATTTTTGCAGTTGCAGTTTTCCATAGTTCTATTTACCAATTATTAGTGCCTTCTTTATACTAGGAATTTTCATATCCAATGCGATAACTGGCCAAAAAAATAGAAATGACACGTTTGAAATATTTCATAACACTTAAAATATAAATCGCAATATATACTCATTTTCCATACAGTTGTTTAAATGTTAAGATCAAACATAGTATGCAAAAGTGAAAGCCCAAAATTGAAATACGACTACAAAATCTGTCATCCTCAAACTCAGATCTCATAATGTTTATCATTTATTAATTTCTATTTTTTTTTGTATAAAACTGCTTTAAGAAAAAATATCATCTGTGGCGTAAATCATTTCTAGAAACAATTAGCACAATACCACACAGAAATCCAAAGATCAAGCAAGACGATCATTGATTTAACCCGGTGACAAAATCAAGTGCTGCGGAAGCGTAGGCAGTTGCTAACACACAAGTGTATTCCAACATGTTGAATGGCTAGAATCATTGCAAAGGTGCAATCAGTTTTAAATTGTCAGAAAGAATAAAAGGAGAACGGACTTGTGGAAATCCTTCACGGTCATGTATCGCACAGATTTTCTGTCAAAAGTCATCCATATTAAGATGGTTTCTGTTAAAAGATCTAAATTATAATTCCAACATTCCTATTCGAGCTCTTGGCTTAGTATTTCTTTGAAATCAGCACCAATATATATATATATACTCAAAGAGGAGGCGTCGACTATTTTCAGTTCCGAACAAACTCACCAACGATACCAGTCTTATAATTTCAATTTTCGACTACAGAAGACCTATCATTGGCATTCAACTCAACCCAGTTAGAGGCCAAATCAAATATAAAGTTGAAGAGCATTAAAAAAAAAACAGCTAAGGATATTAATGTTTGGAGTAGTTGAAAACCTAAGACTTTCAAATCAGTCAACGTAATAAAGAACGCGGATTTGTAGTGTCGGAGACATTTAATAATATTATTAATAATTAATTGATGTCGCTAGCAGTGTATACCTGTTTACAATAACGTTGTAGGTCCTCTATGACTGTACTTAGAATAATTGTAAGAATCATGAAAAAGTCATTAGTTAAACACGTTTATAGTCTTAATAACGTGTTATAGTGTTCTTTTTCTTTGGGTTGTATATTTTTAACATTTACGGTTTAGTCCATTGTTTTGTAATATCCTCTTTGCGTGGCTCGGTATTTATACATCTCGCCATTGTGTTATTGTGCTATGGTCATTTCTTGTATTTTGGCTTATGTGCTTTGTCTATAGAATGTCTACATGCCATTATGTTTCTCTTTGTTGACATAGTTGTTTGTTTTAATAGTGATTAAGATTATAATATAATGTTGACTGCTGTACCCCAATTTTGGACACTTTTACCTATTATGTCTGTTTGGTTTGCTCACACATTGTTGTTAATATAATGGAGTTCTATGCGACTGCCATACAAATGAGAGGTTTAGCTAGCTATAAAACCAAGGAAATGCCTGTACCAAGCCAGGAATATGACAGTTGTTTTCCATTCGTTTGATGTATTAGAGTTTTCGATTTTGCCATTTAATAAGGGACTTTCCGTTTTGAATTTTCCTTGGAGTTCGGTATTGTTGTTAATTTACTTTTTACACAACATTAAATACAAAGCCGCGCATAAAAAATAATTTCGTTTTCGTTTGAACAATCACCCCTTAAAAAGAAGAAAGCTTTTTTATTTTGAATGATGAGAATTTAATATGACAGGGAATTGGCTGCCATCTTTAGCTTTGTTGTTGCTCCTTGGATGTCACAAAAGTTATTGATAGATACATCGGAGAAGATTGATGTTTCCGTTTGTAATTTTAATTCAGAAAACTTTCCTTAGGCATTTTCATGTTTATTTGATTGAATGCTTTCCGCACTGAAATATGCAGTAATATTATCAGGATATAATTATTTTCGGATGCTTTCCATACATAATAATACTTTATTTCCGTAAGCAAATACAGCTTATTGGATTTACACAATATAAATATACATATGTTCAATTATTATCTCACAATATAAAATCCATATTAAATAATAGTATCATTATCTTTATATGTACTACCAACACCAACTGGTCAACAGTTTGATTGATGTTTTCTTATGAAATTCTAATGCGGGAAAATAAAAAAAAAACATTGCAAATTAGTTTAATTAAGTCATTCTGCACTCAAATATGCAGTACTATGCATTTCTTACATGTATATAGACTCAATTACCATCTTATAATATTCGCTTCTTAGGATATTTACTTATATGGATATCAGTAGCAGTAGATTTGTTCTCACTACCGAAACCAGGTTTGTGTATCATTAAGATCGCTCGAATGACATTTTTTTTTAAAATAAATGATTCTTTAATGAAAACAAAAATATCTTAGGATTGAAACGTTTATGCGTTGTTATTGTTGTTTTTTTCATCAAGTCTAGAATAAGATAATCTACAATAGCAAAGTCAACAAATAAAAAGTGAAAGGATAAACCAAGGGAATGCAATCAATATAAATAAGGAGAGGTGTTATGATTACCAATGAGACACATATTTACGAGAGTCCAAAGGACGAGTATGTTATCAACTATTCGGCACTGTATGCTTTTAACAATTAGTAAAACCCATACTGCATAGCAAACCATGAAAGGCTCCGTCACGTCAGAATGTGAAACAATTCAAAATAGAAAACCAACGGCCTGATTTATACACTACCAAGAATTTACCCACGTTTTTTTGGTACATTTCTACCCTCGTACATATCAGTACTGTTTGATGAGATTAAAAATGTGTACTGTTATACTTTCTATTATTTCAGTACTGTTTATTATTATACAATATCTGTACCGTAACTAATTCTATAAATTCAGTACTGTTTTTTTCAGTACTGTTTCAGTACTGATTTCTTCAGTACTGTTTCAGTACTGATTTTGACAGTACTGTTTCAGTACTGATTTTGACGGTACTGTTTCAGTACTGATTTTGTCAGTATTGTTTCAGTACTGATTTTGTCAGTACTAGTTCAGTACTGACTTCGTCAGTAATGTTTTAGTACTGATTTTGTCAGTAATGTTTCTGTACTGATTTTGTCAGTAATGTTTTAGTACTTATTTTGTTAGTATTGTAATTGTACCGATTTTATTAGTCCTAGTATTGTACTGATGTTTGTCATTTACTTTTTTAGTAAATACTTACTTTTTAGTGCGCACCTTATCCATATATCAAAAATAGTTGTTTCTTTAGGTATAGCTGTAGCAGTCGATTTGGTGTGGTTTATCTTTTTAATCTGAATGCATATTGTTTCAAAAAATATTGGGAACTGAAAACTTATAAACTAAGTAAGTATAGTATGGTATATTTTGACATGTTGATGACTCTTTTTTATATTTTTTTATATTTTGTATCTTGTGTAGACATCGCTGATTCAGTGTTGACCTCTATCATAAGAGAAATTTTGACAAATGTGCATCTGAGTACAATTGGTATCCAAAAATAGGTTGGATAATTCTGTGACTATATTATTATACTCCTCATTTAGCTGGTTACATATTAAAACTTATGGTTTTTCTCTTCGACTATATCACTCTACTGAGCAGGAATTTTTGGCGACGTGAAAATGACTGAGGAAAAGTATCAAGCTTACTTTCGTCTATCAAAAAACTATTGAAGTGAAGGGAAAAACAACAAAAATGAAGCAAGATAAGCAGTTTATCAGATTTTCTCAAGGGAATTGTTTACCCTTTAGAAGCACATGAATTCATTCCCGGTTTTTAGTCGAGTTGGTATTGTTTCTTTTTATGTATTTTAACTGTTGTTGTAAATGCACTTTGGTTTTATGAGTCTTTGTTTACTCCTTGATTTTGATTGCGACTGTCTTTCTGTGTTTAAACAAAATACGCAATCGACACCAGAGAGATTTACATTGTGGTTCGAGGCTGATATTTTACAATATCAATGTGTATAAAACCGCACAATTTATACAAATATCTAACAAGATAAGAATCTTCAATACTGTTCATTTTTGGTATTTTGCTATTGCTCAAAACATGTTGACATTAATGATTCCATATGTTAATATGTTAGGCAATGTATTGTAATTAACATAAAACAATGTCTCATCTCCTTTTTTTTTTTATCATAACTATTTCTTTTATTTATCATCACAATTGTTTTAATATAATAATCTTTATTGTCAAATAAACATATGAAGTCTGTGACAAAAATGTCAATCATTTTCATGCCGATAATTTGTAAAGTTGCAAATGATTTTTCTTTCATATTTTCCTTTCAGAGTAAGAATACTTGAAATACTGGGAGGATTATTATGAGAAAATTAAGATAATGCCTTTACCAAGTTAAGAATATGACGGTTGTTTTCCATTCGTTCTGCTATTTTTATGTGCTTTAGCGTTTGGTTTTGCCAGATGTTTATGAAATTTCCCCGCTTTTTAAAATTTTTCAGAGTTCAGTATTGTTGTAATCTACTTTTAGAAACATAGTTTGTAATCTTGATTTTTGGCAGCAGCAGACTTTATTTCATATGGATGTACCAGTGACATTTAAGTTTTTTTTTATTTATGTAAAAGCTGGCAAACATGGCGTATTCTTGCTATGTAGCAAGTTTTTGGTGAATTTAAAAACAATTTTTCATAAAATATTGCCTGCAAGCACCACTACATTTTTTTTATATAACGGTGGAATAAGATTCGCACATTTTAAATTATTTAAAGAATATTTCTGTTGATATATATTAAGTACAACATATAGTTAAATTCAGCAGAAACTTAGGATACAATTGTACTATATAACCCCTTGATTATTTTATGACCCTTGTAATTAAGGTTCATAAATAAAACAATCAAAGAAACACTTAATTTTGCTTGTATCATGTTTTATTGCTCTCCCCCTTTGCCATCTTTTCTTTGGAATGCTTTATAAAATGTCAGTTTCCTGGCTGGTGTCTTTTCCTCAATTCAGTCTCACATATGATGTGTCTTGCTACATGTAGATTGGTAATTCCAGCGGACTCCCTAGTTCTAATATGAACTCATTACAAGCATCCATCTTTTATGTTTTGGTACTTGTACGAAACTCGGAATTACATGGTTTATGATTAAATATTGTCTTTTCTGATGAATGCCATATTAAAATACATCCTTCTGTATATAGGTCTTTAATTTTCACATCGTACGTTCCCATTTCAACGGCTGTCTTCTATGCTGTTAATCATTCTGAGAATTTATTCCTAAATAAAAAAAGCAAAATATGATAATTAAATCCATCAACCTCGAAGTATTGGTGTTTGCCAGTGACAAATATTTCATGCACATGTAGCTTTAACCATCAGTCTATTTATGTGCTCTTTATAATAATTATAACATTTCAAAAGTTTGCAGTTGATGATTAAAATGGTGTAGAAAGTTTCTGCAAGTCATAAAAACACATAATTAGTTTCATGATATGTCTTAAACTTAGTATTTTGCACCATCTTCAAAACCAGAGTGATCGCATAGATCCAGCATGGCTGAATAAAAAAATCCAAAAGTAACTAAAATGTTATTGTAAACATTTCAAACAAGAAAAATAATAAACAATATATAGCAGTCAATGTGGCGGGATTATATAAGTTTGTTGGCACCTGGGACAATGGTGGACTAATATCAAAATGTATCACAAATAAATGAAGCATCAGTAAAAAAAACGGTCAAAATAGGAACAAGTGGGATCGGGACAGAAGAGAAAGAAGTGGGAAGTGGGAAAAGATCGGAAAAAAATACTGTGTGACAAAAACACAGGATTTGAGGAAATGAGCATGTGTCGGTCGGATTCAGCAATTTTTAAAAAGGGGATCAAAATCAGGAGATAGAGTTCCCAAATTTATTTTCCCTTTCAAATGCATTAATCGCCAAAAAAAAAGGGGGTTCCAACCCTCGCACCCCTCCCCCTGGATCCGCCGATGCCCACCCCCTTTTCCTTATCATATGTTCAGAAACATTCAGGATTTATAATTCTCAAATATCATAACGTTTGGTCAAGTAGTAATAATATGAATATTCAAAACAACCCTAGTCCAAAAAATTATGACGTCTTGAAAGGCTATTATATTTTTTTCGCAGGAAGGCGTCAAAGCAAAAATTTAAAATAGCCTTCCAAGACGTCATAATTATTTGGACTAAAAAAACCACGATTTAGCGTCTCCATTAATATTTTACAAATGCCATGGCATTGATTTTGGCATTTTATACAGTTAAAGTTCTGTAACCAGGGGCGGATCCAGCCATTTTTTAAAAGAGGTTTCCCAACACTGGATAAAAGGTTAGGGTCGGGGAAGGGGGGGGGTCCAACTATATGTCCCCATTCAAATTCATTGATCGTCCAATAAAAGGGGGGGTTCCAACCCCCGGACCCCCCTAGATCCGCCAATGTGTAACGCGTATTTTCCTACTTAGGATATGTGTTTTAAATTAGCCATGCGACAATTTTCTCAGTTTTAAAATATTCAATGTCTTCAATATATACCATACCTTTTGTCCAGAAGAAGTTTGAACTGTTGACTTGTTGAAATGTCAGTGCGAGTGCAAAAATAACGTTTGTAAACAATGAATGACGTCATGAAATCCAATCACATAAACGTAGGCAATTGTAATACTATGTTCAATATTAACCCTCTTGCTGCCAAAGGGACATTTATGGCTTCTACACACAAATCTTGTTGATTGTGTAGAACGTCAAAGGTCCATAGTAACGTCACAATCCTGAGGAGCACTGACTATGTCAAAAGACGGCGCCAAAAGGACGATTTTGGCGGGAATGAAGGTCATGAAGCAAACTGAATTAAATGCATTATTTGTATACTTAAAACGGATGTCAAAAAATGATACAGGATCATAAGCTTGTTAGTACTGTAATACCAACTTATTTAACGTGTTTACTAATTATCTAGTTCGTCATTTTCATGTAAAATGTTGCATACTAGTACTTTCGAGAAATTTGTTAAACGTCAGTTTTTTTCATACATCTTTCAATCAGAATATCTCATATAATAATCGCATTCCTAATAAATAATCATAGAAAAGGTAACTGTTATACTTGATTACGCGAAATACTAATATATACACAATACACGCTTTATTTTAGAGAACTGGAAAATTTCTTTAGGACTCAAATGCCGCGATTGAATTCTCAGTGAAGAATTTTTTTTGTAAAAGTACACAAATTTTACCCGATATACTTGTACTGCCATACGATATTTCAATACATTTTATTCCCGTTTCATCATTGAAGCATTAATCTAAAAAAATATTTATTTTCATTCGAAATGGGGATGTTAAATAAGGGAGCTACCATTTGATTTTTATGGGGGTCTAGGATGAAATTTGAAAAAAAAACAGGCAGGACAGGAGTTTTGAGTACAAAAAAAGGCAGGATGAGACACTTGCAAAAAAAAAAGTCAGGATGACAATTTAGGTAAAAAAAAGTCAGGATAAACATAAAAAAATGCAGGACCGAATAGAGTGAAAAATAAAAAGACAGGACAAAATTTTTCATCCTAGCCCCCCCCCCCCCCCCCCCCCCCCCCCATAAAAATCAAATGGTAGCTCCCTAAGTAGGTGACCAAATGATTTTTTTCCTATCCTACAAATCATCCTTTCCCAGCACTTGGCAAAACCTCAATTTTGAGCCATTCATCACAGATCTTTTACTTTGTAGGACCCACTGAGCAACAGATTTATTGTACATTAAATTTCGTACGTCCTAAATATTGCATGAAATACTTGCCAACTTGGTTAAGAATCAGTTATGCATTTCACTTGACAAAGATAAAACAAAAGCGCTTATAAATGGCTAGTAGCAATGGGTATATTATTTTCATTTTTTTTTATAAAGACAAGAAAGATAAAAAAAACAAACTATATTTCAAGGTTAAAAGTTGTATTTTTAAATAATGTTGTATTAAAAACATCGTTTATAACAATCTTAGAGCAATAGTTTTCATACAATTACTTTTACATCGCTTTTCATAATTACGGCTCAATTGACGCGGGAAAAATTATGGACGGCGGGAAAGCGCTGTTCTACAGAGAGGCACAAGTTTTGCAACGTCACAGATATGAAACGTCAATATGCTTTTGGTGCGACAAAGCAAGACAAAAACTCAGCAAGAGGACGGCAAGATTTTGAGACTACAGCAGAGAAAATATTGTTCTACAAGCCACTTGCAAAAAGTCTTAAAGTTATAGAAACAGACGATTTCCACGACAAGTCAGAGATGAAGGGTCCTTTTCGAATCGTCTACGAATTGCTATTGTTCATGTAAGTTTTACAAACTTAAGAAATCATACTTTTACTCGTTTATTTTTTTTTGTGAACATCCTGATATAATTTCTTATATTTTGTCTTCTATTTCGACAAAAAACTAGGCCTATTTTATTCCTATTTCAATGCACTTTTTTAGTGCTAAGTCAGTAGAGTGGGGTGCTCATTTTCGCCATAATTTTCCATGTTTTCTGCAGTTTATGTTCAGGTCTTTATGTTTTTGAAGTATACTGATATTTCTATATGAAGATAACATCAAAAGAAAAATATTCTTAGCTTGAAAACGTGTTTCTTTGAAAAAAATTCATCTGAAAAGTTAGATTAAAGGCAATTTGAAATTTCCTGATGTTTTGTCAAAGGGGGACACATATTCGCCATTTTTACACATCTATTTAAAACAACATAACTGCAGCTTAAAACAATATTTATCAAAACGTTGTCCTTTTTTTTGGTCCTTTGCGCTGAGTGCCAAAATTTTGTCTAAGTTTAAAAAATAATCATATTTGTTATAAAAATATAATTTACCGTCATATTTCTTCCATTTCATCCATCCTTTGAAGTTTTTACACCTCAAAATCATAAAACGGCGAAATTGTGTCCCCGGCGAATATGTGCACCTCACTCTAATTATTTTTCTGAACATAAATACACACTTCATGCATGTAATTATTAAGAAAAATACATCCAAAAAAAAAAAGAAAAGAATAGAATATTAACAATGTCAATGAATGATTTTTTCCTCAGTGTCATCTGGATTATATAACGGTTTAGCACATAAAGTTACAGTATAAAATTACCTTAGAGTCTACCTTTTTGATTCCGTTAACGTCAGACGTATGCAGTCAAATTCACAACTGTTTTCACATAAATTGCCTTTTCAAACAAACAATAAATGTGTGTACATTTGGTTCACATGCATGTTGACATTTATGTGTAAGACAAAAAAATTATTATCTCAAAAAATGTCTTTCCTTTGGAATTTAGTTCAAACGGGTTCCATAAGGGGTAACAGAACGTTAGACTTGCATATATTTGTTTATATAAAAGAAGATGTGTTATGTTTGCCAATGAAACAACTCTACACAAGAGACCAAATGTCGAAATGACACAGAAATTAACAACTATAGGTCACCGTACGGCCATCAACAATGATCAAAGCCCATACCGCATAGTCAGCTATAAAAGGCCCCGAAATGACAAATGTAAAACAATTCAAACGAAAAAACTAACAGCTTAATTTATGTACAAAAAAAATGAACAAAAAACAAATATGTAACACACCAACAAACGACAACCACTGAATTACAGGCTCCTGACTTGGGACAGTCACATACATACAGAATGTGGCGGTGTTAAACATGTTAGCGGGATTATATTTTTCACCTATATTCTTTTATAATAAGATACAAACTAAAGAGACATAAATTTTGCCTCCAACGGCAAGTGAGAAAAGACCAAGAAACAGAAAACAGACAATTATCCAATGTCCCTTCTTTTTTCACGGATTTAATGCAACTTTAGAATGGCAGGCTTTCATATCAGTCCCTTTGTTGTCTTTATGAAGTAGCCATGAAAAATAGAGAATAATATGGTGCTTGAATATAAAGAAAAGAGAATAACAGGCAAAATTTATAATAAATAGTGAAAATGGTATAAAATATTAAAGAATACAGAAATGAAGAAACCCCATCCAGACCCTTTTATAAAGTGCACAGTTTTCTTTGCTTTCTTAATCTTCCTGTTTGAACAGGTCTTGTCCTGGTTTTCATACTACAAGGGAAACTGCATGTGAAATTTATATGAAGAGATCATGTACATACACTTTGTAGAAATATATTTTTTTTTATTGGTCAATGATTGAATTTATGTCGGTTCAAGGCTCCATTAGTCCGACACCCCAAAAGTCCGACGACCCAATGAACCGACACCCTAATAATCCGACACATAATTATTGAACAAAATTTCGTATAAATAATCTTTATTTCAAGAGGATAATCCCATTATATAAAAATAATCCTACTGAGTCAGTGAGAGTCCTCAAAAATACTAACATATTCATAAAGTACTTACAATACATGTATTCAAAATGTGCTTAATGTCCAGTGGCAAATATTACATGCATGTTCAAAACAATTTAATTATATAATAGTTATTGAAAAACTGGTCATTATCGTGATATATGGACTGTCTAATCTATGATTATAGAATTGACTGTCATAATTTGACAGACTCTAATTTCATTGTCATGGATCATTGAACATGTCAAGTTTCTGTGGTACTTTTATGCATTAAACTTTCAAAAGAAATAGCGCATGGTCAGTAAAGCAGGCACGACATTTCAGCGTGGACACTCTTGTTATATAAATGTGTTATAATATTTCAATTGACCACTATTTCCCAAAGATTCCTGAATTAGGACAGGCACTTTTATTCCTGTTCGTGTATGTGGCGACTTAACCCACCTGCTAAAGGGTATGGTACATGTATTTAATGATGGGGGAGTCTGTCCTTTTGTCCTTATGTCCCATGTGTCATCAATTGCTCATGGACCACTTGACAGAACTTTGTAACACTTCGATACAATCTTTCTCTCATGATGTACTTTTTCAAATGACAATTTATAAAGTATTAGGTTCATAAATAATACCATAAAAAGCATGTTGGGAATAACAACTTTTTACAAATTGATGCAAAATATTTGATGCAGTATCAATTGTTATAGGTTTCCAAAAATGGATCCCACCAGAACAAAAAGAATAAGTCTATGAGGAAAATAAAGGCATAGATCAGCAACTAAAAAACTAGTGCGCTCATGAGACAACAAACCAACAACGATTAATTCAAAAGAATAGAGAGCAGCATTCAACAATTGAAAGATGTCAATATGGTAAACAAAGAATCCTATAGGAAGTACATATCCGTACACAAAACCTCAGTTAACTGTTTGACAGATTGCATTGATATTGTGCTCGAATGATCAGATTATGTTTTGTTTTGGTGCCGATCCAAAGATGAGTGTCACATCAGGACATAGTTTAACATATGAACCTAAAGGAAATCTAAACAAATATCTCCTTCTCTGAAACTGGATTACAGATTGAAATGATAATTTAATCAGAATTGCCACTGTTACAAATAATGAAAAATTCAACAAGAAGAATACTTTTTTAAAAATTTTAAACTGCTGTATAAAATAATGAAATGTTGTATGATTGCCAATGAGACAACTACCCACCAAATTTCAGATGAAGTGGATATTAACAATCATAGGCAACTGTGCAGCCTTCAACAATGAGAAAACCCATACCGTATAGTCGGCTACAAAAGACGAAGACATGAAAAATATGAAACAATTCAATTTAGAAAAGTTAACGGCATAATTTATAACAAAACCATTTAAGAATGTCAGAGTGCAGCCTATATTGAAAACATGGAAATTTGCCAACCCAGACTTGGGGCGCTAAAATTTTTCTCCCAATCGTATTAGATCAGTTTTCAAGTAGGTAACCCATAAATGATTATTCCATTCTTTTTTCATTTTTCTCCATGATAATATGAACCTTTATTTACGTAATACCACCTTTAGCAATGCATGTACACTATACATATTATGTTATGGTTGACCTATAGTTGACCTTATTATTGGACTTTAACATGATAACATTGAAATCTGACAGTGTTATAATCAACCTTTTATTTTTCAGAAACAAGTTGGCGAAGATATGTGATATCACATGCAGTGGAAGAGCAGTGCAAAATAACACTGAAGCAGAATTATAAAACAGTGATTAAAAACATTAAATTGAGAGAGAAATTTTACATGTAACTATATCATGCTGTTCATTCTTAAGATTACTGTTTGTTGTACTTGCAATGGAAGTGAATACAGTAGATAAAAAGAGAAAGTTAAACATTTGAGATCTTCATCTTGTTTTATTCAGTTAACAAAAAAATCAATGTTGATGAGCAAAGCATGTATTTTAATGGTCAACAAATGTACATTAGTGACACATCGCCATTAATCCCGATAGGGAGTGTCACTACACGGATTCCACTGTACAGTTGCAGCTCTCGATGGGTGCTCCGTAAACGGAGGGATCTACGTACATACATACATACATAGCCACCTGACCACAATTGTCAGGAATAATGTAAAATTAATAATCATGTTTTTTAGTACTAGTATTGAAATATTTTCAAAAAGTAACTCAAATCCATATAACTTGTAATAGTTTATGTAATTTGTAATGTGAGGTATATTTGATTAAGTCATTTTTCATGAAAGGAGAAGGTCTTTTTGTGGGAATTTATGCTAAAACATCAAAAAGGTTATAAATTTATGTACCAAATGACATCCTTCAGACATTTTAAAATCATTCTGTTGGAAATCGGTCTTTAGATTTTGATACTTTTTTAACCTCTGTATGTCTGTAATATGCAAATCCATCACAGTTTTCTGAGGAATTACAAATCAAGAGATTCCTGAAAGTCATCAGTCCTCATGTGAACATGATTTACTGAGTAATGCAGTTTAAAATTCACCCATTCAACTTCCTGTTAACAGGATACCTATTAATTCTTACTGGCTAGGATGAAATTTGAAAAAAATAGGCTGGACAGGAGTTTTTAGGTAAAAAAAAGTCAGGATAAACTTAAAAAAAAAAGCAGGACCGAACACAGTGAAAAATAAAAAGGCAGGACAGATTACAACTATAAAAAAAAAATGCAGGACAAAATTTTTCATCCTAGCCCCCCCCCCCCCCCCCCTAAAAATCAAATGGTAGCTCCCTTACAGTGGGCAAATAAACGGAAATGTATTTATGAGAATTAGGACTGGAAAAGTGGTTGTATTATAATTATTCCCTCAGCACACATGCAGCGTAAACTTTTTTAAGGAGAAAAAACATAGACTGTTTAGTCTTAAGGTACCTGTCCAGTTAGGATGACATGTCTTCTAGCAGATTCTCTCCTTGTGGTGAACTAGCATGTAAAAATTCAGCTCAGTGTGTAATATTGGTCTAGTACAAAATAGTGTCATCATTTATATCTGAGTATCAAGTCCTCGTTCTGATTATGCACTTAACTTGCCACTGGATGACAAAACATCCACCAATCCATCTTCTCAAAAGTAATATACCCAGTTCCAATGTTCAAGTCTTGTTAAATATGTTTTGATTTGACCCAAGCAAGACACAAATACATGTAATATGATATTGTCAAATATAAAACCTATATTAATAAGAACTTACTAAAAACATAAACCATATTAATTGACCGCACCAGAATGAGATGCAAATTTGACAATGCCAAAATATTGAAAAAAAACAGCTAAAATAACTGTTGAAGAGCTGGACCTAAAGTTAAACAAAATCAGAACAAAAAATCAGAGAAATAAAAAAACATAACGAAATCATCAACATGTCACAGTATAGAAAAGGATGGAAACGGGGTAAGTGTCAAAGAGAACATTTAACCCAACCCAAATGTACAAAACAACCTAAGACCACCGATACCTTAATTTTGCTATTAATACATAATTACCTAGTTGATTAGTTTTTCAGTTCTTTTTATTTTCAAATTGGCATCACTGTATGCATTCAAATGTAAACATTGTAACCAATTGTAAGATAAATAAACTAAAGTGCACAGCTACGTACTTAAAGAAATGACATCTTTTTTTAAATGAACACATTAATCCATGCACTGAAAAAAAGTAAGAATATACTTAAAACAGTAATGAAATATTCCGTACAGATACAGTACTGACTTAATCAGTATCATAATGAAACAGTACTGAAGAAATCAGTACTGAAACAGTACTGACGAAATCAGTACTGAAACAGTACTGACAAAATCAGTACTGAAACAGTACTGACGAAATCAGTATTGAAACAGTACTGAAAAAATCAGTACTGAATTTATAGAATTAGTAATTGTACAGTTTTTGTATAATAATAAACAGTACTGAATTAATAGAAAGTATAACATTACAAGTTTTTAGTCTTGCCGAACAGTACTGATATGTACGAGGGTAGAAATGTACCAAAAAAACGTTGGTAAATTCTTGGTAGTGTATAACAACAATAAACAAAACTCAAGTATACATTTTTCGATAGTGGAAAATGGTCAGACAACACCATAGCTTAACAAAAGAAATCACTCTAAAAGACAATCAACAAATCAGAAAGTAAGTAATGACATTTGATAGCATCAACATAAGAGACAACAGTAGATTACCAATGTCCAAATCGCACTAATCCATTAAGAAAATATAAATCAAGATTAAAGCAAAAACTCAGGGTATCCCATGAACTCAAAACGGAGCGAGACATTTCAGGAAATATATCGCACTGTAACCGAAGATTAAGAACCCATCTCAACAAACCGTGATAAACACAGGTAGTCCGGAATGCTCAGCAATTCTGGATTCATAAATGCACACAGCCACAGGGCGATTATCGGCAAAGACAACTGACAAGTACTAACCGCGGAAACAATATATGAAAACATGTATTCAACAAATAACAGAGCACATTACGCCTCCAATAGTCGGATATAATTCCATTTTAAGCAGAGATTGACGTCAGTTTCCCTGGAAAGGTTATCACACCATGATGCATATTTATAGATGTAGTTATTATCAACCCTTTCAATATGTTTTGTTGCGTTATACTCTATGTATTTAATATCGCAGTTCTCAGACATCATTTAATGTCATTTTCACTAAGTAATGACATTTAATAGCATCAAACAATACAGTACATAATTCAAGTTTTAAGGGCGTTTTATACATCGCTAACTCTAATTCAGAGACTGTACATATTTAAAATGTTATTGTATGGCTTTTCATTTATCAGGAAGTTATAAGTCAGAGCGAAAACACACATTAAGATATGGTGGAAACATATATGATGATGACAATGAGGATACTGATGACGAATGTGAATGCTATAACATTTGCGTTTGCGTTACTGCCTTTCTTTTCCAGTGGCTAAAACAAATATATGAAAATAAAGACATAGAAGAACAGACAATCTTTTAATAAAGTGCTTGATTTTTTTCCTATAAGAAGACTTTTTTTCTGTATGAATAATATACGTCCATTAGAAAGCAAATTAAAAATGAAGATAATAAAATGTATAGTTCACTCAGTTTGTTCTTTAACAATTGATGCAACATTGTTCACTTCTAATGTTAAGCTATTAAAAAATACTTACTTTAAAAAAAGTATAATTTTAAAAGTTTAAACCATACTGTTTATACGAATATTTCTCAGAGTTCATAATGATATAATATCAACTAAAATGAAAATCTATTAAAACAGAATTAGTTTCTTCTTTAAACAGATGACCAAAAGGCATTGCAAGCAGTATAACTGCATCAGGTAGTTTTCTGGTTTAGATATTATAATATACTTTCACTAGACAAAAAAAAAACCCTAAATATTATTGTTTGTTACATCTTTGCAATTTGAATATTTTGGTTTTAAAAATATCATCGATTACTGAAAGTCATTGCAAAAATTTGAGAATCAATGTATGTAACACATTGAGCATAATTATCTTGAATTATATGATTTTTCAATTCCTATGCTTTTTTGGTTCTAAAAACAGTAATTTTGAAGATGTAAAAAACATTGGCGAAATAGATAAAAGAATTAGTAAATGGCTAATATATAAATAAATGACATAATTGATTGAACATAAAACTATATATAAGAATTGCGGTCTAATGACGCCAAATATTTTAAAACAGACTGTTCCAACATAGTTGGTGTTTTGTTGCCTTCTATATAATGCAATCCATTAAATTCATTTACTAGTACACAAAATGAGACAATAATCCAGCAGAAGTCATACTAATTTTTTCTCTCTAAAAATAGCAAATTTTTAATTAAATCGTTGTAGGCTAATTGATAACTTCGCTAAAACCAAGCTATTTAATCGAGACTACATGCAAATGGAATAAACACTTTATGAGTTTCGCGCGTCCGAAGCTCTTTTCTCGATATCCCTTCATAAATAACGCTCACACTTTAACATTTTAAAACAAGGGATGCGCTAATACGCTGCAACAATAGGAGCTATATGACAAAAGTCCAAACCTAAACAGAAGAGCAAGATCCATCTATGGTCAACTCTGCCCGGAAGTTTAGTTCCATAATCATTTTTTTAAAATTGAACGGAACATTTTAAATAAGTCTATAAATCATGTCAGTACCAAAGAACTGAGCATACATACAAAAAGTACATCATAATGCCATAAATTGCATTAGGATGAACAAAGAGGACTACTGCAATGAGAGCGCTCAAATGAATGATATCATTCAAATCATACTCCGACGTCATTCGCAACTTCTGACTAGTGAACATGTATTTTTTTTTTTCATTTTTGCTGCTTAGTAACTCCAGAAAGGAAAAAAACCTCTGCCTCAGGAGTATTCTGAGATATACAAAAAAAACAACAATAGCCATCTTGAGGAATCTTGAAAAATGTTTTTAAATTGACATACATTAAAAAAAAGCACCAACACAGATCATGTAGCCACCTCTTTAAATACTGAGTGACCTTTCACGTCCTTAAATTTCAATATATTGACATCAAATCACATCAACCATCTATATTTGTCTCGATCGCATTGTCGACCGTGTCAAGTGGGCTTACGAATTGTCAATATCTACACTTTATCAATGAAACAATTACTAGAATATAGATAGTGGTCGTTTATCAGTTAATATGAACTCCGGTGGAGAAAATTGGAAAAGATCGAACAATCAAGATAGGCTATGGACGATATTATCAACTTTTAATTAAAACAAATGATAAAACAAATCAATTTTGTCATGACAGAATGACCCAGAATTTAATTAAAGTGAAATGATAGTAAATCACTATTTTCTCGTCAACAGAAAACTCATACAATTAACCAATCTCAAATCACAAAACATCGCAATCGTTTGGAATATAACATTTTATTATTAAATTGTTTCATAGAACATTTAAACAATTTATATTTTCTATTATCCTTTCCGATACTATCCCTTGTTCGTATAGCTCTTAACTTTTAAGGTATTTTTGTTGGAGGATCTCTTCAAATAGAAAGGTATACACATACGTGCCGCTAGTATGGGTAACTTTTTGGGATATCAAATATATATATATATGGGGTGCAATGTAACGGAGGTAATATGACAATGAGTAGAAATTTAACGTTACTCATATGTTAATGGGTCAATAATTGTTTCATCTTCTGTAAAGATAATTGTAAAAACTGTTTGCTGATCGTTTTATTTAATAATATGAATGATCCAATGTGATTAATGTCTAAATAAGATGCAACGATAGCTGGGAAATATATATAAATGGGTTGTGATTTTCTTATGAAATATATTAATAGATAAGGATGTTTGAATAAATCAATATATGAATGGCGAGAGGTTTAAACCCAAGCTGGACGTTTGTACCCAAAGTTTGTATGTTGAGACCTCCATTAGTATATATAATATCAATGGCTTTCAAGTGTTTAGGTTTGAGCGTTCCTGATGCAAATCCAGAAAACTGCATCGGACGCACACAATTTATATTAAGTGTTATTTTCATTTCAAGTTGTATTATGTTAAAAAGTTGCGATGGGTGTCACATGTGAACCAGGGAAGGAAATTGCTGCCCTAACCTATGTCGCTGCGTTTGAATTAATAAATATTACAGTTTATGTTCTAGGATATTTCTGTTATAGAAAAAGTCTAAATAACTGTCCATTCATAGGAAATAATGGGCGTCGGCCCTATGGGCCTCGTGTTCTTATTTGCCAACAATGGACAGTCATTTGGATCTTTCGCTCACTTAAAAAAAATCTTAAATATAGAAAAATAAATTTTAGAGTCTAATATTTAGAATAATTTGATAAAATCAGTAATGTTTTTCCGTAATAGTTATACACTGAGGGATAGGGTTTCTTATCCAGACACGCCGTATCCCGAAGTGTATAACTAACTTACACCCGATGAGAAATCCTATATTTGTTTTCATTGAATATTAAATGAAAAAGAACGGATAGCATTTTTGTTGACAATATCAAACCATGATTAATAAGAAAAAAGAATATTTTTTCAGATGAAACCCCACTAGTAACATTACTTTGACAAGTGAGTAGATTTCACAAATGTCAAAGTTGCCGTTTTGCATATTCCCGTTAAATCCATGTGCTAATATGGATCAGCAGGTCAAGGTTGACCGTATCCTGCATTCTTATTTCAAAAAAAAATACATCTTGCTCCTTGTATGCAGTTGTCAATATGGAAGGGGAATAAGACGGACGACATTTTGAGTCAGGCGTTGGATTTGGTAGAAGAGACTAAAGATAAAGGCAATATTTATAACCCAAATTACTTACAAGTTTCAGTTTAATGAAGGTAATCATCAATGTATTTTATAAGTTACGGTTTTATAAAAAAAAGCCCCCCCCCCCCCCCCCTCTTCTCAACATTATACAAACATTCATATTCGAACATGCTGAGGGATAGGTGTGTCTGGATTAGAAACCCGACGACCGGACAAGCTTAACATACAAAAATACAGACTGCATATTTAGGAACCCCCTGGATGCCACCATTAATTAGTCTTCAACAATCCAAGCATTCATATTTATTTTATGATTAAGACTTAGTCCAAATGAAAACTATATGTTTTTAATGTTTAATTCAAATAAAAGTTCTTTACATGTATGTTCCTCAAGACATTGCCATATGGGATCAAAATTTTTAGCTTCAAGCAAAGGAGTATTTAAATAATGTTTTTTTTATTCTAAATAGATGCTTAATATTTTTTTCGCTATTGGAATTTCCTGAAATATGTTTTTTTTTAATATGTTTTGAAACTTCTTGTAGTGAACACTATTAGTAATCTTTTATGTTTTTGCTTTTAAAAAAATTCTATTGTTATGAATAACACTAGACTGTATTTTCGGGATGTAGAAGCAGGGGTTTCCAGAAACCCCAATCGTCACACCCTGTGGCCCAAATCCATTGTTATTCGTAACAATATCTATTCAATTTACACTTGTTTAGGAAATAGAAACTATGAAGTATAACAATAGAACTGGGGTGTAATTTCATTTCTTTAGTGTTGTACCAAAAAAATCCACATGCAGAATTGAAATCTCAAGCTGACCATCTACTCACTAAAAGGAATATTTATGAACATTATACAAAGATCATGAATAAAGTTCACCCAGATTTATTCTTACAGTCAGTTGATAAGCATGTACTATCTTGTAATGGGAATGAAAGAACATTTATTTGTGTCTTTCAGTGGTGTCTAAAAAAACATAATATTTATGCAGAAAATGATATGGTACACCAAGTATAATTTTCCAGATATGAAACACTCTAGTCAATGTAATTTAACAAATAAGGTTGTATTCGAATAATAGTGATTTTGGAAAAAAAACCATTCTGTATTTTAAACCATTATATCAGATGAAATAGATTCAAGCAAGAAAAAGGTGTTTTATGTATTTCACGAAATATGTTCTTTGGCCTTGCTTATTACAATAAACCAAAATTTTATCTCATTTACAAAATTTGAATCATGGTATTTATGATGAGTTTATTTACTACGAATCAATAGAGAAAATTTTTCAAATTATAATCAAATAAAAATCTCTATCGTATAATTTTTCAATTTTCATGTAGTGACGACATGAATTTATAGACTTTCAATAACGAGTCTTGATTTTTCTTTTATCATGCTATTTCCATAATAAAAGCGTATTGTTGAATACTTTAAATAAATTTTGATAAAGTTTTTTTGTTGTTCTTAAAGATTATATGTTATAGAAAAGGGTCACGCTGGGGTTCAATATTGGGAAAAAAAAGCAGAATAAAGAAAAAAAAAGAAATAGTCAATAAGATAAAATAGAGAATAATAGGGTATTAGAACATAAAGAATTATAAATTAGCAAAATAGATAAAGAATATACAAAATAGTCTAAAAATTATAAAATTAAGAAATTCAAATCTTGTCTTCGAGTGAGTTATATTTTTTTGCCGAAGCTTCATTATTGAAGTAGTTAATATGTTTATCATTTTGCAATTTTAAACTAAAATTTTTTCACTTTTTATGTCTTACAATCCATCCTGAGGTATAAAAAGAACTCAATTATCACGCCAGTACAGGAATATTAATAAAAAAAGAAATATTGTCACTTTTTATTGTTTCGACATAATATATGTAGCCGTAGACCTATAAAGCTCTCAATTTGTGTAAAACTATTCATCCTTATAGACAAAAAGAACAGAATTTTGATGCCGTTGTATAATATTCTAACAAAATGGAAAATATTGACACTTTTTTTGATGCGACAACAAATTTTGCAATTTTAAACTTAAATTTCTTCACTTTTGTGTCTAACAATCCATCCTGAGGTATAAAAAGAACTCAATTATCACGCCAGTACAAGAATATTAATAAAAAAAGAAATATTGTCACTTTTTATTGTTATCGACATTAATATTAGTAACCGTAAACTTATAGAGCTCTCAATTTGTGTAAAACTATTTATCCTTAGGGACAAAAAGACACAATTTTAATGCCGTTGTATAATATTCTAACAAAATAGAAAGTATTTGCACTTTTTTTGTTTTTGATGCGACAACAAATTTTGCAATGTTAAAATTAAATTTCTTCACTTTTATGTCTAACAATCCATTCTGAGATATAAACGTACTCAATTATCAGGCTTATTATATTTCAAATTTGAGATGAATCCTTTGAGAAATGAAAAAACAATCTTAGCATTTTCATTTGGTCCTGTCATTGTCGATGTTGGTCATGTTAATGTCAACGTTTCTCAGGTCACGTTTTCGCAAGCTTTGAAAATATTTGTTTGTTTTTTTTCAAATCTTATTATATTAATTTCAAATTTGAGAAAAATCCTATGATGAATAAAACAGCTATTAACATGTTTATTTTGATCCTGTCATTTTCCTGTCACTGTCCTGTCATTGGTCCAGTCATTAGTGTAACCCACCATGCAGTAGTAAACTTGCGTTAACTTTTTACAAAAAATAGAAGACGCGCCTTTTTCACGTTAACGCGGAAGTAATCACGGAAGTAAACGCCCGTTTACTATGAACAAAATAAGAAGACGCGCCTTTTTCGCGTTAACGCGGAGGTAAACGTGAAAGTAAACGCCCGTTTACTTTTTATGTCTACTAAAATTTTGGAGTTAACGTAGAGTTAACGCGGCGTTTACATGAAGTGCACGCGAGTAAATGCACCGTTAACTTTTTCCGCGCGTCTACATGTAACGCTTGGTCTACACCCAACTGTATTACAATCCGGCGGCGGCGTAAACTATTAGTATAAAGCTTTATATTTCAGAGGGTAAAAGACGTGGATGCTTCATATCTTGTATACAGATACCTTATGTTACGAAACGTCCGTCAATCAGATATCAATTGTCCATGACCTCATTTTCATGGTTCAGCGACTGCTTGAAAAAAAAGAGTTTTTTTGTCATGTGAATTTCTCACGTATTATGAGTAATAGGATATCAATATTTGGTATATGGGTTCCTTGCAACGTCTACATGTCTGTCAGACAGAGTTCACCTGACCTCAACCTCATTTACTGGATCAGTGATCAAGGTTCAAGCTACGTGATTAGGTCCGTTTCTCAAATACTATAAGCAGTAGGTCAAATATATTTGGTGTAAGGAATGATTGTAATGGGTACATGTCAGTCTGGCAGGTTTCATTTGACCTTGACCTCATTTTTATGGTTCATTGGTCAATTTTAAGTTTTTGTGTTTTTGTCTGTTTTTCAAGTACTATACATGCTAGAAGCATTATGTAAACTATATTTTTGTATGGAATGATTATAAGGTGTACATGTCTGCCTGGAAGGTAACATCTGACCTTGACCTCTTTTTTTTTTGGCTCAATGGTCAATGTTAAGTTTTTTTGTTTTGGTCTGTTTTTCAAATACTTATAGCAATAGGTCAGCTTTATTTGGTGTATGGAATAATTGTAAGGTGCACATGTCTGTCTGGCAGGTATCATTTGACCTTGATCTCATATTGATGGTTCATTTCAATGTTAAGTTTTTGTGTTTTGGTCTGTTTTTCAATTAGCATATGTCTTTTAGTAAAACCTTCATCTTTAAGACTTTCAACATAAGTGTTCAGAAAGACAGACGAGACATTTCGTCGTGTGCACTCTTGTGTATAATTTATATTGAAACACTATTGTTATCTAATTGGTATTGTTTAAAAGTGCCAGTTATTTCACAGGAATACTTGTATCAAATAGTTGTTAAAGTTCCTCCCCTTTTTTCAGAAGAAAAAACATATGTAGTAGCAAAACGTTCATGTAGTACAGAATTGACTGAGTTCCTGGAAACGACACTTTTTATATTGTATATTATTGAATTTGGGCTAATACTTATTACTTTAATAAAATCCGAATACGACGTTTCATTTTTTGAAAACCCTTTATGGTTTCTATTTAAAGAGAACTGAAAAACAGCAATATATAGAAACAGTTCTTCGTCTCTTTTCACTTTTATAAAACTAATAAGGCTTCTAAATAGAATATCAAAGATAATGCAACAAATAGCTGTCAAATAAAACATGCTCTATTTTTGAACTACAATATAATGAACGCGGCATGTTCCATACTACTAATGGAAACGCCGTTATTTTAATAACAAGATGGAAAAATAATCGATTTCAAAAATTATACTCAAATTATTTAGATCGGTTGAAATACTTCTAATGAAGCACCAGACAGTTTTGGTGGCCATTTGGATACAATGGAACCAAAAATAACATGAATTAAAATGTAATTCATGAATGTTCCCGGTCGTAAATCAATTATCACGATATTCGTCTGATAATTTTGTAAGTTTAAATACTTAATTTATCTTAAATATGGAAAAAATAGAAATAAATCTCCTCTTTAGTTGATATCATTTACTTACAGCGAAAATGAACTGAAATAATTTTACTATATGCAAATAGCAAAAGGAATATGAGCTGTTACAGTATATCAGTGTTAAATAACAATTGCATTAAAATTGCTTGATATATGGAAAATAAAAAGATGGGCTAATGATTTGTAACATTGTACGATCAGATTCAACTGGAAAGAATCAGGTTGTAGAAAACAATGAAGTTAGTAAAACAAACATAACGCATTTGTATAAGTAGGTGAACAACCTATCAATGAAACCAGGCTTATAATTATTTTCTAAATTTAAAACAAAAATCGGAATTAATAGAAATCCAATTCAAAAATTAGTTTTTTTTTCAAAACTATTTCGTCTGCTTAAGTAGAAGACGAATTGCTACAGGGAAGAACATATAATTGACAGTTACATTATACGAATATCTTAACACCTCCAAGGTATACGCTGTTACACATGTCAATGGAAAATAAAGTAAGATATGACCTGTTATTGCACTGATATATATATGATTTAAGCTTCTAAATTGAATATAAAAGATAATACAACAAATGGCTGTCAAATAAATATGCCCTTATTTTGAACTATAGAATAATGAGCGCGGCATGTTATTAACAGGCTGGAAAAATAATCGATTTCAGAAATTAAATTATTACGATCGATGAAAAGACCTTTGAATGCTGCAAATAGTTCTGGTCGTCATTTTGGATACATTGGAACCAAACATAATTTAAAAAATCGTTTGTTTCTTTGTCGTCAATTAATTTTCAACATATTCGTCTGATTTTATTGTAAGTTTAAGTACTTAACCTAGCTTGAATATGAAAAAAAAACATATAAATAAATCTCCTGTATAGTTAAAGTTAATGTGTTTTACAGCGAAAATGGACCAAAATAATCTTTATACATGTATATGCAAATAGCAAAAGGAATATAGACTGTTACAGTATATCAGTGTTAAACAACAATTGCATTGAAACTGCTTGAAATTTGGAAAATAAAGGGAAGGGGTGCTTATGTATGATATTTTACAGTCGGTTACAACTTTCAAGAATCGGATTGTTGAAAACAAAAGTATTAACAATGAAGTTAGTAAAACAAACAACGCATTTGTAGAATTAGGTGAACAATTTATTAAAGATACCATGCTTTTGATTAAGTACAGTTTTAAAAAATCAGAATTCACAGAAATCAAATTCAAAACTATTTCGTCTGCTTAGCTGAACACGAATTGCTACAACGGGGAAACATAAAACCTAGATGACAGTAACATTATACCTATATCTTAACAACTCCCAGGTAGATGCTGTTAAACATGTGTATTGAAAATAAAGTAGGATATGACCTTTTATTGCACTGGTGTATATAATATGAATATAATTGGATATAAAAAATCTGTATCACCTGCCATTTTTCAGATGACCACAAAGACATTTGTATTTCGCATACCGATAATAATTGTCGGTTTGTAAATGAAACAACATAGTTTCCATATAGAATATGGCTGAAGTCTTACTCATCATATCGTAGTTACAAATAAGTTTTTCTTGACATATTTTTGTTATTTTAAAGTGGACTTGTACTTTTTCTTTGATTTGTTTCTCATAATGTTTAAATAACAAAATGCATAACAACAGCCCCGTTGTAATTTTTGCACTGTCTAAATAATAATCCGGTATGAGAAAAAGACATACAAAACAAGAGGTTTTTCTTTTTGTTAGGTATCTTTTCCAATGTCTTGGTTGATCATTAGAGAAATCCTTGTTACAAATGACAACAAATGTTCCATTTGTCGTAGCCCTTTCGTCGTGTAAGATTCATCGAATGGGGCTTACCAGGAAAGACGCCACCAGTGTGGCATCCCAAAGGCGCATGCGTTCACCCTGGTATAGTTTGCTCTGTATTTAGTGTTCTGTGTTCTTTATGAACTATTGTTTGTCTTTTCATATGTTTTTGTTTGCCCATGATGTTGTTTGTTCCACTTATGTATTTTGTTGTCTCTTTGACATTTTCTGGTTTCCCCAAAAAGATTTTGATATTATTTTAATACCCATTATTAGTTGATATTAAGTGAATGTGACCATCAGTGGTAAAGGCCAACTGTACTTATGTTGGTGGTGTTTAACATTGATATATCTGAAAATTAAAGTGTCGAACTCATTTCGATGTACAATTAAACTAACAGGGTTTGGATATTATATATTTTAGCAACATAAGGGATCAACTAATACCCCCGCTATATCTTATTTTGTGATCACTTTTATAAAAACCTGATATTTGAATGAAGATAATATATTTTAGATTGTTTAGTGTTAAAAACGATATTTATAGTTTTATATGAAAATGCAGAACATTCGAAGTCATAAGTGGAAAAATCAATATTATGATCTTTTAGTAGATCTCATCATAGCATGCATGTTCGGGATAAGTGCCGTATGTCAATGGTTCGATCCAACGTTGGCATGTTGAGTCAAACCAAAGACTTGAAAGTTGGCATTTGCTGCTTCACCACCAATCTCTGTGCATTCATGAGTAAAATCAAAAACTACTTTGCACGGAGCCAGAATTATGCATTCGAAAAGTTTGTCATACCATCTACTGACCACACCTGACTAATTAACAGAACGTGTCGGACTGTACGAAGCAGAGTATTAGTTCAAACAATTTTCGTGTTGAAAGCAACAAAATGATTCAGACACAAGTTCTGCTAGTACTAAGTCGTCGACAAATTTCATATAGTTAGAAACAGACAGGAATTAATGTAACAAAATCATGAATTTCAAAAAAAAAAGTTATAATCAAATTCCAACCCACTTTGTGTTTATTAGGCAAACCACTTTATTGTACATGTTTATTGACAACCGCAGTAATGTAAAAATAATGAGATGTGGTCTGGTTGCAAATGAATAAACTTTCCACCAGAGATAAAATGACGTGGATGTAAAACAACATTTGATAATATTATGGCAGTAGAACATGTGGAACAAATAGATATTTTTCAACCTTTAATAGCAAATCAGATATATTGCAAATTGAACGGTGATGAATTGTCAATCTATCACGCAACAATATAGGGATAATTATCAATCTATCTCAATTAGTGGGTTTTGTCAAAATATTGGGTCACAATAGATAGAATTTAAACAAACCAAATGGGAAAGAAATTGCCAATTTTACCAGTATTCTGTGAAATTAGTTATAATTGATAGTATTGAGTGTTTCGTGAAATGCTAATTGGTCCGAGTACGGATTTGTGTCTCAGAGCAATTCAAAATAGAGATAGATTTAATAGATTGGAAATCTCTAAATTGCAATCGGAAACAGCGTTATTTTGTCATTTGGGAGAAGTATACATTATAACATTTACTTGTAACATTAAACTGTTCACGTGGAATACTTTATTATAAAAAAGGATGGGATTGATCATCCGAAAATACAATCACAGAAGATAATGTACCATAAAACATCCATTATATCCATTGTGTAAAAAATTACATTTATTTAAAATAGTACTATTATACACAAATAATGTAAATTCACGATTGGTTGATTGTTGTTTGCTTTACGTCCAGTACAAAAATCATTCGATAAACATTTTTATGGAGATGAAGAATTCCTAAATGCGATGCAAATAAATCAGTAGTTTTACTGTTTGTTTTCTAAGTCTCAAATGTATAAATTAAGGATGTTAAGCTTTGCAGAATCCTTGTTCTGAGCTCTAATACAGAATGATGCTAAAACAAACCTCATCAAACATGTCAAAGAGCAGGAAAGTATGTGTTTGATTCTGACTTTTTAGTTCTCAATAAAATTTAATGACTCTAATTTTATTTTTATGATTACACTAAATTTAAGTCAGCAATATTTTGTGTGCAGGCCTGCAATTACTTAAACATACTAAATTTCAAAAAATTAAAACTACATCACTTTCCGATAACCACAGATTAAGAAATGGGTTTTGTACAACCATGGCGATAAATGCATGGAAGGAGGCACTCATTTATTTTTTCCTAACCGATTCACGAGATTTGAACATCGGTAAACTACTGTTTTCCTAACTTAACACATCACTGTGTGTAGCTGCTCCAAATTGGGCCATATTGACATCATTGTTTTTCGTCTTTGTTCGTAGCAATTGGTTTATTTTTGAAGGGGTCGAATATTGATGGTCTGTCGTTCTGTTCAATATTTTTGCTGATCCTTGCTATTCTCTTCATGTATCACCATGTGACTAACTACGTTTGTAGGGCCAATGATACAAATTGGTGAAATTAACACAAATCAAAACAATACAAAAAGAGAGGCGAAAGATACCAAAAGGACATCCAAACTCATAAGTTGAAAATAAACTTACAACGCCATGGCTAAAACGGAAGACCGACAGATAAACAAAAGTACACAAAACACAACAAAAAAAAACTAAAGACTGAGCAACACGAACCCAACCAAAAACTGTGGGGGTGGGGGTGATCTCAGGTGCTCCGGGAGGGTAAGCTCCACATGTGGCACCCGTCGTGTTGCTCATGACACAAGAAATATGGAAGACAGTAAAAGGGATATTTATCAGTCAACATTGATTTATGGTCGTCTGCAAAAGACAAGTATCTAAACAGCATGTTAAACATTTAATCCACCCAGACTGTCAACGATATGTAATTAATACGTAATACATTAAGATATATTTTTACGGAATAGTCGCGTTAAATTATTTCCAAAGCTGTCAGAGTGTCATGATCTGTGATGCCTGCAATTTTATCTACATGAATTTTAACTTAATCTTAATTACATAATATGTTTTATCTTTAATTGTTGCCTACGTTGCATATTAACGATTTTCTTATCAGATGAACTGCAATGGGTAGGGTAAGGTTAAGTCGTTTACACCAAACTACTCGTTCTACAGTAATTAAGTACTTGAATTGTAAACATAAAGCCTACAAATGCCGATTCGTTTAATGCTCCTTGGTATACAAGATAAAATGAAATTACATCGTGTTCTAACAACAATAATCCAAACATAAATGATACTTTGCTTAAATAAGTAAATAGTATACTTCATTGCTTTAAACAAACTTTAACTGTGAACTTTAGTTTATTTTTATTAATAAGTCGTTTTTTTAATTTCTCAATGCAATTCTTCATTTACGTAATATTACGACTAAAAAGGTATACATGTGATGTGGTTTATAAGTGTTTCTCGTTTCTCGTGTTTTATATAGATTAGACCGTTGGTTTTCCCGTTTGAATGGTTTTACACTAGTAATTTTTTGGGGCCCTTTATAGCTTGCTGTTCGGTGTGAGCCAAGGCTCCGTGTTGAAGACCGTACTTTGACCTATAATGGTTTACTTTTATAAATTTTGACTTGGATGGAGAGTTGTCTCATTGGCACTCATACCACATCTTCTTATATCTATAAACAATTTGTGTTGTAGAAGTTCTAAAACATTGCATTCTTTTAATATAATACATTTCATTCTTTTGATTAGATCTTTTCAGTTACCTTTTGGAATCTAATATTGTTTCGCATCAATGATAAAATTGAGAATGGAAATGGGGAATATGTCAAAGAGACATCAACCCGACAAAAGAGCAGATAACAGCCGAAGGCCACCAATGGGTCTTCAACGCAGCGAGAAAATCCCGCACCCGGAGGTGGTCCTCAGCTGGCCCCTAAATATGATGTTTATCTGACAATGTGATTGTCAGTGATTATCAGACGGAATGTAACTACTGGTCGAAACTATGACAGTATAGAAGAACTGATTATTTTGAATTTGATAAAAAATAACAATTCTTTTTTCATCAAAACATGCATTTCTTCACAATATGGCACTTGTCTTTTTGAAATTGTCTCATAGATGACAAAAATATTATTTTAATATTCTTAATTATTTTAAAGATATATATCACAGGCCTTAGGCTGACATTAAAAAAAACCAAACTATTCTAGGGAATTCTGACTCTAGTAATCAATATTCACATATGGTGTTTGACAGCAATTCCAGGACATTGGGTTTTTTAATTATTCGTTACTTTGAACGGCATTCGTTTTTATATATTTTCGTTTTAATCCACCAGACCGTGTTATAATGAACCCAGATGATTGACATGTAATAGATGAAATAGCTTGGAAACTAATTCGTTCTCAAATTTTGAAAGTACAAAGAGGTTCCACTTTGTTATATATGTTAAATATTGACCGATATGTGAGGCAATCCTGAACGAATTATGTACTAAAATCTACACATTAAATGGAAACTTTAATTACAACATATCTATAAATGAAAACTACAAAAATATCATGGCTTGATTATTAAGTTGATAAATGCGCAATGGGTTTTCACGTAAAAAATGTAATAGAAACATACATGCAGTAATTAACTAATAAGATTTAGTTTAACATGTTTAAAAAGAAGAGTGTGTCTGCTGAAATTTCTTGTCTGCTTAAGAGTAGACGAGAAAAGTTCTTCCACCTGTATCAAGAAAAAAAACGCCAATCAATGAACCATGAAAATTAAGTAAGAGTCAGATATCACCTGTTCGAAAGATATATACACCCTACAGTTATTTCATAAATCAAAAATAGTTGACCACCTACTCTATGAACTAATGAAATAACACTTGCAATAAAACTTTTATGTTGAATCGTTGAACCTTAGAAGGTATTTATCTCTTGTAAATATATGCACCGCCATTACCATTCGAGAGATGCTGATGATTGACGGCTGATTAACTTCAACGGCAAATATAACATGCCTAATCAGGACGATAACTAGTTCATGAGATGAGAATATATATGCCTAGACCGATATCCCAAGTCGAGCTAGCTTAAATTGTAACAGTCAGGAGGAAGATACATCACACATTTTTTCTGAGCATTTTTTGCTTTTACTCTTAAATTGTTCGTACTTGGCGGAAAAGCAACAAATACCAATTTGATTTCTTTGGTTGGTTCTACGAACCAACGACCTTCCGCGCTCTATGCGAGCACGCTACCATGAGACAAACGAGACGATTCAGTGATGTTTGCTGTTAGCCTTTATTACGAGCAATGTTTATTTTACGGAAATGTTTAAAAGGAATATTAGATTCCACCACCTTTTGGTATGTTCCTGTATTTAATCCTGATATTAGTTATTTCAAAACAGAAAACAGATTCACCCACTAAGCAATAAAAGTAAATCATTCACCACATCATGTAATAGACTTAACGAGTGTTTCCTTTAGAAAGCCTTACCAAAAGAAAAGTACGTTTGTTAGATCACATATCTGAAAATCATAAAAATGTTTTCTGTACGCTTAATAATTTATATTAAACGTCTGAAATGTCGTTTTCGGCTGTAATGCTAAAGATATTCAATAATATATATTGGAATTAAAATAGTTTGAAAAATAATGCTTATTAGATAGGTAGTAGTGGTAACAAATGTAGCAAACTCCTATTGAAAATGTATAAAAAGAATATGGAAACATTAATGACACAAATAATATATCTAACAATCACGTCTAGACCTTTCGAAATCCGTTTAGCGGCTGCATTTTTATATGGATTAAGAAAAGAGTTTCACTTTTTTGTTTTAGGTTAAAACTATCACGAAATTACGCATAATAGTAATGCATTATCTTTGTGAGAATTTGTGATTTTTTCACTTAAACTTCGCTTCTTATGTCTCTTTACTTTAAACATTTGACTTCAGCCATATGATTTTGATTACAAAATGAGCGTTGCATATTTAAATGTTTCAGTACTAATCAAACTGTGAAATCTGTGCAATGGTGTATCGCTAATTTTAGGTATGTTTGGTATCATTATCTTTTCTTTCTAAAAGTCATCTCATTTGTTGGGTAGAGTTCTTGTTCATGAAGTTCATTTCTTAATTCCTTCTCTTCTTTATTTATAATTATATATTGACTATCAGTATATTTCAGGTTTACAAATTCGAATACAGCTTTAAACTTGATTCTTGACTTTGAAAAAAAGAAATTTGATGTTTTTATTTATTTTTAATTCATTTTGATTCACTCTATGTTTTGATCATATTGTTTTTATGTTTTATATTGTCTTTGGTAAAGTTCATTGATCATTATATAATATGTTTATCGTAAATCGTAAAAACACATTAATGGACTAACATTTTCATTTATTAAATTTTCTATGGTAATTCTTTTTTGATATATTTATTCTAAACTTGAACCCAATAATGAACTAGTAACAAATACATTTACTGATGAAAAACACAAAATCCTCAGATAAATATATACATGCGATCCATTAAAAACGTAACAAAATTAACATTATCATTTTCTAGTTTATAGTTATCAGACTGTTGATAATGCACAATTTCCAATTGAAGAACATTGTGTACTTTTTTCAAAGTCGTAGTCACAAACTGTTTTTGATTACGATAAACAATTTATACCATGAATGATGAGCATGAGTTGTTATATCAATTTTTCTCTGTGCCCTTTCTAAAAATAAAACTACTTGATAAATATTTACAATATAAAATACTAACATTAATTTACTATACACTTTTTGGTTATACGATTCGGAAGCTTGCTCTATTTGAGGTTACTGTGTTTGTCTTATCGTCGTTTGTTTTCGTTTTTGCCGTGGTATCGTCGGTTTTTCTTTGACATATGATTTTTGATAGAAACTTTGAGTTAAAAGAACAAACTTAATACAAATGATCCATTTTTATACGTGATCATTCATTGGCAACATTATGTAGTTTTATTTTGCAATTATACTCCAGAGCAATTTTGAAATTGCACACAACTGCACTGGCTGATTCCCTGTATTGCATAGATTGCTCATTAGGTATATGAATTAGATTAAGACAGAACATTATTTGCTATGACGAGTAATTTTAATTCGTTATTTTGTGGGAGCTGCTCATTTTATTTTAAATACTTGAGTCTAAATCTTTCAGTGCTTTTAAAATGTATTTAACTAATTACTATTTGACGTTTAGTAGGTCATCAGAGGTCTTTATTACTTAAGGTAATCACCAACCAGTTTGTTCTCCTAGTTAACATGAAACATGCCTTAATGAGAGGAAACATTTGAAATAAAGATTGAGTAACACGAACCTCATAGAGAACCGGATAAGGATCATGTGCTCTGGAAAGGTAAAAACACAAGCGGAAGATACCAATGGAGCATTCAACATTCATATTTTTCTGTAGCACTGGTGACACCCTGATTCCAAAAAAATTATAAGAAGAGTTAACTTAAATCTGCACTTGGATTCAATGTCGGTATACTTCATCTGTTTTTACTTTTACTATCGAACGTTTGTTGTGAGAAGCGTAAAATCCCTCATGTTTGTCCCCAGCTTTTACATAAGTACAAAGAGTATGCCATGATTCAATGGACACATACCTATTCATGTAATACATGAAAATACAGCTTTTTTTTAGTAGTTTTGCTGAAGTAAAATGTCAAAATCATTTAAATTATGGAACACATCTTCTTTATGTATAGCTCTGATGTATAGTGTCCGGGTTTGCCTTCACTTTTTGTTATTATATTTTATCAGTCCTTTAAAGCGTGTGTTAGGTTTTGGACTTTTAAATATCTTCGGACTTAATAATCACTTCAGCGATTTCAATTGTCGATTTTTTTTGCCACAATTCCTAGTAATAATATACCTTCTCATTTGCATTTTCTGCACAGCAATTTAATCCAGATTTGCGTAAATCTGTAACATCTGCTTCCGACACATGTGTTTTTCAAGCTCGGGAGGGGGAGGGGGTGGAGCACTTCAATAATTAATTGATTAGGGGTGCCGCTGTGTTTCTGTTACCCCACCCTTTTCATATAATTATGATTTTGAAAATGTATACCTTTTCATATATTGCGTATGTAAAAATTTAACCTTTTCCAAAATTGGTTGGGTTTCGTGTGGTCTGTTGGAAAAGTGGAATACCAAAGTGTCAAAAGAGGGAAAATTTGTGGATAAAAAAACACAACCGGGAACACCAAAAAAGATGACAGACGAAGAAAAATAAACAAATAATACAAAGAACAGATTTGGTTATTATGGTTTTAACAGCTCTACAACGATTGTGTTAGGGTATGGACTTTCAAATTGTTCGGATTTGAGCATTTCTGAAGATACACTGATTGTCGAATTGTGCATTTGGTTAAGATCAGTAAGTACCGCTAATGTTATGACTACCACTGGGTCGATGACTGAGGGTATCACCAGCCCGGGAGCCAGTACTTCGGTAAAGGCATGGAAATACGGATATTGTGTTTTTATTAGCTGTTATAAAATTTCAAAATTATTATAAATTAAGAAATGTGTCTTCCTAATGCACAGCTCTGATCATTGTTGGAGTTTGGCGTAACTTATGGATCTCTTTGGTGTTATCAACTTGTATTAGGATTAGGACTTTAAAATAGTTTGAGCTCGAACTGAACAGATGTAAATTGTCGAAATGCAAATCTGTGTCGATACCTTTGCCGTCGGGACTGTTTATCCAAAGGGTCACCAGCCAGTAGCCGGTACATCGGTACTGGCATGAACATACGAATATTATCCTTTTTTAAATTTGGTGGTCAGTCTCAAGCATCACTGCAGACCATTAATTGTCAAAATGCGCATCTGTTGCAGTTAAATGAATATCGTTAATAGTATCACATACTTCCACAAGTAAACGTCGAACTGTCAAACCTCACCAATGACCGTTGTGCACAAGAAAGAGTTTAAAAGATAAACCCAAAAGTATTTAAGCTTGTGATAATAAGTATAAAAGTAGAATAAAGAAGAAAAGTGAAAAAATATAAAAAGGTGGATACCCATTTGTTTTTCTTTCATCTGGACTGAACCAATGCGGTTTTCGTGGCGGGACTAAGGAAATAATCTTCACCGGCACAGCCCCAGTCCATCATTTGAATTACTGGGCCAGTAGGAGGACAGAAATAGAAGGTGTTGAAAATCTCTTTTGATAGATAACAAAGAAAGAGAAAAAGAGAGCTCCAGCTAATTGGTATATATGGATCGTACTGTGTGTCATTAGTGATAGATATTGGTCGCATGGTATATGAACACGATCTTCCCCCCATCGTTAGTTATATGCAATCATCGGAAAATAGTCATGTGTCGGATGATATATGTCAGGAATGTATTGATGAATATCAAGAATAACAATGGTTCCAGTACAGTCCATTGGGGACTCCACTACTACATGAGCTTTCTCAGCAAGTCCTGTAATATCGTAATTACTCAAGGATCAATGATAACTATCAAAAAATTGAAAACAACACGTTTAATAATTGCATGCGTCCGAAGCGCTTTTCTGGATTTACCTCCATCAGGAACGCTCAAAGCCAAACATTTGAAATCCGAGGGATGTATAAGAACCGAAACGGTTGAAGAGCGATATGACAAAAATACCTAAAACAAATAGCCAAATCCATCTAAGGTCAACTTTGCCTGAGGGAGTTAAAACCTTAGTTTCTTTATAATTTCAAAATTTATAAACGGACAATTTTAGAAAAGTTTGTTATAAATCATGTCAGTACCGAAGTACTGACTACTGAGCTGATGATACCCTCGGGGACTGATAGTCCACCAGCAGTGGTATCGACCCAGTGATGTAAAAAATTGAAAACAACACGTTTAATAATTGCATGCGTCCGAAGCGCTTTTCTGGATTTACCTTCATCAGGAACGATGAATATCAATATAGGGAGCCTGGTACAGCTGGCAATATGTGACATAAAATGGAAAGTTCAATTTTGAAAAAATCGAAATAGTTACATAGGAGAAATAATAATGATCTCTTTTGTTGTAAGTTAAGTTCACAACTACGAAACATTGGTAGGGATAAATCGCATAGAATGAGAAAAAACACTGTCTTGGCAGTTAGGCTGTATATACTAATATCCTAGTCAGCACTTCTGTGTTCACATGAATAATTATTGATATGGTCATAACTTTTAATTAACTGTTAACAAAACATTGAATTTGTCGAAAAACTAAGGATTGTCTCCAGCTTTTACATATTAAGTACAAAGAGTATGCCATGTTTCAATGGACACATACCTATTCATGTAATACATGAAAATACAGCTTTTTTTAGTAGTTTTGCTAAAGTAAAATGTCAAAATCATTTAAATTATGGAACACATCTTCTTTATGTATAGCTCTGATGTATAGTGTCCGGGTTTGGCTTCACTTTTGGTTATTTATATTTTATCAGTCCTTTAAAGCTTGTGTTAGGTTTTGGAGTTTTAAATATCTTCGGACTTATGAAATCACTTCAGCGATTTCAATTGTCGATCTTTTTTGCCACAATTCCTAGTAATATACCTTCTCATTTGCATTTTCTGCACAGCAATTTAATGTAGATTTGCGTAAATCTGTAACATCTGCTTCCGACACATGTGTTTTTCAAGCTCGGGAGGGGGAGGGGGCGGGGCACTTCAATAATTAATTGATTAGGGGTGCCGCTGGGTTTCTGTTACCCCACCCTTTTCATATAATTATGATTTTGAAAATGTATACCTTTTCATATATTGCGTATGTAAAAATTTAACCTTTTCCCAAATTGGTTGGGTTTCGTGTGGTCTGTTGGAAAAGTGGAATACCAAAGTGTCAAAAGAGGGAAAATTTGTGGATAAAAAACACAACCGGGAACACCAAAAAAAGATGACAGACGAAGAAGAATAAACAAATAATACAAAGGACAGATTTGGTTATTATGGTTTTAACAGCTCTACAACGATTGTGTTAGGGTATGGACTTTCAAATTGTTCGGATTTGAGCATTTCTGAAGATACACTGATTGTCGAATTGAGCATCTGGTTAAGATCAGTAAGTACCGCTAATGTTATGACTACCACTGGGTCGATGACTGAGGGTATCACCAGCCCGGGAGCCAGTACTTAGGTAATGGCATGGAAATACGGATATTGTGTTTTATTAGCTGTTATAAAATTTCAAAATTATTATAAATTAAGTAATGTATCTTCCTAATGCATAGCTCTGATCATTGTTGGAGTTTGGCGTAACTTATGGATCTCTTTGGTGTTATCAACTTGTATTAGGTTTAGGACTTTAAAATAGTTTGAGCCCGAACTGAACAGATGTAAATTGTCGAAATGCAAATCTGTGTCGATACCTTTGCCGTTGGGACTGTTTATCCAAAGGATCACCAGCCAGTAGCCGGTACATCGGTACTGGCATGAACATACGAATATTATCTTTTTTAAAATTTGGTGGTCAGTCTCAAGCATCGCTGCAGACCATTAATTGTCAAAATGCGCATCTGTTGCAGTTAAATGAATATCGTTAATGGTATCACATACTTCAACAAGTAAACGTCGAACTGTCAAACCTCACCAATGACCGTTGTGCACAAGAAAGAGTTTAAAAGATAAACCCAAAAGTATTTAAGCTTGTGATAATAAGTATAAAAGTAAAATAAAGAAGAAAAGTGAAAAAATATAAAAAGGTGGATACCCATTTGTTTTTCTTTCATCTGGACTGAACCAATGCGGTTTTCGTGGCGGGACTAAGGAAATAATCTTCACCGGCACAGCCCCAGTCCATCATTTGAATTACTGGGCCAGTAGGAGGACAGAAATAGAAGGTGTTGAAAATCTCTTTTGGTAGATAACAAAGAGAGAGAAAGAGAGAGCTCCAGCTAATTGGTATATACGGATCGTACTGTGTGCCATAAGTGATACATATTGGTCGCATGGTATATGAACAAGATCTTCCCCACTTTATAGAACATCGTTAGTTCTATGCAATCATCGGGAAATAGTCATGTGTTGGATGATATGTTGTCAGGTAAGGTGTTAATGAATATCAAGAATAACAATGGTAACAGTACAGTCCATTGGCGACTCCACTACTACATGAGATTTCTCAGATGATTATCCCTCAACGATGACGTGTTGGGTAAAATAAGATAAGACTGACAAGTTATGAGTTGTCCTGTTACTCCATAATTTACAAGACAAGGTATATAGTCTTTTGGAGTTTTATCGGCGTTGATAATAACGAATCTTTCCTTATTTTAAGCGTGATCGTACTTAACCATCAACAATGCTTAGGAAAAGGACGACCAAGACATTGATCCTATCGTACACACGAAAAAGGTCAGTCAGAACAACAACTAAAGCATAACAGTATTCATCTGTGGCACAGATATTTCATAACATTAATCCAAATCATGATGGTGTTCGTAGAACTATCAAAGGAATGACTTCAATTTTTGCATAAGAAACATAGATTCAAAAGCTTTCTTTTCAGTAGGAAACTTCTATCAAGGAAAACCTGATAGGAGACGCAAGTCCTTTAATATCGTAATTACTCATGGATCAATGATAACTATCAATATAGGGAGCCTGGTACAGCTGGCAATCTGTGATATAAAATGGAAATTTCAACAAATTTGAAAAATCGAAATAGTTACATAGGAGAAATAATAATGATCTCTTTTGTTGTAAGTTAAGTTCACAACTACGAAACATTGGTAGGGATAAATCGCATAGAATGAGAACAAACACTGTCTTGGCAGTTAGGCTGTATATACTAATATCCTAGTCAGCACTTCTGTGTTCACATGAATATTTATTGATATGGTCATAACTTTTAATTAACTGTTAACAAAAAATTGAATTTGTCGAAAGGATTTTCTACCCCAGGAATAGATTATTTTAGCTGTATTGGCAATTCCTTTTGGAATTGTAAGTCCTAAATGTTCTTCAATGTCTTCTTTATTTGGCCTTTTTATCTTTTTTGATTCGAGCGTCATTGACAAAATTTTAATCCTGGTATCTATGAAGAGTTTATTATCAACTTATTACAGATTACAGAAAAATAAAAGCAAAGAAATCAAACAAACCATGTCATAATTTGCTCGTCAATCTCATTCTGCATTGTAAAAACATATGCCTTTTTTATACGTATAAGCTAGTTAATGTCGCCCATATAGAACAAAACACAATTATCTCTGTCTCAACAAGTAGTTTGATTTACGATTATGCACTTTGCAATTTGTAATATCATACAAATCTGTAATAGCTTCATGATCATAATATAGATTGGAGTATTGACTTTTAGCCAAACATTACATAACTTCCAATTATTACTTTATGTAACTTCATACGACTGATTAACTGTTCTTTTTTACAAATCAAATGACCATGAATTTTTGGTGAACACATATAAACTAATCGCGTGCAACAGTGTTGTTCTGTGATCATTACTAATTGGGGTTGTCATTTTTAACTATTCTATCTACATTGATCTGATCAAGCTTAATGTAAATTTTTATAACCACAGCAGTTTTAGTACTAGCTTAAAACGGAATCAAACTGGGTTAATAACATTGAATCTTCTACAGAATTTGTCTTATTTGAAACAACCAACCACATAATCATTGTAAGATAAGGATAATTCTGTGTCCAAAGACAAGACTAGGTATCACTCAATATACTATCACAGGACTGAGGATAATAGAAAGCATGAACAGCCTATTACTATCAAACTTGAACAACGTCAAAATTGTAATTGAAATTAACAATTTATAGCACTGACACAGTGCTCGAAGACGTTAATTTAAAAAATACGTCCATTTTAAAAAAAATATCAACAATCAACAATTTCCACCAAGCAACCCAAAAGATTTGTTTCAAAAATTAGTCGTCGATTCTGATGGTAATAATAATAGCTATGCTACACAAGCTTGAAACAATCGTTGTAGTGTGCAGTTGTCTTGTTTAATGCCAAGTTCAATATTGTTATTATTCTGTATTATTGCTTTAAAAACTTACATAATATTGTCAGTTTTTAAGGTCTATAACACAGATACATGTATTTAAAAATAGCTACTTCTAAGTCGCAAGAATTAATGTGTCTCCTTATACATCTTATCTTTCATTTGTGTCCTATAAAGTTAGAATAATCTTGGAGTATTTTTCTGCTTTTAAATGGAATTTTCATGTACAGTGTATTTTAATCATTATTCGAATTATCGAAAGCTCGTAAACACTAGAGGAAAATCAACGATTATTTCAAAGGATCCATTATAATGCTGCCTTTAAAATAATGAAATAGTTCAAAATTTAAGAATTTTACTGACAAATAAATATATCTGACATTTGCGGTAAAAAGTAATGTCGATGTCATAAAAATTTCAAACGCTGGTCACAATTGACAAATTTTACCGAAAGGTTTCACTTTTTGCAATATTTTGAAACTTTAAATAAGAACAACTTATTTACTTTAACGAATCTGATTCAAATGAAGATTAGAAAATAAACATCTTACAAAAGATTTTATTTGATAAGGTTACATGAAATTTATAACGTGTTGTTTTCATTTTTTACAGCACTGAGTCGATACCTCTGCTGATGGACTATCAGTCCCCGAGGGTATCATCAGCTCAGTAGTCAGTACTTCGGTACTGACATGATTTATTACAAACTTTCTAAAGTTGCCCGTTTATAAATTTTGAAATTATAAAAAACTAAGGTTTCAACTCCCTCAGGCAAAGTTTGCCTTAGATGGATTTGGTTATGTTTAGGTCCTTTTTGGTTTATAGCTCTTCAACGTTTTCGGTCCTTATACATCCTTGGCTTTCAAATATTCGGCTTTTAGCGTTCCTGATGAAGGTAAATCCAGAAAAGCGCATCGGACGCATGAAATTTATAACGTGTTGTTTTCATTTTTATTGTTTATATTTATATCTAAGACTTATCTAAATTAGAGTTTGAATTCGCAAGCAGATTTCAATATGTCTGTCTTTTTTTCAATTCAAAACTTTGAGTTTATGCTTGTTATTACCTAAAGGATGTCAGTTGTCAATTTTTTTTTAAATTTCGAATTACAGGGTATAGTCTTTGAAGCAAGACCAGAGAGCGAGTGCGAAACCACACTGATACAGCAAAACATGTGGAGAAAAAGATATCTCCACAGAATCTTGTTTTTCCATTTAAAGACTAACACATTAAGTGCCAATCTGCCTCATAATCAGGCAGTGGTGAAAACATGACAAACAAAACCCGCTCAAGTTTACATTAATTTATATTCACAATGTATAATGGTGCACGAATATAATATTTGTTTCCTTTTCCTGTTCTGGTAATTCAAAATATAATTTGGTTGAAATGCACTAGAAATGAACAATTAAGGGGAGCTAACACCGTAATTTGCTATCATTCTAACCAAAAGGTATCTAGAGATTTCATTGCCTGATTCTTACAAAGACTGGCACTTAAAACATCTTCACCATTCGAGCTTGTTTGGGTTTTTTGTATCTATTCCTAGTTAATAATATACCTCTTCGTTTGCATTTTCTGCATAGTAGTTTCATTAAGACTTCCGTTAATCTGTAATATTTGCTTCCGACGTAAGTTTTTTTTCAAGTAGATATGCCATATATATAACGTTACTGGTTGGAAAAGACTATCTTGTAACCTAGCGTTTACACGGACGAACATTACTAGACAAAACCAGAATACTACTCGATTTTCACACCGAGTACATTTCCATCAACAAGAACGAATAAGAATTACATGCGATGTTATTACTAATATAACTTATTTGCAGTTTGTGTTTATTTTCATTTTGTTTATGTTTTTGGTAAAGCTATTTACCGAAGCAATTAAAGTAATCAATTTGTCGGAAATAAAAAAAAATGTAGTGGAATATAAATTGGTCTACGAAATTAATTTCTTATAATATAAAAGCTTCTATCCTGGTGATACAGACATTAAACTCAGCAATCCAAAAATTAATTTAAACGTGAAAAAATATTTTTAAATTAGTATATGCAAGTCAAATTCAAGATCTATTTAACTCATAATTATCCAACTTATAACAAAATCCAGTGTTGGCCAGGATATTTTTGTCAGTTTTACAACATTAATTATATTTGTCATTATATTGCAAGTCTTAAACTGGTCTATCAAATTTAAGGGACATATATAGTACATAAACGCAATTTAAATACACACAACGTTGAATATTAGACGTAAATTGCATAAAATTTAAATATCCAAGCTAGATCAACTACATGTAGTTTATTTGTATATCCAAGCTATTCCCTTTTTAGATTAAATTCTAAGAAAACATTACAAAGTATTTTATATGCATTTACAAGTTCCATTTGTCGACATTTACATGTGTATATAGCCATGATGCCGCATATTGCACATACTGTTCGCTAGCATTAAAGCGAAACCGATGTCAAACACATTGTAAAGACATTCCTTAATACATGTATAGTTTGCATTTGGAAAAATTATCGGTTCTCATTTCGCTGTAAAAAAAATTAAACAAAAAAGTGTTAGACATATATCAACATATAACATTTGCATATTATGTTACATAAGACAGCAACCTTACGCCACGATAAAACAAAAACAAAATATTAGTTGTCAACACGTGCTGTTTTGTACAAATATTGCTATCATTTTACACCTATAGAATATCAACGTATTCTACTGGAGTGAAATAGGATTGGTAACTTGATACGGGATATGATCCCATAGCTATCTTGTGAACAAAAACGAAGATCAGAATCAGAATTAACGTTGAAATCAGGACACACCAGTGTAATATAATTGTAATTCGGGCGTCTCAGGCGACATAAAATGTTAGTGAAGATCATGAACCTATATCTGCCCTGTTAAGAGCCCGAATAGCACATAATACATAAACACAATCGATTTGATTTATATCATTTTCAATGTAGTTCCTTGCAAAGGCAGTGTGTTTATACAGTCATTGTCCATGTAATTCCTTTAAAAGGCAGTGTGTTTATACAATCATTTATCCTAGTATCTATAACTATCAGACAGACCTATAACTAATCTCCACAAACTGCAATTGTATAATTGTCGTTTCTTATGTAAATATACCGATGACCTTCGATTGTACCATTAAACGGCATTTGTGTTGACATTAATCCTAGATTCAGAAAAATCACATTATTTAGCTGTTGTATGGAAGATAAGTGTTGTTAATTAATGTTGTATGATTAGTTAAAAACTAAAAAAAAAGAAGTTTCATTTTATGATGCACATTATGAATGGTATGATTAATTTGGATATACATATGCTAAAAAAAATTCTAAGAAATGAAAATAAAAAATAAATCTGTTTGCGCATTTCACTGCAATATTAATTTGTATATGAATTCAAACAACTCTAGGGTAAATATTAAGAATACAGCAAACACCTGAGCACTATCTGAAAACCAGTAGAATCAATGAGGATCAATTGATATTTTAACTTCAAACAGGTGCAGATTAATTCTTTGAAAACTTATTTAATATACCGCTGTCACATCATCGCGTCTTTAAAAATTTGAATATCCTCTGCATATCTCTATGGGGTTTATTTCGGACTCGTACACTTAAATGCATGTAACATTATCATTGACTAAAATTGCCTTATTCTGTGTTCTATATAAATGACAAAGCAAAGCATACTTTTTAAAAGTATTGAAGCACAAACCCAACGACACTTATTATACCCCCATGACGCAAATACCGCTAGACTGGTCCTCTAATTTGTCATCCGGATACCTTGCTATTACGACAGTTCTAACATTTGTAAGTGGATTTTGACCTAAACAAGCTTACTGATCTGAACCGATCTCAACATTTAAGTCATGTTACGTTTCCAAGCAGTTTGAAGGTGTAATACCACCATTGATTTTCCCCTATTAGTCTTTGTTAAATTTGCACTTTTCAAAAAATTGTGCAGAATTTATCTTTGTTTCAAATAAAGAAATACTTGGCATGAGTAAAGTTTTATCCTGTCCAGTACTGTAGAAAAAATTTCACATAACATTTCATTGCATATAAGAAAATAACCATCACTGGAAGTTAACCAATCAAATTTTCCCCCTTTTTTAACCTGTGTACAAGCTTTAGTAACCATGTAACCTCAAGTTTCCAAAATATTCTATAGAAACCCCAAATAAAGAAATAATGGTGCTTTGAAATACCCAAGATATATGTTTATGACTCAGAAATGTTTTACTGCAATGAAATGTAGGATCAATTACCTACAACTGTCAAATTCAAGGGAATATTTTTTTTCGACCTATTTTCGTATGCAACCGGATGTGACGTACTATGATTTGGTGGTATTACACCTAAAGAAGACTTTTTTGTTGAATAAACTGAATGTGACTTTTTTCCTTTGTAATACTGGTTATTTCAAGCATTCCTGTCAAGTTTTGTCATAATCAGTTCAATAGTTTGAGAAAAATCTAGTATAATGTAAGACGACATCTACAGCGATTCGAGCAAAATTTCTTCGAAAAATTCAAACCAAGCCGCATCATGATAGAATATAGTGTGGACCAATAAATGATCAAATATTTATCTCATCTGCCTACAAACAGTTGAATATGATACAAAAGATGACTTTAGGATGATAAATACTACTAATGGACCTCTTATTCTTCCTTATAAAGTCTCTTTTGGTCCATTTATACCTCTCATTTCCTCAAAATTTCTACTTTTTAGGCCAATAAATAAAAATTTAGGGGTAACTTTCACTCATTTATGATAGAAATGTTATTATAAATGATTAATTGAAGTATTCAAGCTGCTTGAACTATCCGTATAAAAGTTTACTGTCTCCAAGGAGGTTTCAATAAGTCCTTGCGTAAAACTTAAATTTACGCCGCGTTCCAGAGAGGGATATAAAAAACTTCTCTTTTGGTGAATAATTTGTTGTTACTGCTTTAAAAATAATTTCATTTACTTAAAACTATATATTTATTAAAGTATTTCTTAGGAAAAATTTTCTAGTATAGCAGAATATAAGAAATAAGGAGAAAAAGCTCCCCAAGACTCTAAGTATGGCTTGTTCTGTCAACTAATATTCATGGTAAAGTCCTATTTCAAGGAAATTTTCTCATAAAATGTATTTTGGAGACTCAATCCACTCAGAATATTTCATTATTTGTAATATTTCACTTAAATAGCAAGAAATTTTAACACATGAGAGTACTCACAAGGTCAAAGGTGCATGTACAGCTTCCCATATTAGGTGTAATACCACCATTGATTTTCCCCTATTAGTCTTTGTTAAATTTGCACTTTTCAAAAAATTGTGCAGAATTTATCTTTGTTTCAAATAAAGAAATACTTGGCATGAGTAAAGTTTTATCCTGTCCAGTACTGTAGAAAAAATTTCACATAACATTTCATTGCATATAAGAAAATAACCATCACTGGAAGTTAACCAATCAAATTTTCCCCCTTTTTTAACCTGTGTACAAGCTTTAGTAACCATGTAACCTCAAGTTTCCAAAATATTCTATAGAAACCCCAAATAAAGAAATAATGGTGCTTTGAAATACCCAAGATATATGTTTATGACTCAGAAATGTTTTACTGCAATGAAATGTAGGATCAATTACCTACAACTGTCAAATTCAAGGGAATATTTTTTTTCGACCTATTTTCGTATGCAACCGGATGTGACGTACTATGATTTGGTGGTATTACACCTGAAAGATGAAGAAGAAGCAAATATACCAATTCAAAGGGACAATCAAAACTAGTGGAAGAAAAACTGTCAACGCCATAGCAAATAATGAAAACAACATGAGGACGAACAAATCCACAAAACACAACATAGAAAACTAAAGAGCAACATGAACCCCACCAAAACCTTTATCCATAATTTTAACATACTTTGCTATCTAATCGATTAAGATCATTATTTAAATTTTCAGGGTGTTCATATTTGTTATAAAGGACATGAATTGACTGCAGGCTAACTGCTTTACGACTTCTGAATTCTCATCAAGGACATATTTCTTTAAAAAAATATTTTAAAACATTAACACGTATGAATACTTATTAAACGCTTTTATATTTCTGACATTTCAGATCGTGTGAAGATGTAAAAGCCCTATTCTGAAGAAAACTATATTTTACTTTTAGTAGACATTTGTTTACAGACTTTTTCCATACAAATTTATTTAGTATTCCTCGCAGATATTTCTTTGAAATTCCGTTTGTATCAGGTTACACATAACAAACGCCTTTGATTACAAACAAAATATTATTACTCCACAACTTTCCGAAAGAACGGCTTAATTGCTTTTCTATGGCGATTGGAAATGTTAGAGAAATAAGATTGTGGTGAAAACGTAACCCTGATAAGGAATTTATTTACAATGCACTTGTTCACTTTTACACTATACTGAATCTTTACTGAACACCTATACCATACACATTTTGTTAGACTTTATATGACTTTGGTACTGTCTTTTTACAGTACTGTTTCAATACATATTTTTTCATTAATGTTTCAGTTATGATTTTTTCAGAACTGATTGCTCAGATCTGTTTCAGTACAGTAACCGTAACTGTTTATTTCAATAGTGTTTCAGTATAGCATTATTACCAGTACTGGCTAAGTACTTTTTTCATTCTTCAATGCAACGGAAGGACGTGCCTGTCTACAAATACCGCTGTATCAATTTCAATGCATAACCAATGGCAAGATGAACTTCTGTTATCTCTACATATTGTAAATAAATGTTAACCAAAACATTAATTAGCCATAGGATACAAATATATAACGGGCTGAAATAAACCTCAGAGCAATTTACAAAGAATGGACATTTTATATGCATTTACGAAGGGATAACAATGCTTCGGTTCTAAACAAGATAATATTGCTATTCCCACTAAGTCAATAAAGCAGTTACTGGTAGAAATATAGAGCCTTCCTCCTGGTTATCTTAATCTAAGAATAAAATTCTGTGAATAACAATCTGATCAAAATAGGTTTTTGCGCGTATAAACAAAATGAATTCAGACAGATTTAATGATGATCCATGCGGATTGTTACAGGCACAGAAGAATAAAGAAGATACATATGGTACAAATATCATTGCAGCCAAGGTCAAGATTATGATATGAACCAGTGTGCTATAAAATCAATGAATGAACAAAAACATGATAAACATATGAAACCCATGAACGTGGACACAACACATGTGCCTGGATCGCTCAAATCCGGACCTCCTAGGAACGATACGCCCGACATCAGTTCCATCGATATTATATATTAGAAGCTGCTCCCAAATTTCAAATAAAAAAGGATTAAATACAGTCACACTACATTTTGTACTTGTATTAAACAGATATTTAAGCGCGTAACATTACAATCGACACTGAGAGACTACATATTTTTCTACATATCAAAATAACTTCAATGTAGTAGGTCTGATCTATAACTTTCTGCAGGTATAGTGCTTTCCATATCAAGGTAACAAACAAAATCAAAATGGTGTAGGGTAATTATATGGAAAAGTAGTATAAGCCACAGTTTCAGCATGCATTCTGCATAGTTCTGGTTTACCCTTCTTAGTGTTGTGAAAAATCATCAAGAAATGAAAAATAGAAGTGGACATAAAAAGCTCCAACAATTCAATAACGTCTAACGATATAATACACTAATTGGAGATTGACAGGTTTAATGCGTTTCATGAATGTACATTAAGGCATCGATTGTAAAAAAAAACACACTTTTATATTCCTGGTAATTAACATTTTTATCGGAAGGTGCAATTAGTTGGTCAGTAATAGCAAATAATATAATCCTTACTCCTGGTAATTTAATGTTACATCCAGTGATAAAAAATCTGCTCTGAGAAAGCGTGCGGGAGGTCGTGGACTCGATCCCCGGCTGATTCAAATCACATATTTAAGAATGGTATATGCTGCTTGGAGTCATGATAATGTGTCAAAGCAGCGTGACATGTTTTCACCCAGTGGATTGTTACCTTGTGAGCTATCATGTTGAAATCTGACTCATCGCGTCGGTATAAAACAATGCAGGTTTCATATCCTAATCTTATTAACATGTTATCGTCCTATATAGGATATCTTTTCCCAACCACAATCCAATTTTTTTCAAATGCTTGTATCTCAAAAACAAGCACAACTACTAGTACATTATTTTACCCCATAATTTTTATGTTTACATGACATATATCCATTGACATGTGTCCTCTATGAAAAAGTTGTTTTTGATTGATTGATTGTTGGTTGCTTAACGTCCAGTGGCAAATATTTCATGCATATTCAGGACGAGAACAAATTAACAATAAATACAATAGGTAGGTTCTGTAATAGGGGCGTCCGGGATTAAGGTCAGGGAAATTTAGACTGCCACGGATAATGAAGGTATTGGATAGGGACAGAAATTAAGCCTTGCAACAGGTCACCTATATTTATTTTATATGGACCCCTCAAAGAGTTGTTGCAAGGGTTCTTAACGTGCAAAGAGCGTGGCACTCTCTTTACATGAGGCATCGGATTTAACGTCCCCATTCTGACCGGACGTGGCTGCAAATTTGTACATCCCGCACAGCCAAACGGACGCCCCACTTTAGCAAGGGTTTTACTGCCGTCGGAGGAAGACCAATGGTGACCATACTTCTATTCCCCAGTCACCCTTGGGGGGAAGTTGTTTTTGAAATTCAGTGGCACAGATTCCCATGTACACAAAATCTTTAAAGATAAAGCGATACCCATTGACAAGATACAAGACTTGTCAAAGGTTAGAGAGAGGGGTGAGCGCTCACAAACATGTTAAACTTCGCCACATTATCCATGATCAGGAGTCGGTTAGTCAATAATTGTCGTTGGATGTTGTCTGTCACAGTTGTTTTTCGTTTATGGTTTTAAGTGAAGGTCTGCCCGTTGATTTTCTTTTTGAATTTGAATTCTGCCGTGCCTTGTTTAGCTCACAATATGGTATGTTTTTGCTCAATGTTGAAGGCCCTACGGTGACCGGTACAATTGTTAACATCCTTTATTTGCAAGCATACAAATCTTATTTTTATATTGGACATGCACACATAATGTAATCACATAACATATTTAAACTATATATGTTCAATAAAATTTGCATAATAAGTCTTATTTCATAGATAATCATCATGGTAACCAAAAAGTTTAAACATGTATAAACATGTACATGACGTCATGAGTATGAATAATATTATTGCTGCAAATTCGAAATACAAAAATGTAGTTCTTTCAGTGAGGATGAATTTATTGATCTAGATGGTTATTTTTCACGAAGTTTAGAGATGTTATGGTGGGTTTGTGAGAGAAAAGTTGGGTTTGAACTACAATAAACTCCTTAAGAAATTACTGTAATATTTTTTTGTCCATAAAGAATTAACATCGCGTAGCGGGTTTTTTAAAAGTGTGCACCACATTTTTGAGGTTATTTCGAATAGACAGAAAAAATATCACATTCATTCCTTATAATTTAATTCTAAATTTCATTTTTAAGGAGTAAATCATGAAAAAAACGTTGAAAATTATGTCTAAGAGCCGATAGACAAAAAACTTTTAGTCAATTAGATGACGTGTTACATCCAAAATTTAATTATTTCAAAATAGCCTTTATTACTATTGAGTTCCTATCAGTACTGAAATGTTTAGGGTAACACACAGTTGATTGAAATGTTTTGCTATTTTTACAAAGACAGATGAAATATCTTAATATTTAAAACACATTTAAAATTTTATGATTTTGATGTACAGTGAAACCTTTTATTGGGTACAGAACAGAGCAAAAGTCATACAAAAAAGAGGCGGAAAATACCAAAAGTAAACAAAACAAAACAAACCATGTTGTATTATATTTGTTAAAATGAAATGTTAACTATTTTTTAACCCCCCATCCACCCCCTTTCCCAGCATGATGCAGTCTTCTGTATTCAAAACGGACTAAATCATTTTAAGTACCAACACATTTTTGCTACATAGACTAAGATACATGACTTAATCTTGAGTAAATGTATGAAATTCTACATGCAAAAACGGAATAATGCAACCATTCACATTTTTATAATAATGTTCTTGGAATATTTGATTCTATAAGCAGTGTCATTTAAGCCTCAGCTTCCTAGTAGAGTTTTTTGTAGCATTATAGTCTATTATTCCGGAGCCGTATGTCTATGTTCAGATGTTCAGGTATTGTAACGCCTTCAATAGCATTAACAAAAGAATATTGAGGCTTAGAAATGTAGAAAGAGGAAGTAAAATGATCGCAAAAATGTTTTTTTTTTTCATATTAATTTACATGTTTTATATTAATATGTACATTTTATTTTACCTACAAAAATACAAGACACAAGTTTTATTTTATTAATCTTTGATTCAGCATTATCTTTAGATTCATTCGAATATATATATATATATATATATATTATAGTATATTATAGAGATATTTCTTAATGAAAGCTTAATATGGAACCAGAATACTCCATTAAAGATATTGGCGCTAGATTAAGCTCTTTTGATTTAAAGCCCTGTTTGCCTGGTATTCTAATTCACGCAGTCCAGTGTTTACATGTGAATATTGACTACATGTACCAGGTTGGGAGAGAAACAACTGTTTTTAAGACAAAGTACCAAAAACTCATTAGAGGGGAGTTGATATAAGTACATTGTAAAATAAAGTACGAAAATACTTTTGGGAGAATCCACATAAATGGAGGAGGTTTGGGTTAAATAAAACAGTACTTACACTGTAAAGTGATATATGAAACATTTCCAACCCGTCGGTCTTTCCAGAAAATTATACACTTGTGCTTGAACGGAAGTTTTTGGATGCCTTCTATACAGTGGAAAATTAATTTTATTCTCCTTTTCCAGGCATGGTTTAGTTTCTCCACTACTTCCATAACTATTCTCGTTAAATTCGGACTCTTCATATTCTTGGACCCTTAACGTGTTTGGTATTCCTTTTCCTAGAAGCGAAGTTCTAGTGTTTGTGCGATAGTTTCCTTTCATTTCGGTTTTTGATGCAAAGTACCTCCTCGATTCATCATCAATATTATCCATTGTTAAAATATTGACAATTAAATCCACACAAGAATTTATAATTCCACTTGGATCTTTACCAGATAAACTAGACAAGTTTATCTTGGCAATTATTTAAATCCGTTCATTTTAATGTGTTAACAATGAGCCCGTGTTGTGTCACACCATTCTCTACTCCCAGACTCTCGATTATGATTCTCTGTATCTTTGAAAGCATTGGATCTTAATGGCAGAGTGTTTGTACAAGTAATCAAATCTCATCTATAAAGTTGCCATCAGCTATACATCGCTAATTAATCAGTATCACAAAATTTTAATCAGGTGTATTTTTGAAAATGAAAATGAAGTGTTTAGTCTGAATGGTAAACAAAAGGTTTGCCATTCACGCTTGACAGTCTTTGAATTTGTAACATTAAACCGTTTTTATTGCTTCAAGCTGTAATCATCATTCTGATTCTATGTTGACACAAACACGAATAAAAAAATGATGAAAATAATAACACACAGAAAAAATGTTACAGAAAATTACACTTTATACAAAATAACGACAATGTACAAGTGCGGTTGCTTCTATATCAAGGTATATACATATATATCTAAACCATTTAGTTTTATCCAACAATATTTACACAGGAAAATCAATTTCTCCAGCTGCCTGCAATTTATTCCGATTCCATCTGATAAACCGTTGTAAATTCATTTGTAAATTGTTTAATCTAGATGAGCAGGTATCTATCACATGGGAAATATGATGCTGTTTCCGCGATTTCCAATTTATCTCCTGTAAAAATAAAGAAAATATCACAAAACAGCGCAATTTTAATTAAATCCCTAATTCCCATATGACATTGTAATGTTCGATCACAAATATTTGCAGTCTATTCTACCAGGTAGTGTTATGTAAATCATCCATCGTCATCCGTAGTTTGGTTTTCAATCAACATTATTAGTTAAATAAATGGTCAAATAGGTCCTCAGACGTGTATTAGCATAGTTGCAATTTTAATTGTTTTGAAATTTAAAATAATTGATCATGGATCAATATCTCGATTTGTTTAACAAAGGGTTAAGCCGATAATATCAGATACGTTGATTTAAAAAGAATGTTGCTGTATCGGTTACTGTTTAATATAACCCCGATTGTACAGACATTATAAGAGTTTTTTTCTCCGGTGTCATGTTTATATTGATATCTATATTTTTTATATCATTAATTATGCTGTATTTTAATTATATTCTTAAACAAATATATATTATATAATTATAATATGTACATTATCGAACTGTATTTAAATATTACTTGTACAGTCTCTCATGAATATTTTAAGATTGGCACATACAATGATAACGTAATATTTCTTGTTATCTGTATGAATATTTTATTGTGTAAATATATGTAATTGTATGTGGTGAGGCTATACTAAAACAATGAATCTATCTAACTTGGTTAAATGTTTAAACTTCTTTTCAGCACACCGGTACTGACTTTGTCTTAAATATTTATCATTTTAATTCTCCGTTTATAAATTAAGAAATTATTAAGATATTAATTCCAATTCCCTCAGTGATTACCATATATGAATTTGGCTATAAATTTCTGTTAGGTCTGTTTTTTTGTGTCATTTTGCTCTTAACATTTTAGCGTATTTACACATCTCTGGCCTTCAAATGACGTGGTAACACGAAGATGTTAATAGCTGCAAGTTACCGCACGGCCTCTTGCGAATAGCAAAACCCATACCATAAAGTAAGCTATAAAATGATAAAAGACCGTTGAATACTATAGTAACAAAATTGAAGAACAATTCAACAGGGGCAACCAATACCTATATTTTAGCATTGCTCAAGATCATGTTTTTCTTTGATTCTTAATGACGTCTTTACACGAAATCTATACTTGGAAGTTAGATGTGTACTGATTGATATTTTAGTCTTACAATGTAGATGCATGAATTTTTTATACGTTGTTATTGACTTTCTAACATGTTTCACCACGCCACATTCTATATGTGCCTGTCAGGAGCCTGTAGTTCATTCATTGGTTGTCGTTGGTTCATATCTGTCATATTTGTTTTTCTTAAATTGTTTTGTTATAAATTATGCTGTGAGTTTTCTCAATTGAATTGCTTGTCTTCTAAAAGTATTTTCATATTGCAAAAACAAAAAATCAATCATTTCGTTTTCTATCGACCGACGGCTGTATCATCATTGTAAAACAGGTAAATCTTGCACAACATGTAGCTTTAAAAAAAAGTTAGGTGGCCTATCCTTTTTCTCATGTTTTTGATATAACACGATTTAAAATACAATGGGAAAGTATGAAACAATTCTATCACTTTTTGAACCCTTGATTCTACCTTATAAGAGATGATCGTTTGTACGTTCTACCGATCCAGGTTAAAACAGATGACTGTGTTTATGATCATACATGTATAGGTTTAAAGAGGTAACCATGCAGCTGTAAGATTTTCATATTGATTTCAAAACCATATGATATGATTTAATTGCGCAAATCACGTGTTTCCGGAATATAATTTTATGGTACGCTCGTGACTAAACGCTTAGAAAGTCAGAGCACGAAAACAAAAAGAACAGAATAACAGTCTAATGTGAATTTTACATGCTAGGGGTCGTCTTAAACTTGTAGTGAGGTGAAAGTCTGTTTTGCTCCGTGTTGAAGGCCTAACTGCGACTTTGAGCTGAAGAACAGCAATTAAAGCGCTGTTCCTTTGCTTTTTGTGTGTGTTTTTGCTGTGCATGTACTGATTTTGTGTCATGGATGGATACTCCATATCCTTTGTTTTTCTTTTATGTACCCGATAACCATTTTCTTTTCTTGTATTAATTATCAAAACGCTTTCTATATTCCAAATCGTAGAGATGAATGCATTAAAAGACATTCACCAATCCTTTATGTCGTGTGATACCTTATTCACGGTAGGTATAGTGTCCGGCTAGGATCGTGGTTTTTCGAGTGATTTGATCGGGTTTTTTCGAGTGTGACCACTTTTTTTCGAGTGAATATGATAAAAAATGTAAACAAACAGACTTACTTTCTGAAAAGACGTGATATAGAAGCTTGAGTTTGATATACAAGGATATACAAGGTGTGTAAGTATTTGAGATAAAAAGATATTATCAATCCGACATTATTTTTCGTTCAAAAAGTTAAATTTAGCCTTACAATGCTTTTATTCCAAAAAACAGAATAAAGCCATTTTTATACACATACCAATGCAAACGTCGATGGAAATGCATACATGGAATCCATATATCCTTAGATATACAGACACTTTACAAAAATTCGGGTTTTTTCGAGAGCAGTCCGGGCTTTTTCGAGTGCGTCCGTGTTTTATCGACTGATTATACAAATTTCCTATAGCTTAGAATGTTGTGTGTCAGTGTATTTACGTTTAAAAACAATAAAAAAGGGTTCAAATTATGTACTTTTTAAGGCACGAAACCAATGCATTCATCCGTTTAATAAAGGTGTACTAACACTTAGACTTTATAAACAAGTATCAGCCATCTATATATATTGTTGTTTGTCACATCTAATAAATTACATGTACAGTATATATTCATGATGTCAACAATCTAATGTAAGCATAGACAATTTGGATTGAGACGTACGTACAAAGAGTGAATTAAGCTGATGAATTATTCATTTCATTGTTAACTATATATGAAATTTAATTCAGATGTTATTGTCAATGGGAATAAAAACTGGTCGGATAAAGTGTCTTTTAGTAGAATATTTTTTATTACATATAAACAAAGAAGATAATAAGACAACTCTCCACAAGAGACCAAATGACACAAAAATTAACAACTACAGCTCACCGTATCGCCTTCAACAATGAGCAAAGCCCATACCGCATAGTCAGCTATAAAAGGCCTCGAAATGACAAATGTAAAACAATTCAAACGAGAAAGCTAACGGCCTAATTTATGTAAAAAAAATAAACGAAAAACAAATATGTACACATCAACAAACGACAACCACTGAATAACAGGCTTCTGACTTGGGACAGGCACATACATACTGAATGTGGCGGGGTTAAACATGTTAGCGGGATCCCAACGCTCCCCCTAACCTGGGACAGTGGTGTAACAGTACAACATAAGAACGAATTATAAAAATCAGTTAAAAAAGGCTTAACTCATCAGATGGATACAAATAGAAATACATCTAACAAAAACAAATGCATTTTTCTGATTCTTCTCTGCTGTCCAGTAGGCTTCTTACTCCGTTTCTTAATAAACAGCTGCGCCATGGGCGCATGATACGCTTGATATCAAACTCGCCAGAGCATCGTTTAATATTATATTGAAATTAAATAACTCGAGTTGATATCAAGCGATATCTATTATCACTCGTTATGAAACCTATAAATAATTTCTCAATGTCATATCAAAAATTTATAAAAAAACTAAAAGGGAGGTAACCTTAATCTATATAAAGCAGTCACCAAAGTTTCATGAAAACTCCTCAAAACACTTTAAGAATATTGTCCGAAAACTGTAAAATCACCCCATTTTAGCTCACCTGGCCCTAAAGGGTCAAGTGAACTTTTCTCATCACTTGGCGTCCGTCGTTGTCCGTCGTCGTCCGTTAACTTTTACATTGTGTCGTCCCGTGATGCTCAGATATATACGTCTAGAGTTTTAATTGCTGTTGAACAGATCACAATCTGAGCAGCTTAATAACTGTATTTTAATGTTAAGGATAGCGGATCATGTGCAACGCAAACATTTTTTTACAGAAATCTTCTCCTCACATACTTATGGAATAAGTTCATTATAGATAGAAATAACTGTAAACAGCAAGAAAGTTCAGTAAAGTAAGATCTACAAAAAAGTCACCATCACCAAAACAGAGAATTTTGTCATGAATAATATTCTTGTCTTTAATGTAGAAGAGTGTCCATTGTTTAATATGCACTGCAGCACATAGACTAAGGTGAGCGACACAGGGTCTTTAGAGCCTCTAGTTTGTTTAATAAAACCCTATAACTCGAAAACGTAAAATCTAAAATTTATAGAATTCGAAAGGGAGGATACCTCAATAGATAAAAAAAATTCAACGAAGTTTCATGTAAATTGGTTACAGCGTTTTTGATTTTTGTCCGACATGTTGACGACGGACGGACAACGGTATACCATAATACGTACCGTATAAAAACTCCGGGGTTCACCACGAAAAATATTATTAACTGTGACAACAAAAATACCATAAAACGAAGTTGAAAAGATTATGAGTCTCCTGCACTATGTTCTTAAGACCTTTTTATAAAGGATCCAATAATTTCTAATTTAATACTGGAAAGTTGTGGTAGAACGTTTTCCGAACAGAAAACTTGCATTAAATTGAAAAAGGTTAATTTTGATCATCGTAGTAATATGTTTTGGTAATTTATTGAGAATATATGATATTTTCATTCATTAAATTACATTTATATACTAGAAAAGTCATTTTTTAAAGTCAGAAATAACTTTTTTCTTATTAAAATTTTCGTTAAAAAACCCGGACCATTTGTTTAAAAACCCGGACGGTTTCACAGTTCCTCTCGAAAAAGCCCGGACAATAACAAACACCGAATTTAATGGTTGAATACAAGGAAATTGTGCTTCTTTGTTACTCAAAACATGTATAGTATTCAAAATAAGAATAAAAATAAAACTATTATAATTACGAATTAGCAGTTAATTGACCTGATCGCAAGTTTTATCACTCGAAAAAGCCCGATCTACACTCGAAAAAAATGGACAGGTTCACTCGAAAAACCACGATCCTAGCCGGGCACTATACCTACCGTGTTATTGCCATATATTTTCTATCAACGGGTTTTAAGAGGGGTAACATGAACAGTATGATGACCCTTTCGGAGCACCTGAGATCACTTTTTTTTTCGCCGTTTTCTAATTGATTATGGTATTATCTGTTTTTCTTCGACTTATTTTTTATTGTTCCCTGGTACATTTTCTCTCTCTTTTTAATGATTTATCAATATGTTTCATTGCTCCTCTCATGCAGCGTTCGAATCTTTCAAACACTACTGAAAAGAAGCACATACACCTAACCCTAACCCTAGCCAACCTTAACCCTATTCCCTGACCCTTTTACAATGTACCTCTAACCCCCTAACCGTAACCTTCTCAATGTGCATATGATGCATCAACTTAATTTTGGTGTCTTGTAATTTAGTAATATTCGAAAATAAGAAAAAACTGTTTTCCCTAAATTTTTTCAATCTTTTTTGTTGTGCATGACTTTGCATGTATCTTCTAGGATTATATTTTTGTAATATTCGCACATTTTAATTGCATTGTAGCTTTTAAGAATACATTTATCCATCATATTATCAAGTTGTATCTGAAGAGCCTAACACGTAATTGAGAATTGATTTATCTTACTCAACACCTGATACCGCGATAAATTATTAATTAACGGGCAAAATTTAGAACGGGTGATGTTTATAATTTATTATTAAAATATTTTGCCGATAACTGTAATTGAACGAACTGCTCCGTACCACTTTAGAAAATTTAAATAAAAACTTTCAGGTTATAAAATGTGCAATTAATAACATTTACGTTTGTTACCGCCTAATAGTTTGCCATCTGTTGGTATGCCTGCAGTTTTTACTCAATGAAATATCTTATGTATTTATAAGCTTAAGCATTGCATGCATAATTTTCTCAATACATATTCATGTATCATCATAATATATGAACATGGATATCAAATTAAGTTGTTCAGTGTACAGGAAACATATTTTCGATATGGTTGTTTATTATTACGTATACTTGATTAGTTTCAATGCTACTGGACTGCAAGGTCCTAAGAGTATGACCATACCGGTATATCGATTTTTTTTGCATGTAAATCTATATATTAGAATTTTTCAGTGAACGAAAAGATATAAATTTTGTTAAATTTTCAGGCAATCTTTTCGCATCTAGGTTGCCCATTAGCGGGTTTTAGAGGTACATTTTTCGGGGGTTCGATTTTTGTGGTTTTTATTTCAATGGTCATTTCCGATTTCCAATTATATTCGGGTTTGAGCACCAAGCATGCGGAATAAATTTCGAAATTAGAGAATATTTTTAGTTCATTAAAAATGTTGGTATATTGTCAAAATAGTATGATATAAAGTTGTCCATGCATTAAAAACGTGATTCTGATATAGTTAACCTAACACCAAACAAAACAAGTATATCAGGAAGTTGACATCTACATTTGGACTTATATTATGCTTAAATATGCTTGAAGGTATAAAATATAATCTACAGCATCCTTTTCACTATTTGAACCATATAGGTGTATATATGCATAGCGCCTGCTCTGCCTTCAGACTCACTTCCTTTAGATTCATATGGTTTTGGATTGCATTAATTCAATGGTCATTTTACGTATAAGTCAGATGTGTCTCATACATAAGACATAATAGAAAGTACATGAGCACTGTTACGAACAGTTTGTAGGTTTATTTATATCAATATCTAAATGACAAATTCATCAGGCAGGAACTGCTTATCTTTTGTGAGCTCCTCCCTCCCCCACACCTTTGTTGGTTGGAATAGTCATGCTAATTATTTAGTTTTTTTCATTTAGTGTTTTGTGGACTGTTATTGTTCATTTCGTCGTTTTTGTATTTCACCATGGTGCTGTTTGTTTTTATTTGGCTTATGATTTTTAATTGCCACGTTTGGTTCTTGTCATTCTTTCATTATGTTCAAAACCTAATTAGGCTCTTAATCATCGCTCAGACAAATTAAAGATTAATGTTGATTAATCTTTTTACTTTGAGTACAGTGATCTTTGAGTATTGACATATCTTTGACCTTTCAAACTTTAGTATTTGCGAAACGCGATTACGTTTAACCTAGATAACACTAATTGAATACAGCAAATTCTATATGCTTGACTTTGATTAACTACCACTTGGCCGATGTCAGGGACAACTGATTATGGACTGTTGGTTATAGTGCGCATCAATTCTCAATACTTGGGTACTGGTAAAGGTTTGTCACTTATATTTTGATTAAAAGGTGGAATTATTTAATTATATTTGCAAAACCAAGGTGCCAGCTCTTCATGAAAAGATTAAACGTGACGTCTGTGTCTATTTTGTTTGAATCTGCTTAATAATTGAAGTATACATGCACTTTTACGGCTTCTGGCTTTTTAATTTCAGGCTTTGGGCGTTACGTTACGATTGTATGGCGGTTAACCAAACAGATTATTCGATCGCAGCATATTGGGCTTTGATAAATTGATACATGTATCATAACACCTTGAGGGTTTTAAACTGTCATCGATTCAGAAGATAAAACACCTGATACCCCGCGCTATTACATTAGTTCTGATATCTTAGTACATTTTAACACTTAATTAGTGCTTAATATATTACTATAGTTGTTGGGGTTTTTCTTGTTTTTTTTTAAGTTTAAGTTTGTTTGTTTTTGTTTGTTTGTTTGGTTTTTTTTTTTTTTTTTTGGGGGGGGGGGGGGGGCGCATTTTAACAGAAACTCAAATTTCCCCCCCAACAAAAACAAAAAACAAAAGGTCTCTGAGAAGAAATAACAATAATTATAAAAACTCTAAATAGACACAATCCTTTGGCTTAAGGAAATGCATATTATTTTTGGTATTTACTACAACATCATATCTTTCTTATTGTTCGTGCTTCCTCCGTGGATTATTTAATCAATTGTTACCAGAAGCTAGACTGCAATCGTCTATATAAGGGGAGTTCTCAGATCACAATGTCCCCTTACTTTAGTGGAGCTTCTTTAGTTCAAACAGTATTTTATTATTGAAATAAGACAATAACAATGGAACAGTACAAGTCAAGTATACATGGAGCAGTCAAATATGGAATTCGAAAATTTTGAAAAACATTTATAAATCCAAGGAGCTTCTTTCAGAACTATCTTTAATCAGTAACAAACTTTGATGGTCAAATATTTTCTAAATACATGCATTCTTAGTAGAAATAATTTATGAATTTTACCCTATAGAATAAGCCATAAGCTATATAACAAATACCAATTGTGCAATAAGAAAAGGTGATAAAAAAAATTTCAGACTAAGTGTACAATTTCAATCTGCAGTTGAACTGAACTTTTAGGGAAACTTTTGATAACACTAATATGAAAATTTAACACTTATCTATTGAAAAGATAATATATCTACCCATGATTCCATTTATTATTTTCGAAGAAATACAGATCCCCAGCGAGATACAAGATAAAGCTACTCCGCCATAGTTATGGACCATGGAATTCCTTACCTGTACCTGGGATCCTGGTCCAATCTCTACCAGGAGTCTATATACTGACGTAGCTAGCAGTGGACCAGGATCCCAGGCAATGTGATTCATAAATTTACAGTAGAAATAGTTCTTGTTGTTATCCGGAACAGTAATGTTAGAATTTTACAATCCACAAGATGTAAGTAACAAATCATGTGTTCCACATCAAATTTAATACGCAATCATGTGATTGTTTTGTTTGCCTCAGTTTTTTCTGTATTATTTGTTTTCTTTTTGAGGGTTCACCAGTAACTTACCCTCCCGGAGCACCTGAGATTACCCCTTATTTTTTAAAAGGGGTTTGTGTTGCTTTTGCTTTGTTGTAAGTATTGTTCTCTGTGCTTTTGAATTTTCCAATGTGTGTGTTGTTTATACCGGTAACAGTCTCGTCTATCCTTTGTCATGAAAAACATGTTTCAATTTTAAAATTTCGGATTCTTGTAAAACAATTCGTACAATCTAAGAGACGACTTAAAATAAGGGCATATGAAAATACGATATATGCCTTAAGTTGCGATTTTGAGATAAACCTGACAGTGTTGTCATTTAGATTACGCTTAAAACATAATGACAGTGCCTTACAACTGATTAACTAATAAAACGAAAGGAAAGTACAGTACAGTTCAAAGTTCCTCAGTATATATATATATATATATATATATATATATATATATATATATATATATATAAAATAAAAGATACGGTATGATACAACTATCCAAATAACGTGGATTTAAGCAATTATAGGTTCCCGTGCGGCTTCAACAATGAGCAAAACCCCTAACGTATAGTCATCTATAATATAAGGCCAAAACTAAACAAAATGTGAAACAAATCAAACGAAAAAAACTAACGGCCTGATTTAGGACAAAACAATATACGGAAATCAGATAAAACAGACAGCAATTCAAATAGGCGATGTCGTATAAAACTCTTATGTTCAAGCAAAATATCTTTTCAACGCGTCCTTCATCCCAGCGCCTGTGTTCATATTTTTATTAGATAATTTTATAATTTAGCAGGTTAGAATGTCGTTTTCTATATGTAAACAAAATATACAGAATATAAATACATCTAGTGCCAATTTTAGAAATAAATTATTCATAATAGTTGAACAGATACAATGCAATGTATTATAAATCTAATTTGTAATATCATTCTATATATATGTACAACGATGTAATTATAAAGGTTTGATGAAGCTTCGGTATATATGATCTTATCTTTATCAAATAAATATATCAAAGTCTCTGTAAGGAATAAGTTTTCGTAAGAAATGAGTTCTTTATTAGTCTTCTCTACTGGGATTTATAATGATTCGGTGTATATAAAGTGACAGAGATCTTTTATTTATGTAAAATGGATATTGTAAAAGAGAGGCAGAAGATAGCAATTGACGTACGCCATATCCAAAAACGACGTACGCCAAATCCAAAAACGACGTACGCCATATCCAAAAACGACGTACGCCAAATCCAAAAACGACGTACGCCAAATCCAAAAACGACGTACGCCATATCCAAAAACGACGTACGCCATATCAAAAAACGACGTACGCCATATCCAAAAACGACGTACGCCAAATCCAAAAACGACGTACGCCATATCCAAAAACGACGTACGCCATATCCAAAAACGACGTACGCCAAATCCAAAAACGACGTACGCCAATATCCAAAAACGAAAAACGACGAAAAGACAAACAATTCTTCAAAACACAACATGGAACACTCAAAACTGAGTCTGAGTTTTAACTAGGAGAGTCGTTTAAAAAAAGGAATTTTTATCTTTATTAACTTCCACGTACAGTATCATAGTTTTATAATTGTACGATGCGGTTGTATAATTGAATATCAGAATCAAATTATTAACGTATATCAGGTACATGTATATAGTATCTTTGTGTTTATAAATGGATCAACTCTCTAATTTGACAGATTTTGGCATACCTTTTTGGAAAGTTGCGTCAACTTTTTGAATTGTGATCATGAGATTAAAATAATTCGAGGGAACTTATTCATATTTTTGTACATTTTTGTCAAGTATAGATCGAATACTTAACACAAGAAGTGTAATATGATTCGGTTCTTCGAAAGGACAGATTAAGCATCCACTGCTTTGCGCATGACAATTTTGAATTTGATATAAAAGTGCATATTTCTATTCCTAATTTGTTCAAATAACGAGCACTTCCTCTTATTTTCAGATGCCTTCTAGATGTATGCTGACATTTGTTAGAAAACATACAATGTAAAGTATCATATTTCTTATCAAGATATTAATAATATATTTCACTAAAAGTGCAAAATAAAACATACATAAATGAAGCACCAGCACCGAAGCAATAAATATCACAAACATTTTATAAAATGAATGAATTTATTCTTTTATTATGTAAGGTCTTGCTTTAAGAAGAGAAACATGGTCACCTAAGTAAATAATCATACAAATTAGGTTTGTATATAAGAAAAAAAACATACACTATCAATTGATCGAAATTTATTCATATTTTTGTCATATATACATGTAGAGAAAAACAAAATAATAAAAGTGAGAAAAAGTAAAAGAAAAGTTGTCGTATACTCGATCTAGACACCCCCAAGACCCTCAAGAGTAAGTACTATTAATTAACATATAAAAATATCACACTCGATCTAGACACCCCCAAAACTCTCAAGAGTAAGTACTAGTAACATATAAAAATATCACACTCGATTTAGACACCCCCACGACCCTCAAGAGTAAGCACTAGTAACGTATAAAAATATCACACTCGATCTAGACACCCCCAAGACCCTCACGAGTAAGTATTGGTAACGTATAAAAATAAAACACTCGATCTAGACACCCCCAAGACCCTCAAGAATAAGTACGAGTAACATTTAAAACATCACACGCGATCTAGACAGATCAAGACACTCAAGAGTAAGTATTGGGAACGTATAAAAATATAACACTCGATCTAGACACCCCCAAGACCCTCAAGAGTAAGAACTAGTAACGTATAAAAATATCACACTCGAGCTAGACAACCCAAAGACCCACAAGAGTAAGTAATAGTATCATATAAAAATATCACACTCGGTCATGCCAACCCCAAGACCCTTAGGAGTAAGTACTAGTAACATATAAAAATATCACACTCGATCTAGACACCCCAAGACCCTCAAGAGTAAGTATCGGTAACGTATAAAAATATCACACTCGATCTAGACACCCCCAAGACCCTCGAGAGTAAGTACTAGTAACATATAAAAATATCACACTCGATCTAGACAACCACAAGACCCCCAAGATTAAATAATAGTAACATATTGAAATATCACACCCGATCTAGCCAACAAAAAGACACTCAAGAGTAAGAAGTAGTAACATATCAAAATATCACACTCGATCTAGACACCCCCAAGACCCCCAAGAGTAAGTACAAGAAACATAAAAAAATATCACACTCGATCTAGACATCCCCAAAACCCTCAATAGTAAGTACTAGTAACATATAAAAATATCACACTCGATCTAGACACCCCCAAGACCCTCAAGAGTAAGTACTAGTAACATATCAAAATATCACACTCGATCTAGACACCCCAAGACCCTCAAGAGAAAGTACTAGTAACACATAAAAATATCACACCCGATATAGACACCCCCAAGACCCGCAAGAGTACGTACTAGTTACATATAAAAATATCACACTCAATCTAGACACCCCCAAGACCCCAAAGAGTAAGTACTAGTAACATATAAAATATCACACTCGATCTAGACACCCCAAGACCCTCAAGAGAAAGTACTAGTAACATATAAAAATATCACACTCGATCTAGACACCCCCAAAACCCTCAAGAGTAAGTACTATTGACATATAAAAATATCACACTCGATCTAGACACCCCCAAGACCCTCAAGAGTAAGTATTGGTAACGTAAAAAAATTTCACACTCGATCTAGACAACCCCAAGACCCTCAAGAGTAAGTACTAGTAACATATAAAAATATCACACTCGATCTAGACAACCCCAAGACCCCCGATATTAAATAATAGTAACATATCAAAATATCACACCCGATCTAGCCAACCAAAAGACACTCAAGAGTAAGTACTAGTAACATATAAAAATATCACACTCGATCTAGACACCACCAAGACCCTCAATAGTAAGTACTAGTAACATATAAAAATATCACACTCGATCTAGACACCCAAGACCCTGAAGAGTAAGTACAAGTAACGTATAAAAATATCACACTCGATCTAGACAACCCCAAGACCCCCCAAGAGTAAGTACTAGTAACATTTGAAAATATCACACTCGATCTAGCCACCCCCAAGACCCTCAAGAGTAAGTACTAGTAACATATAAAAATATCACACTCGATCTAGACACCCCGAAGACCCTCAAGAGTAAGAACTAGTAACGTATAAAAATATCACACTCGATCTAGACACCCCCAAGACCCTCAAAAGAAAGTACTAGTAACATATAAAAATATCACATCCGATATAGACACCCCAAGACCCTCAAGAGTAAGTACTAGTAACATATAAAAATATCACACTCAATCTAGACACTCCCAAGACCCCCAAGAGTAAGTACTAGTAACATATAAAAATATCACACTCTATCTAGACACCCCAAGACCCTCAAGAGTAAGTACTAGTGACATATAAAAATATCACACTCGATCTAGACACCCCCAAGACCCTCAAGAGTAAGTATTGGTAACGTATAAAAATATCACACTCGATCTAGACAACCCCAAGACCCTCAAGAGTAAGTACTAGTAACATATAAAAATATCACACTCGATCTAGACAACCCCAAGACCCCAAAGATTAAATAATAGTAACATATCAAAATATCACACCCGATCTAGCCAACCAAAAGACAGTCAAGAGTAAGTACGAGTAACATATAAAAATATCACACTCGATCTAGACACCCCAAGACCCTCAATAGTAAGTACTAGTAACATATAAAAATATCACACTCGAACTAGACACCCCCAAGACCCTCAAGAGTAAGTACCAGTAACATATCAAAATATCACACTCGATCTAGACACCCGAAGACCCGCAAGAGTAAGTACTAGTAACATATAAAAATATCACACAGACATGTCACAGCCGACGATATCGTCTGCTCAGTTTGGCGGCTTTAATTTATATATGCCAGTCCTATCTTCTGTTTTTGAAGAGTGGTACGCAGTTTACACACCACAGAATCATTATTGCGGAAAATTTTCTGGGTACTAAGGTGATTTCTGCAAGACAAAAATTCAGACATTTGCACTATCGATTTACATAAGTTGATGACCTAACCCAAACAAAATCATTGTTTGATAATGTCATAATAATGAATGAAGAGTTTGCTTTTAAACAAAACAGACATGAGCTTTTATGCAAACAACAACAATCATTCATACGGTAAAATTAAAAAAAAAAAAAAGAAGAAAAGTGGTACGTCCGAGGCGTTTTTTTTAAATTTAGCTCAAACCCCAAAAATTGAAAGTCAAAGAAGTTTAATGCTTGAGTACTTAAGGAGCTATATAACAAAAAAAGAATCTTAAAAGAATGACCAAAACTTTCTGAGGTAAACTTTGCCTGAAGGAGTTGGAACCTTAGTTCCTCAACAATTTCCAAACGTATTGTCTGAGAAAGAATGCCAGTACAGAATCACTGACTGCTTAGCTGATGATACCCTCGGTGACCAGCAGTCCATCAGCAGCGGTATTGAACCAGTGCTAGAAAATGGAAAGAAAAATAAACGAAAATAAAAACAACAACACGTTGATGAATTGCTGCTAGCAGTTTTACAGTGAGATGGGAATATTCTATGAACGCATCAGCCATCTGATCGTGGGGTCTTGAGAAATTAGATAAATAAAAAAAAACAAAAACCTTAAAAAAATATATTTCATGAACTGTGTTTCGTGATGAGATTGTTTTAACTTCCAGTAAACAACGGTATTCTGAACTTTTGAAACTAAAACACTTGATTGATATACCAATAACCACATCACATAAATTATATGTACAAACATTGTATACAATTCAAATATACATTATTTAGAAGAAAGGCAATAATTAAAAAAACTTTTATGTCGGCGACAGATCACTCAGTTAAAGTAACTGTGTGTTTACTTTATAGAGGTCGTGTTATTTTAGCTTGAACATCTACATGTATTTTCTAATCCCAAGTCTGACAGAACATCCGTTATTGTTAAACCAAAAAAAGCTGAAACATCCATTATTGCAAAAACGATCAACTGAGAAAAAAGTATGACATTTGTTTAGTGCATGACAGGGCATGAACGAATTTGTACAAAAAAAAATAGATACGTAAAAGCAGTTACATATTACATATTACTAAGTTAATGGATAAACGTAATACTACATGTACAAATTATATTTTGAAATATTCCAATTATTAATTTCTACTTGATTTATTTAGTTTTCATCGTCTTTTAACATATTGATTTCTCATGGTAATTATGTCATTACAATAACGATATACATCATATGATCCTTAATAAAGACATGCACATTGGAATAGGAGGTTTCTTGCAGGAAATACATAAACAAGCAAACGTACTTTGATACAAACTGGTATTTGCATTGTGCGTGAGCTGATTATTCTTAATTTCTTGTTGCAAGTTCAATATGATAAATCATGTTGCACACACAATTGACATTCAGAATTTGCAATATTCGTGACCCGTTCTTTTTTAAATTCTTGTTGCAGTTTCAATATGATAAATCATGTTGCACACACAATTGACAATCAGTAATTTGCAATATTCGTGACCCGTTCTTTTTTAAATTCTTGTTGCAGTTTCAATATGATAAATCATGTTGCACACACAATTGACAATCAGTAATTTGCAATATTCGTGACCCGTTCTTTTTTAAATTCTTTTTGAAGTTTCAATATGATCAATCATTTACAGACTGTAAACATATACATGTATTACATAGTTAGTCTTTTACAATGGAACTTAATTTGATGACATTTACTGGTCGATCAATGCAATGTTATTTCAGTTTCTGCCAGATGAAAAAAAAGACATTCCATATATAACATAATGTTCATTATCAAAGCAATAGATATGCGTGCTTGAAAAGAAGAAGTTTTATAGAAATAATTGTCATTTCTTAATTTCGATCCTTCATTACGGTATTCGTGAACAATGAAGTTGTCAGATGTTTTCTAACTAAGGCAAAGAACGTGTTAGAGCATATGAGGGTCTGGATTGGGGTTACAGAATAGAGAATAATGGACTAAATAAATACTACAAAAAAGTGAGCTAAAAAATTAAGAATAGAGAAAAATAAAAAAAAAAAACCCAAAATAATGGGTTGCCAAAATAAAAAGAATAGAGATTAGTAGGCAAATATTAAAAAGAATTGAGAAAAATTGTCGAAAAAAATAAAAATACAGAAAAGAAGAGCCCCAACCCCCCTTCCCCAACCCCCAACCCTCATATTTTTTAAGTAATGAAGACATTTGAATCGAATACAGTTACACGTATAAACAAAATTCATAAATTTCTCTCTACTCTCTCCATATTATCCGGTACAATGTACATGTCCAAGGGTCTGGAAAAGTGGGTGCTTCTTCCTTTCTGTATTCTTTAATTTTTTTTATCACTTTTCTCTTTATCTCTATTCTTAAATTTTTGCCCATTATTCTCTATTCTTAATATTTTAAAACCATATTATTATTCATTTTATGTTGTTCCCCATTATTCTCTGTTCTTTTTTCTTTTGGTATTTTTTTCTTTATTTCGGTAACATCAGCCATGCAGACTTAAGGTATTAGCTAGAGAGAAAGTTACATTCAAAGTGGCACTTAATCCCTGCATTTTCTTCTTTAAAACGGAAGGGCGCAATAAAACACAGGCGGATTTACAGTTGAAATTAAACAATGGGAATCAAGCTCTCTATTATAGAATGTTTTGGTCCTAACACATTTGATAAAATTTGATGTCGCATAGTGGCTGATATGCATATTAGGCTATATGAAAGTGCGACTAATTTGGATCTTAAAGATGGATACTCGTAAATTCCATTTAAAAAAAATACACGCAATAATATGATTGGTCTTATAAAAAGATTTACATTTTATTTTGCGTCTTGTCCGACCGAAAAGTATTTTGAAAAAAATTCTGAATATGGGTAATAATGTTATCGTGATAGGGTAAGTCGAGTGCACCTTGCTATTTTCCTAATGAATCTAGTATCTACTCGAGAATGTATGATTATTTGTTGTGACATGTTTTCATTATAAATAAGTGCACAGGCATATTTTTAGGTGTTCAATCGCTCTTATATGTACATTTATTGAGAAAATATAGAGTGTTAGGTATTGTAATATTATAATGTAGCGGCCTCGGCGGTTTAAGTAGTTGAACTATTGTATCTCTAGCCTGTCAACAATGAGGTTGTGAGTTCTAATCCCGTACGTGGCAGGTGCGCTCGACTGTAATCTTAATTGACTAGGATTTTCAGTTTTCCTACTGAAGGTCGGTGGTTCTCTCCAGGCACTCCGGCTTCCTCAACCAATAAAAGCAATAGTGCTGAAAGTGGCGTTAAACACAAATCAATCAATATTATAATGTAGTATCAATACTATACCCGATAATTAAATAGGCAATAGATCTAAATGGAAACCGTAAAGAAAAACAAATCAGTAAGCACATATTACTCAAAATGATCTACCTGACATATGAAATTGGTCTGTTCAGAAAGCTTTTGAAATCATCGAAAATGCATGTATACGATTGTGTCGAGATTGTTGTTTTGCATACTGTATACATATGTGCATATATAAAGTCTTAAAATAGGAAAAAAGTTACTGATAAAAAAAAAGATCAGGACTTGACACGGATAAGGAATGAGCAACACATTTTCTAAACAAGATCACTGTTAAAGCTTCAGTTTTTAGAATCACACGAAGAATATGAATAAAAAAATCTTTTCTACTAAAGCAATAAAATCTGTATTAAAATTGAGATTAATTACGACATTTGTAAATGCCAAGATAAATTACACCCAGACATAATGTCTAAAACCCCAACTGAAGATAACGGATTATATGTCCATATGGACTATTTATATCACTTGTATGATAAATATTGATAGTAGGAAATGTCTGGAAATTTATAACATTTTCTTAGACTATACAGGGGAGAAAAAAATAAGAAAAATTGGAAATTCGGCATGAAATTTGAATTATTGCGAAAGATACAAAAGGGATATCAATAGGAATCAAATAAATAAAATATTGAGTTACAAAACAAAAATCTTGTTTCTGTACGTTATTTAAAAGTTTTTGTTTTAATAAACAAAACAAGTTTGTCCTTAGATAAAAACCTTTATCATACTTCATGTCAATATGCCAGATTTTGATTGGTTAATACGAGGGAGATAATTTATATAGATAGTTTTACATGCACAGCAAAAAAAAAAAACTTTTAAAAACCAAATGACCAGCGCTTTTATTGCTGTTCTTCATCACAAAGTCACAGTGAGGCCTTCAACAAGGAGCAAAAAAGCTCTCAACTTATGATTTTCCCCTCATTTGGATTTTATTGTTCTAATTGTTATCATACAACATTGTCAGGGACATATCTTGTTTTACCTTTTTTAACAGACTCATGATATTTGGTATGCAGGTGTATTACCATAATGGCATGTGGCGTATCATCATGACATCATGAAATGTCGACGTTTAACCTCAAGGTTACATATATATTTTTTTGGGGGGGGGGGGGGGGGGGGCATAACCCTATCCAGGTCATAATATGTGTATCCTTTAAAGTAGGCTTTTGGTGCATGGTTATGTATGTGCAACACCTGTAGACAATTTGTCGCGTACCAGTTGTAGATAAAATGTGACCATGATCTTTGACCTCAACGTCAATATAATTGATGTTTGATGGACATCAAAAACTACATATATTCTCATTTGCTAAGGTAAGACCATTGCAGTGCAATTTTGGATTTGTCCCTTGAAATCCTCATGTTATAAATTGTTATAGATCTTAGAAATCGTTTAGACCCCCACACCTTAATCCCACATACACCCTGTTTAAGTCTCCTGGGGTCATACCTGCCTTCTTATATATATCATTTATTGTTAAGTATTTGGAGAAATGTTTGGATCCTCAACCCATTGTATTTTCTGATTTGTCTTAGGAAGATATTTCCATTGCACTATATGTATTGTCCCCGGGGTTGCGCCTTGACCCCGTATACATATATATCGTTTATTGTTAAATGTCTCAAAATTGATAACAGCCCCATTTTAAAATCATATTTATTCTGATGATAAGAATCAAACCTTCCTAGTTTTCCATATGGTTTGTCACGGGGCATGTCATCATGTCCCGACCCCTCATAACATAAATTGTAAGATATCATGAAAACTGTTTAGAACGTTCCGTTGTTTCATGGTCTAACCTCTTTTATTGTTAATTGTTATATAGCCAAAAACCTATTTAGAACACCACCAGAAAACCGTTATATATATTGTACTAGTATTCTTAAAATACTACTATAAAAGCTTTATAGTGCATCATGGAATTAGCCCTGAGGATCATGCAAACACCATTATGTCATAAATAGTTAAATATCTTGAAAAGTACTTAAATCCACACCCCTAAACCTTATGTATTCTTAATTTTTAAGAAGAAAAAAACTTTCCAGGTTTTATTCTGAGCGGTCATGCACTACCCAGTCATATCATTACATAAAAATAATTATAACTTCTCAGATTTTCAAATCTTTCCCATATATTTTCTAACAACGATAAATTGCCTTTTCTCTACCGGTATGGCTTCAATAGATGAAGGGGAGAATATGGTTTAGTTCACCAAAACAGTTCTACCTAGTTTGCTTTAAGAATTCAATTCTTTTCCTGTAAATGAAATTAGTAATGGTTATCTTCTTTCTAGAACAGTTTGTTTCACGTGTTTTATATCATCAAAGTACTATTATCATCATCATTTCAAATGATATTAGAGAAATAACGAAAACCCAGAGGTATTTCAAAATTTAAAATTTAATAGCAAAGTTTGAAAATCGAGATTCAAATTCAGTATTTGAATTGAAATTTGAGATATGCTTTTAATTTGTGAAGCTATGAAGACTTAGTAAATGTTTTTAAAAAAATACGACTTGATGCCATAACAATTGATCTGAATGATAGCAGGTTTAATCAAAGTTAGTGACATTTAACTAATATAATACCTAAACAAGATGATTAAAGTTCAAGTTTGTCCTCGTGCTCTGACCGTCTCTATTTAAAACAATAGTGGGTGAGATCTTTGTAAAAGGGAACGGGGATTCCAGCGTAATTTTTGCCGATATGTACGTGATTTGATAAAAAACATTTCCAGTTAGATCTTTATCTATATTGAGAACATATTTGTTACGTTTGGAGGACGTGTTTTTCAACAAACAACCGGCATTCCCATGGGAACCAACTGTGCCCCTCTTCTTGCCCGACTTGTTCCTTTATTGATATGAGGCTGACTTCATACAGGAACTTCTTAGGAAGAAAGTAAAGAAGTTAGCATTATCCTTTAACTTTACTTTCCGCTACATAGATGATGTTCTCTCACTAAATAATTCAAAATTTGGTGACTATGTAGAACGCATCTTTCCCATCGAACTTGAGATCAAGGATACAACAAATACAGTTAAGTCTGCCTCATATCTTAACGTACATCTAGAAATTTACAATGAGGGTCGGTTGAAAACAAAACTTTACGGCAAAAGAGATGAATTCAGCTTTCCAATTGTGAATTTTCCATTTCTATGTAGCAACATTCTAGCAGCGCCTTCATACGGAGTATGATGCAGTTGCTGCGATATTCCAGGGCCTGTATTTCCTATCATGATTTCCTTGATAGAGTGTTGCTGCTCACAAGGAAGCTATCAAACCAAGAGTTCCAAGTGGTGAAGTTGAAATCGTCCCTTCGTAAATTTTACGGACGCAATCACGAGTTGGTTGACTGTTATGGGATATCCGTTTCACAGATGATAGCGGATATTTTCCAAATGTCGTAACTACAATTCCGTCCCCTTTTCCCCGAATGTGACCTACCATATTAGACTTATTACAGGGTTTGTACGAACATGAGCAACACAATGGGTGCCATATGTGGATCAGGATCTGCTTACCCTTCCGGAGCACCTGAGATCACCCCCAGTTTTTGGTGGGGTTCGTGTTGCTCAGTCTTTGGTTTTCAATGTTGTGTTTTGTGTTCTGTTGTATGTCTATTTGTCTTTTTCTTTTTTAGCCATGGCGTTATTTACGACTTATGAGTTTGAATGTCCCTTTGGTATCTTTCCCCTCTTTTCCTCATATCCATATGACAAAATAAAATTACCGGCATAGAGAAAAAGGTTTGCTGTTGCTTTTTAAAATTTTAGCTATTATGTTTGTTTCTAGATTAAATTGAATAACGTTTCCAAAGAAGTAAAACAAAATTAATGTTGAAAACAATGGAAAGTTATAAAAAGTTGATTGAATACAATGTAAGTTGTGTTATCTTCTTGAATCTAGAAACACTTTAACATAGTATGATGTCATTCATAAGCTGCCGTTACAAACAATAATTTCAGAAGGTCACAAGTTAAGACATTTGTAAGCAAGGTTGATGGACTATATACATATAATACATGGTCCTGTCTCATCTTATGAGATGTCAAATAATATTCTATAATATCACAGTATATTTTGAACTAAAATTACACAGTTACAATATGGAGGAAATATGCCTTTAAGGTGTAATACATAGTACGTCACATCTGTTTTCATATGAAAAAGGGTCGAACAAAATATCTTCCTTTGAATTTGATAGTTGTATAGAAATTAACCCTGCATTTCATTGCAGAAAAAAAATTCTGAGTCATAAACATATATCTTCAGTGTTTAAAAGCACTATTCTTTTTTTGTTTGGTGATTCTATCGAATATTTTGGAAACTTGAGGTGACATGGTTACTAAAGCTTGAAAACAGGAAAAAAAGGATGAATATTTGATTGTTTTTAATTTTTAAAAATATCTCAAACCTAATCAGCAACAAAAAAATATTAACAAAAATACCGAACTTCAAGGTAAATTAAAAAAAGGGAAGTCCATAAGATTAGACAAAACCAAACGCTTGACTATTTCAACTAAAGGAACGAAAGCAAAACAACTGTCCTATTTCTGACTTGGTAAATGTATTTTTCGAAGAAAATGGTGGGTTAAACATGGTTTAATAGTTATATGTAGCAAAACCTCCCACTTGTATGACATTTGTTTATAGTTTCGTAATATTGACAAGCATGTTTCTGTTCAGATCTAGATATTTCAGATGATGTTTATATCAAAACGACCTTTAAAGACTAGATAAATTGTTTTAAAATTTAGGAAGTGAAGTACATCTATATTTGCAGATACATCAAGTTGTTTAGAGACATCTGGAATAGTATAGTAGGTTTTTCCTGGGACCTACTGAACTTTATGTTTTTTTTTTCATAATATAACAAAATTTAATTCATACGATTGGGAATTACATCACATTTTGATTTCAATTTTAAAGGGATTTAAGTATCAAGATAATGGTTTAAAAACAATTTTTTCTGTTTCTGTTTTTCGCGCAGTATATTATGCAATAACAATTAGAATATGAACAGATAATATTTCTAACCTAGAAGCAACTTAATGCAATTTCATTAAAATGAGATTGATTAGCAAGATGGCTTTCATAAATGATATCACCTACATTTTAAAGTATCAATCAATAAATGTCAATTATATTTGTATAATTATGTTAACCTTTAGTGTGTTGGCATAAAATGATTGCATATATCGAATCAAACATAAACATGCATTGCTAATTGTCGAATGTCATACGGTGACCTATACATGTAGATGCTACATATATGTACATATAGCCTTTGTAGTCATTTTGTCTCTGGTGAAGAGTTGTCTCATTGGCAAATATACCACATCTTCTTATTTGTATATATCATTTAAAAGATAAGACATCACATAAATAAGGACCACAAGATTTAATACCAGCAGGTCATGTATTTTGATATAAAAATAAGGAGATGTGGTATGACTGCCAATGAGACAACTATCCACCAAAGTTCAAATGAAGTAGATGTAAGCAATTATAGGCAACCGTACGGTCTTCAACAATGAGAAAAACACATACCGTATGTACGGCTATAAAAGGCCCCGACATGAAAAATATAAAACAATTCAATTGAGAAAACTAACGGCCTAATCTATAACAAAGCAATTTACGAAAAACGAGTATGACAGACATGAACCAACGGCAACCCCTGAACTACAGGCTCCTGACTTGGGACAGGCACATAAAGAATGTGGCGGGGTTAAACATGTTTGTGAGCGCTCAACCCTCCCCTAACCTGGGACAGTGAGCTCCAATTCTAAATCTTGTTAAAACACATCTTTGAAGATATGGTAATTTCAATAAGTATGGCTCAAAATTAAAGTTTGGTTTGAATAATTGATAAGTTCTAGTATGTATGTGCCTATCCTAAGTCAGGAGCCTGTAATTCAGTGGTTGTCGTTTGTTGCTGTGTAACATATTTGTTTTTTGCTCATTATTTTGTACATAAATAAGGCCGTTAGTTTTCTCGTTTGAATTGTTTTACATTTTTCATTTCCGGGCCTTTTATAGCTGACTATGCGGTATGGGCTTTACTCATTGTTGAAGACCGTACGGTGACCTATAGTTGTTAATTTCTATGTCATTTGGTCTCTTGTGAAGAGTTGTCTCTTCTTATTTTTATATTCACTAATTTCATAGTGCTATTAATTCTTAGAACACTTGGATAAATTAAGATGCTTTGTAGGTCAGTTTACATCCCTTGACAGTTACGCATTTCTTCTCGGTTTACAATACTATATCATAAACCTATAAAACAGATGTTTCCTTTGTTCTATGATACAATGTTTTGATCATTCTGAATGTAACTAAATCTATTGCAATCGTTACAAATCATTGTTGAGTAATAAAGCTTTTACAAATACAATGTAACTGTTGAAGCCAATACTGTTTTGCTTGATTCTATTTATTATGTTCGTTTTGGAGACTCAGAATAAATTTTTCAAAATTATTGCAGCTATGTTCCTTCACTGACCCATTGAAATACCACTTTATAGATAGTATCAACAACACTAACATTTATCTTCCTTTTAATTAATCATGGTATAATTTCCAATTAAACCAATGGAATTAATCAACATGTTCGTATTCTCGCTGTTTTCAATGATAAGTAATGTTTTTACTTTTTATAGTCTGAATACCTTGATTACATTTACTTCCACATTGTTAATTTCATTTCCTTAATGATGACGTTCTGTCAGCTTTTCTTTTCTGAGTAAGTACAATGCATGTTTGTGCAGTGACGTCTCATATATATGTAATGTAATATTTTCATTACTTAAAACTTTAACAACAATGGTACAGATGTCCTTAATTGTTGAAGCTTTACTAACTTTTATCACAAATGTTGGAATTTAATTCAGAATGTGTGATTTCATTTGCATCAATTCGAAAATATAATTTAGATTGCATACAATTATAAATCTTCTTTTTTGGCTGCAGAAAACTAAAGACAACCCATTAAAGATATATGATTTAGCAACACAACTCCCACCAGGAGTGAATGCCGTCGTGTTTTTCATGGCAAGTAAATATTTGGTAACCAGTCGAATTCGGTGATTTCATAGACGAGGAATATAAAAACTTATCAATACCAAAAAGTATATCCATCCAAATATAAAATTACAACTCTACCTATGACGCATACCTAAACAAATAATATTCAGAAACATTGATATGTTATACATAACATGCATGAAACGAGCAAGACTTAAAGTAAGACTTAAAGACGTAAAGTGAAGTAGGATCTGCTTACCCTTCTGGAGCACATGAGATCACACCGATTTTCGGTGGGTTTTGTGTTGCTCGGGTTTAGTTTTCTATGATGTTTTTGTGTATTTTTCATCATTTTTATTTTTTTGCCATGGGGTTGTCAGATTGTTTTCGACTTATGAGTTTGGAATATCTTGATAAATCATGTTGATGTCTTAGACTAGGGTTGCAAATCTCTCAGGCAAAAATGACATCAAACCGTTTTGGGTTACCACAGTGTTACGTGTAGTGCAAGTGACAAAAAATAAAAATAAAACCGATAGCAAAAAAAAAAAAAAAAAAAAAAATATAAAACCCAACAAAATAAACATGTCGATAATTTTATATAATCTTAAAACTTATATACAAAACGATTCTAGAAAGAAAAGTGTTATTTAAGTTATTTCATGAAATAGATAAAAATGATCCTGGTGGATTTTATTTGGTAGCTCTCTCTGCAAGCTGCACTGTACAGTATTATAGATTGATACCAACAAATATTGAAATGTCCAGTATGGCTTTATATTATTGACGCACAAGATGCCACTATTAATTTTAGTTATTAAATTGTTTATATTAATTGCATTCTTTAGCTCAGATTGTATTGCTCTCCTGACTGCTATAATCTCTATTTCACTTGTTTTTGCGTTCGTGGAGTGCTTTTGCTATTTTTGTCTTCGGCTTATTATCTTATTGTATCCACATTTATCACCAATAATGTCATTTACTTATTCTTAACATATTGATTTTGCACTTATCGCTTATTCCTTCAGGACACTTATCAGAGTTATATATAAATATAAATTGTCAGTCGTTATAAAGTACATTAAAATTTAATTAGGATTATACATACTCGGATTTTTACCAATTAAAAAGGACACAATAACCTGTATAGTACTTTAAACCAACTAAATTTCGCGAAACTAGATGAGCGAGAGTAGACAAATAACGAGATTTTAAATAGTCGTGAATAGATTAACTCACGATAGCGTGCAAGCAACATGTTTATTTTTTAAACCTAAACGAGGTACAGTAGAGGCAAAAGTTTGAAGAGCAAAACATATACGCGTATAAGCTACACGGGTGTCATTCGGTATATCGAGAAAAAAGATCGCGAAAGAATACCTAACGGTGGTATTACGATTGGATCGTGAAAGCTCTGATATAGGATCATGAATTCAATCTTATCGAGAAGACATATGCAAGGTCAATTGCTAATCTAATATAATGAATTATACGGATAAATTTACAAACAAATAAAACTGTCTGTCAAAATGGTTCAACATAATGAAAAATCAAGGTTTAAAAGTAAACCGTTCTTACAAAACTACAAAAGGCAGATTGCTCCTTGACATTTCAATGACCTTAAATATGTAAACAAACAAGATTTTTTTCATAATTCGAATGACTAAACAACTTTTCTTTGATAAAATGTCATTCCATTTTAATGATTCAAATGGTTCTTACAGTTATTTTGTTTTAGGATAATCAGAAATTTTGCAAAAAATGGAAATATTTACAAAAAAAAAAGATTTATAGGATCGTGAAAGATCGTGTACCGCTTTTTGAAGATCGTGAAAAATCTGATTTTACGAAAACTCATTATTCAATTGTATGGTAATTTATATTTTTAATTGGTATAGCATATATTGGATTTGCATGACTAATACCGGTTCTCTTTTGTTGGTGAATAACGCTATAATCGTTCAATGCCATTGGATCTGATTATCTTATAATACCAAACCGACTAGGTGCCTTCTGGCAATATCAGTCCTAATTTCCGTCCTTCATAAGTTTTGATTTCTTATACAAATTTAAGATTGAGAATAGAACCTAATCGGCTAAATTGCAGTTCAAGCTGGGCATCATGCACACTCGATCCCGAGGTACGTTGATTGGTAATTTCCCCACTAAGTTGGTACAATGACGTATAGCTATTGTGAACAGACTGATCAAACAATCGAGTATAAATAACGTTATCTTGGTACTTTTTTTAGTTTATGTCAGCGCAGCCACGAAATAAACAATAAATTAGCCAATATTGTCATACAATGTACGCATGAACAATACTCCTTATAACTGAAGGTAACATCCCTTACACAAAAAAAAAAACCGTACACATGCATATATTTCCAGGGCGGATGCATTAAGCATTACAGATACATATATATATACTTTTACCTTTTCAAAAATTTACGCTCCTGAAGGTCATTTTATCTTTGAGATCTACTTATCTAGACACGTTTTTAGTTATTTTAATAACTTTGAAGGAAAGGTGTTGAATTATAAATTAGTGAGTGAAAAAAATGAAAGCATTAATGTCCATTCATATTAAAACAAAAACACACTTCAACTAGTTGCAAGTATATCAATTGGTTAATGAAATATTGTTTTCTGATTATTAAGACTGGTCCGGCGCGGGGCGTTTGCGCTTTTTGATAGGACATTTGCACTTTTTGAATGGACATTTGCGCTTGTTTAGGAAATTTGCACTTTTTGAAAAAGGACATTTGCGCATTTTTAATAGGACATTTGCACTTCCTCAACATAACATAAAAAATAATGTAATATAAAAACCATACATTTATATACAGCTAAAAGCACCAACCATTTTCCCATCATGCTTGTGTCAGATGAAAACAACAACAATCCAAGAGAGTTGATGGGAGTAACTTCCTTATAAGAACCATGACTCTTTCTTAAATTCAACAAGTACAGCAGGTGGTTTAAAAATAAAATTTCGGGCTTCACAAATTGAAACAATCTTAGATAAATTATGATGGTACAATTCCTCGGACTATCCATGCAACAGAATAACCACAAGAGGAATTTAGTTTCCAATTTTAATCCACTAATAAGGAAGCTAATTGAAGAATTTCGGTCAAAATTTAATAGTTCCATCCATAAAAGTTACGTTTTCTCTATCGTTTACCAAGAACATTACACTTGTGCGCATTACCATTACATTTGCGTGCATTCTTTTAGAGTGAAACTCAGGTAAATAAGGTAGATTAATATATAACTATTATTTTCGAGCAGGATAAGTCCGTTTTATTACGCACACGCACTTAGTTCTGGAACAATATACAGATAAAAATGCAGAAAAATAGTAAATCTAAAGATTAAAAGTACTAATTTCACCCGTCGTAACATGCTCAAAAATACACGTACATTTGTAGTACGCTTGGATTCTGCTGGATGCCCAAAGACTTGGAGGAAAATAGAAATCCGGTGAATTACCTTTGCAATTATTTACGATGCATCTCTATGAAATATCCCCCTGACTTAAGTGTTCTGTCTATACGGAAAGTAAATCCCCCCCCCTTTTCACCGATTTGTTTCTGACAAACGAAACTCCATGTGTGTGTCTTGGTGCAATTTTACAAACTGAATTACATTATTCATTAAATTGCCATTCGGTTGAATAATGAAACAGAATGCTATTTACTCTTTAATATTTGCAATTGTAAGCAAAGGCTGCGCGCAAACGTAAACAGAAATTAATGTTTGGTTTACACGAATATTTTTTTCTGAATTTCTCTTTTGTTCGGATGAACTTTCAAAGACTATGTGAACATCTTTCCATGACTATGGTAAATTTTCTAAAGATTACAGGTATGCAACTATTATAGCTAAAAAGCGCAAATGTCTTGTCAATTTTGTTCAGGTGTATCAAAGTTAAAAGCGCTACTGTCCTTTAGTGTTACAGATAAAAAAAGCACAAACGTCCTGCGTCTGTCTGGTCACGCCTTGTCTTTCACGACCGAGATAATGCGTTGCCCGATCTTTCACGATCAATTTTGATGAAAAATCAACAAAATTCAGTGTTTTTAAAAACAAAATGAACGGTTTCAATTGAAAAAACTTTTATTTTACTGTATTATCTGTCACACCAAAGATACAGTTTCAAACATATCATTATATATTGGAATGTAGTCATTATAGGTACAACACGTATTCTTTTTTAATGAATCCCATAGACTTGTGCTGCGCCTTTTGTGTTTTCTCATAAAGTACTGCATATTTTATTTATCTTATTGCACAGTATAATTGAGAAAGTTGAATCATTTTGACAGACTTTTTTTTCGGATTTGTTCCGCGTTTTGAAAATACAACAGATTTTTCACAGATTTTGAAGTAGAATTTCAATTAATTACATTCACGATCCGATACCAGATCTTTTACGATCCGATCGCAATGCTTGACCACCGTTAGGTATTTTTTCACGATCATTTATCTCGATATACTGATTGACAGCCGTTAGCCAGAGCACAAACAGAAAAGGGTCTAAACGGATTAGTCAAACATTCCTAAGGTGAACATTATCAGAAGCAGGTGCTGTCTCAGATTAAGCACTTTTGCGTAATTTTATGGACTGGAAATAAATTTCTGGCATAATCTATCGTTTAATTCATGCCAAAAACCAAAACATTTAAAAAGTTTTCTCTAAAAAAGAGTCGGAAGATTAAGAAAGGGTTACAAATTCACAAGTCACAGTGAAACCGTCAAATCCATGTCCAAACACGAAAAAGGACGAAAAAAAAACATAGAAAGATTTATGTACCCTTACAAACGTTGTTATACATATTTCCTTCTTGAATGGCTTCGTTCAATAGCTTTAAAGAACCATAATAAGCCATCAAATCGTGTGTAGAGTTTAAGGTTTTATCATAACGAATTCAAATCAATACGAAGCGGTGAGGAAGTACATTCTTGTAATACACTTTATTGTAAAATGAAATCTATTGACATCAAGTTGAGTAATAGGACAATTTAAAGGTGCATATCAAAGAAAGGCATTATCTAAAATCCTTTATAAGAATTGAATGCTGTAGCGCTTCTTGGTTCAAAATGTAACAGTCAATTTCGGTCATTTCGTTTAAATATTTTAAAACATCATCCAGTTCTGATATTTACATATTTTTGAAACCCCCCCAAAAAAAAAAAAGATAGCCAAAAAATTATGTTATTCACGTTTTGAATCTGAAAGTAAAATTTTGATACGGCTTATCATCACCAATAATGTCATTTACTTATTCTTAACATATTGATTTTGCACTTAAAGGTTTGAATATCCATCGTTATAAGTTCTTTCTAACTGCCTTACTAAAATTATATAGTATCATGATTAAAAATTATACTAGATAGATGATCATCGTTAAATAACGAAAAGGTGAAATAGATAGTGCTTTTCTGGTGCACTTTTATGCAACATCCACTCTTTATATACATATACCAATTTACCTCCTTGACAATGAGATTTTAATGTCGTGGTACGGTGTATGTGGAATTGTTCGTACTGTTGATAAATTGTAACTTGATAAGATCAAAGGAAATATACATTATCTATTACATAACTTGACCGTTTGTCCTTTATTGAAACAAATCTTTCACCTTAAGTGTTCTGGTTATGTAGCCAGAGAGATATATCATTTGATCTATATATTTCTTATTTACAAATAAAAAATAATAAGAAAAATTATAATTACTGCTATTGGAAGAAATTCTTCAACTTCGTACTCTATTTGGTCTTTTTAACTTTTCTGATTCGAACGTCACTGATGAGTCTACTGTAGACGAAACTTTCGTGGCGTGGAAGGTTTCAATCCTGGGATCTATGATGAGTTTATTCTGAACAGCAGTTATCTTACACTAGTCAAAACTTGTAAAGAAACTGTCGATAAAGTTTGGATTCTGGCAAAAAATACCTGTACCGAGTTAGAAATAGAACAGTAATATATCATTTGTTCTTATATATGATATTGAAATTTTTTTTTTTTTTTGCAATTGATACTAGACTTGTACTTGTATATGTCAATAACGACAGAAAAACATCAAGACATTAAAAGGTCACTATAAATCGTTAACAGTAGAAACATATTTGCATATTCGGGGGCCTAAAAAATATATGAATAAATTCAACAGGAACCATTGATTATTTGAGGTAAACGCGATGAATTCCTTAAAAGACAAACGGGATATCAATACATAAAAAAGAGGCGGATAATACCAAGGGAGCATTCATAAGCCGTAAAGAAACTGACAACGCCATTGCAAAAACGACAACAAAAAAACCCCCAAAAAAATAAAAACCGTCGAAACGACAAAGTCCACAAATAAACATACAGTAAACTTTATACTGAGCAACACTGACCCTACTAAAAGCATTATAATCTTTCATACCACATGCAAATTCTGCTTTATTTGCTACTAATATAATAACAAGAAATATTAAACTCATTTCCCAGCTTAAACTTATACCAGTGGTTTTTCAAAAAGTGAAATTTTGTTGTTTTTTGGTATTTGTTCCTTAATTTATTATATGAGTAAAAAGATAAACTCTACAGGATATATCGGAAAAATATTAAAACTATTTGAAAAAAAAACGTATTAATGCGCACTACATGTACTTTTAAGTGTACATGTACTTTTGTAACATAATATCATTTTTTTGTTTAGGCTATATGACGTAATTATTATAGTTTAGATAATTGATACATATAGGTTAGAATAATCAGATTTCAGATATCACTGGATCCCTTTTTCGTTTTATAGTATCTTTCATGACGGCAGCAATAACGGTAATATGTTCAATGCAAACACTTATTAATTGATAAACAACATTACTGTTGAATTGTTATTTTCTGTCATATAATTGTCATATAAGGTATAGTACCCAGCTGTGTCGTGTTTTTCTAGCGATTTTATCCGTTTCTTTTACTGTGGCAATGCTTCCTTTCGAGGTTAACAAACATACACTTATTTTTTTTTCTGGTAAGACGTGAAACCAAAATATTGAATAAAATCATTTTTTCTATATATATACGAAGACAAAAATTCAGCGTAAGAGCACATTTACAGACTCTGTACAAAAATACTTGTTGTTGCAGTTAAAATTAAATACATTGTGAGAATTAATAAATATTCATATGTCTGGGTTTTTTCGTTAACAGTCAAGGTTTTTTCGAGTGGTGTTCAGATTTATTCGTCCAAACTAAGAAGCGTGTATTGCTGTGGTTGTCGGTGGTTGTTGTCTGTCATAATCATTTTTCATTTATTGTTTTAGCATTATGCAGACTGTTGGTTTTCTTTTTTGAAATGTTTCAGGTTTTGTTATCCTGGACCCTTTTGAACTTATAATATGATACGAGATTTGCTCATTGTTGAAGGCTTTACGATGCGGTGATTATATAGTCCTTTGGTCTGTGGTGGTATTGTTTAATTGTCGATCATACCACATCTTCAGATTGTTATATAACTAAATTATGAGATACTGTAAACCAACTAATTTTCGCGGATACTTTATTTCGCGTTTAGCCCTTTGTAGCCAACTTTGCCGCGATTAACTTTCGCGATTTTTAAATTATTATGACGTATTGATATAAAGGAAGATAAAAGTTTAACAAATTCGCGAAGATGTATATTTGCGTTATTTTTAGACTCGCGAAAGTCGCGAAAATAAATCGCTTGCGAGAATAAGTTGGTTTACAGTAGTTGAACATCGGGATACTACCGTCACATTATCTTATATTCGCTTGATTATGTATTTTGTATGCATTTTAAGCAGATTTTGACCAGATTTAAAAATTTAATAAATTTCACGTTGGTTTCATTTGTCTTGTGTAATCTCTCGAGAGATCTATTTGGACTTTGCACTATGCATTTTCCGTTAAATCATTAGAGAAGCTGATTTTACCGCTTTAATTTTTTGAATACTTGTCAAATATTTATCCGGTCCCGATATTTCAACTCCGCAATTTGAAGTTTATCTATTAAACAACATCGAGTGGATATATATCGTTATCAACGCTGTGGTATAGTAGAATATATATGTACATTACATTTGGACTTAAATCGTAGAATGTAATATTTTTGTTCAATATATATAATTTGAATGTTATACAACTACCTTAAAAATCAATGGGATCCTAGATATAAGTCCGATCCGTTTCGTTTTTCTGGAAAACCTCCATGATGTACGCTAGAGGCAAAGGTTGCAGGGCCCAGCATATATACGTGTGTAAGCACAAAAATGGAAAGGATCTAAACCTTTCTAAGGTCAACTTCAACTTTAAGTTGCAGCTTCAGATTGAGGATTTTTGCATAATTATATGAACTGAATATAAATTCAGACAAAATTTACCATTTGAATCATGCCAAAAAACCAAAGCACTTTAAAAGTTTTCTTTAAAAAAGAGGTGGAAGACACAAAAAGGGTTACAAAATCCACATGTTACAGAGAAACCGTCAAAACCATATGTCTAAACTAGAAAAAAAAGACGAAAAAACAAAAAAACACATTGAAAAATTTGTGTATTCTAACGAACGTTATTATAAAATATTCCTTCTTAAATGGCTTCGTTCAATAGCTTCAAAGAATCATTATAAGCCATCAAATCGTGTCTAGAGTTTAAGGTTTTATCATAACGAATTTTGAATCGATACGAAGCGCTGAGGAAGTACATCCTTGTAATACACTTTATTGTAAAATGAAATCTATTGACATCAAGTTGAGTAGTAGGCCAATTTATAGGTGCATGTTAAAGACAAACATTGTTTGTTAATCTTTTATGAAATTGAATGCTGTTTAGCGCGTCTTGCTAAAAATGTGTACACTTGCTTTCATTTCGTATAAAGTTTTTAAAACACGTTATTCAGTTCTTATATTTACAGGTTTTTGAAACAAAAAAACTAAAACATATGTATATAATTCACGTTTTGAATCTGAAAGTAAAACTTTAATAAAGAATAAAATACAAGTATGAGTAATATATGGGTCAATAATAACAGCCACATTAAAGAAAATTTTAAGAAAAAAAAATGTTTCTTCTGATAATATAAATTTTGTTTCTATTGTTAAATAAGGTATTTTTTTTATTTAATTGTGATAAAGAAAAGGAAATTTCCAAACTAACGAATATGGATTATGATTTTGCTCATGTTGTTTCAGATACGTTTGAACTATCCAGTGTAACAAACTTTTTCTAAATACCTCACTGTGGTTATATAGTATCACAACTATAATATATAAATGATAAGCGTTGAATAACGAAATGGTAAAATTTTATGCAACATTCACTCTTTGATATACATATACCAATTACCTCCTTTACAATGAGATTTTAATGCCGTGGTATGTGGAGATGTTCATACTGCTGATCTATTGTACATTCTGGTGCACTTTTATATTATATTCACTCTTTGATATACATATACCAATTTACCTCCTTTACAATGAGATTTTAATGCCGTGGTATGTGGAGATGTTCATACTGCTGATCAATTGTAATTTGATAAGATCAAAGAAAACATGCATTATCTATTATATAATTTGACCGTTTGTACTCTAAAGAAGCAAATCTATCACTTCAAGCGAAAGGTACATAGAGGGATATAATTAATAGCTTTTAGTATATATATTTTAACTATGATTATGATTAATTTATAAGTACTGACAAGGAAGAGAAACTGACCAACAGTTATTTTACACAAGTCAAAACTTGTAAAAAAAATAAGACATTAAGAAAATCCCCATACGACATTTAACAGTAGAAAAAATATCTGTATTATAAAAAAAAAAAACAAAAAACGAATAAGACCACCAATAACATGTGGCACTTGTCGTGTAACTAATTAAGGGCTATTATCACAACAAATGTTACTTTAATTCTGAAAGTATTATAATTATTCACATTGCACGAAACTCTTCTTTTTTTGCTGCTGATATGATAACTAGAAATATTACGGAATACATTGGAAAAATGTCAAAACTGCTTCAAACTACTAGTTAATGTGCGTAAACTTTAAAGAGAGAGGCGAAAGATATCAAAAGGACATTCAAACTCATAAATCGAAAATAAACTGACAACGCAATGGAAATAAAAGAAAAGGATTAAAAGACAAATAACAGTACACAAAACACAACATAGAAAATCAAAAACAGATCAACACGAACCGCACCAACAATCGGGGGTGATATCAGGTGTTCCAGAAAGGTAAGCAGATCCTGCTCCACATGAGGCACCCGTCGCATTGCTCATGTAAGTACAAATCCGGTGGTTCTGTAGGTCACATTCAGGGAATAGAGGACGGCATTGTGGTTACGACAATTGGTACATATCCGTCGTCATCTGTGAAACAGATATTCCATAACGGTCAACCAACTCGTGATGGCGTCCGTAACATTTTCGAATTTTCGGGATGATTTCAACTTCATCACTTGGAGCTCTTGGTTTTAATAGCTTCCTTCTGAGCAGCCGCCCTTTAAGTGTACATATACTTTTGTAACATAATATCTGCTTATTCGTTGGGCTATATGACGTCCTTATTCGCTCTACTATGCCTTTCATGACGACAGCAATAAGAGAAATTTGTTCAATACAAAAGCTCAATTAATTGATAAACAACATAACTGTTCAATACTTGTTTTCTGTCATATTATTGTTACTTAAGGTATAGTACTCGACCGGGTCGTATTTTTCTTATGATTTGGTTGTTTCTTTTAGTGTGACCATGTTTCTTCTCGTGAATATGATGTTTTAAAATGCCAAAAAAAAAAGATACATTTATTTTTTCTGGTAAGACGTGAAACCAAAACCCTAAGTATATAAAAGGGTTATTGGTATTAGTGATGATAAGTTATTATGACTAATAATACATTAGTTTGGGTTAAGTTAAGTAAAGTGATTAAGCAAACTTCCTATACATGTAGGATAAAATGTGATCTATTTATGGATTTACGTTTGAAAAAAACATGTTCAAATCAATTATTTTTTTCTTCAAAATACAATATCAAATCAAGCAAATAAAATTGTTAATAATGATTTTGATAATGCTGTATTTACACAATTCATCAAAAACATTGACGTTGATTTGAATTGGTTGCTTTGTGTCATATCAATTAAGCTTGTATGTGTATTCTTTGTGACCGAATACACATACTTAAAAATATTAACAAAAATAGGGGAAGTTCAATCATAAATCTTCACAAAATCAACCCTCGACTTTATCAATCAACGGCACGAATGGAAAACAACTGTCATATATCTGACTTGGTACGTGCATTTTCGGACGAAATTGTGGGGTTAATCCTGGTTTTATTGATTAAGTTTTTTCGATTTCAATTTGGTTCTATTTTAAGGCAAAGTTGACCTTAGATGATTAAGCTCTTCAACTGTTTCGGTTCTTATACATCCCTCGGATTTCAAATGTTTGGCATTGAGCGTTCCTGATGAAGGTAAATCCAGAAAAGCGCTTCGGACGCATGAAATTATTAAACGTGTTGTTTTCAATTTTTTACATCACTGGGTCGATACCTCTGCTGGTGGACTATCAGTCCCCGAGGGTATCATCAGCTCAGTAGTCAGTACTTCGGTACTGACGTGATTTATAACAAACTTTTCTAAAATTGTCCGTTAATAAATTTTGAAATTATAAAGAAACTAAGGTTTCAACTCCTTCAGGCAAAGTTGACCTTAGATGAAGGTAAATCGAGAAAAGCGCTTCGGACGCATGAATTTATTAAACGTGTTGTTTTCAATTTTTTAATCGTTTTGGAAAAGAAGAACAGTGAACAAGTTTGTCTATTGCGAAGAGGAATCCTATTTAGCCTATGTATACATTCTTTGTCAAACAGTAACATCACACCATAATAGCATCCTTCAATTATATATCTATTCAATGTATGAGTGCCCTGTTGTTAGTTCTTATGTACGTTTCATAAAGGATCATGTAATTTCTATTGTACAATAATACTGCGAGGTTATGGTTAAATGTATTTAGAACGGGAAAATAGTATTTAATTTAAATCGAAAAGGATTAAATAATAACTCATCATCTTCCGGAGCACATGATAGTTTTGCTTTAGTTTTAAGTCTTGTTCTTTGTGATTTTTTAATTTTCTATGTTGTGTTATAAATACAAGTAACAGTCTTTTTCAACTGATATTTATAGTTTGATCATATATTGTGCTGTTACACCACTGTTCCAGGTTTTGGGAGGGTTGCGTCCTCACAAACATGTTTAACACCGCCACATTCTTTATGTGCCTCTCCCAAGTCAGGAGTGTAGTTCAGTGGTTGTCGTTGGTTCATGTCTGTCATATTTGTTTTTCGTAAATTGTTATGTTAAGGCCGTTACTTTTCTGAATTGAATTGTTTCATATTCTTCATGTCAGGGCCTTTTATAGCCGACTGTACGGTAAGGGGTTTTCTCATTGTTGAAGGTCGTATGTTTTTTTTTGAAATTTGGTGGATATTTGTCTCATTGGCAATCATACCACATCTCCTTATTTTTATATTGTCAATCCTTTGTGATGGAAAACGTGTATCAGTTTACGTTAGATAAGATAATAATCAATTACCAATTGAATCTCCTCTTGTTTGCAACCTGATCACCCGATATAATTCAAAAACGCATTTTATAAGAGTAAGAAGACAGGTGTCACATATGGGAGTAGGATCTGCGCACCCATCCGGATCATCTGAAATTACCCCTGTATTTAGGTGGCCTTTTGTTGCTCAGTTTTTAGTTTTGTATGTTGTGTTTTGTAATCTGTTGTTTGTTGTTTGTCTTTTTTCGTTTATTTATAAAGCGTTATCAGTTTGTCATAGATTATAGTTTGAATATCACTTTGGTATCGTTCGTCTCTCTTTTAAAACCATAACAAAATAAAAATAGAAAAATGAACGCCAAAAATCGAATACCCCCTTAGGACGGATGGTAAAATAATCGAGTATGCTGAAGGAATAAAAAAAAAATGACTTACCCATTTCTTTTATTTTCTAACGACAACCTACAGATGCGTATTGGTCTTTATACACATCGTACTTAACTCTGTATGTAATTTCAAATTATTGATTTAGAACTATTAAATCCTGTGTTATGTTTCATCTAGTTCTGAAATTCTCTTTGTCTGTAAAGCATACATAAGACTCGGAGCTATTTATCTGATACGGTGCATTAAATGTAAATTCAGCATGATCTAAGGATTAGTATAAGGATGACATATCTAAGGTTTGTCTCGTATATAAGCTGTGTTGTCGACAGTAGCTGACTTATGGTCTTATTTCATCGAACAGTTTCCGTATGATCTAAGACACGTTAATTTATTGATAGCATGAATGGCATCTTCTGCCTGGTCACGGACAAAAAATAATTGAAACACATAATAATTAGATAGAAATGTACTACACGATTCGATATTACTGGAAAACACTTCTTTTTTCTATTTGTTTGATGTAACTCAATCAAAGCAATACATTTGATACGAAGAACGCTAAACAAAACAACGTGCGCTAAAGGAAACGATATACGCTAAAGGAGCGTTTATGATATCGGTTATCTACGGTTTATGGTATATATTATCGTTCGTACTTGGTACGTTTAGCTTCCGTATAACGTTCGTGAAGCGTTTCGTTTGCGTTCGTTCATAGTTCTTGTAGCGTACAGGATTCGGATATCATTCGTTTTGTAAAATTTTACGTTACACGGACATTTACGACCGATTTTGAGTGCGCAAGACACGGGTTATCTTAAAAAGTCATCTTTGAGTACGCTCGAGACCAATTTTTCGAAGGCAAATGTATATGATGTTTGGAGAATCAAACCAAAAGCTCAAAAATGAACTAAACTAAACAGCCAATTCCGTCAAAGTTCAAAATAATAAGCAGTTTGCACACTAGTTTAGGCATCAGAAGCCATTGGGCTGTTGGCAATCCTCGTTCAAATAAATAAAGAATTAGAATACATTTAAAAAATTTCTTGATTAAGAAACAATAAAACCGATGACACGGTGATGATTTCACTTTTTAACTATTGTATCTTTTCTAGGAATAACATACCCGCATCCTATATATATAGAATTGAGAATGGAAACAGGAAATATCTCAAAGAGACAACAACCCGACCACAGAGCAGAAAACAGCTCAAGGCCACCAATTGGTCTTCTACGCAGTGAGAAAAACCCACACCCAGAGGCGGGCTTCAGCCGGCCCCTAAACAATAATGTATACTAGTTCAGCAAAATGGACACCACACTAGACTCCGAAACATATAAATAAACCAAAATTTTGAAAAACAAACAAGACAAACAAAGACTAGATGTTCATGACTTTGGACAGGCGCCATATGTACGGTATCTAGATTTTACAGTTAATGTGTTGTTAAATGATTTTTAACAGTATCCCTCCTGAAGTTTTAGGGGTTTCATTTACTACATTTATACTGCACGTGAAACAAAGGAATATTCAGATTAAGTTTTGTTGTTTACAATAATTAACCGCTGTTTATATTTGTTTTTTTTTTGTTTCTACATCTTTTCTGGACGGTTTGCACCTATTTAGATATATCATTATATTAGTTCAGAACGGTTATTCGATCAATAACATAATACTTGCTTGGATGTGTACTGATTGATATTTAAGTCATTAAAAACGTGTTTTTTCTATAAGTTGAAAGTTGATTTTCAACTAGCTTTTAGAAAATGTTTGTACTTATAGATCTTTTATGTGTGTCTTTTTGTTTTTATTTGGTAAGTTGTTTTGCGCTAAATACCAATAGATGAATCAAGCAACTGATTTTTATAGTTTGTTTAATTGCATTGTGCGTGGTTAGGGTAGTAGGTTTGAGCGATCAGAAACATGTTAACCCCGCGACATATTCAACATTAAATGAACTCTGCAGTTCATGGGTTTGATATGACTGAATATTGTTTTTTTTTAATCTGTCTATTTAGAATTCTATATACATTTGTCACTTTTTTCATCTTTATCAATAAACACAATGCCCTCAACATGTTCCACCCTCTTTTCTTTGCAGGTCTAATGTACATATATAACACTCACCAGTTTATTATAATAAATGATCATGATGACTTAATAAAAGCCGAAGTATGTCCGAAGTACAGTTTCCGCGTCATCAAAATCGCCAATCCAACGCAAATTTGTTTTCTGTTTTACTTTTATTTTGGCATATCATTGCAAATACGCAAAGTTCATTTCACAAAATTAGTTCTTTAAATTTTAGAATTAAGTTCTTACTTCGAAATTATCGATAGATGGTAATGTTTAAAACGGCCATTTTTATGAGGCACGAATTCCACTGATTAAGAAAAGACATAGGGTGAATAAAAATACTATCAACAGTATTTGTTTTGCAATGTTCCAATAATTTATTGTAAGTACTTAATGTATAATTCGAATTTGTAAAGTAAAAATAGTATCTTCTTATTACAATGACATTTAACCAATCACGACATGTTCCACCCATGTTCTTTCACTAAAAAATAAAACATTTGGTGACTATGTTGAACGCATCTATCCCATCGAACTTGAGATATAGGATACAACAGATACAGTTGAGTCTGCCTCATATCTTGACTTACATCTAGAAATTGACAATGATGGTAGGTTTATAACAAAACTTTACGACAAAAGAGATGATTTCAGCTTCCCAAATGTGAACTTTCCTTTTCTATGTAGCAACATTCCAGCAGCGCCTGCATACGGAGTATATATCTCCCCGTTGATACGATATTCCAGGGCTTGTTTTTCTTATCATGATTTCATTTATAGAGGTTTGCTGCTCACAAGGAAGCTATTAAACCAAGAGTTCCAAATGGTGAAGTTGAAATCATCCCTTCGTAAATTTTACGGACGTTATCCCGAGTTGGTTAACCGTTATGGAATATCCGTTTCGCAGATGACAACGGATATGTTCCAATTGTCGTAACTACAATCCCGTCCCCTTTTCGCAAATGTGACCTAGCGAATTAGACTTATCACCGGGTTTGTTACATGAGCAACACGACTGGTGCCATATGTGGAGCAGGATCTGCTTACCCTTCCGGAGTACCCGAGATCACCCCCAGTTGCTCAGTCTTTGGTTTTCTATGTTGTGTTTTGTGTACTGTTGTGTACTGTTGTTTGTCTGTTTGTCTGTTTGTCTTTTTCTTTAATAGTCATGGCGTTATTAGTTTATTTTCGATTTATGAGTTTGAACGTCCCTTTGGTATCCTTCGCCTCTCTTTTACAGATTTTAATGATAGAACACCCTTTACTTAAAAAGCAGGCAGCACTACACTCGGAACAAATGTCATTCAACAATTACACTGATCGACTAATGAATGGGAAACAGCCATAAAAGCCATCAGTGCAATCTAAATTAAACATTTAGGCAATGAAATTTATTCCAGCATACTTGATACTGAAATAAGCGCATCCTGTCTACATATAAACAAGAAGTTAATGTTATCAATAAAGCTATAAAATTATACATGGAAACGAGACTACCATATGACACAGAAACCGACAACTCCCACACTTAATAAAATACAACTCTGTAAAATACTAATTAACAAATGTTATCAAACATTCAACCAATACACTGTAAGAATCTCATTTGGAGAGGAAATACCATATTGTAAACATGTGTTTTCAATATTATGGTGTAAGGATTAACCTGTTCCGGTTTTATTTATATTGTTTTCTTGACTGACTTTTGATCTCTGTCGTTGTAACGGGAGAACTCTCCAAATAATTAAATCAGATTTTAAAATTTGTTGAAGCAAACTAAACATTGACTTTTTTATTATTGAATACAACAGTTTACTTTTCTGCAATTATGTCTGTTCATGAATGATTTCTAGTTAAAGAGATTTGTTTCCCTGAAATATAAAATATCCAACTGCTCATATTTAGAATTGTTATTGGTAAGTTCTATCTCAGTTTCTGGATGATTTTATTAAATCGTCACGTCAAGATTTGGTCTTCAGCAGTCATGTTGGGGATTATGAAAGAAACATTGGAACGTTTGTATTGTTTTTGCATTTTCACAAGTCTGGGCATTTTATAGCTTACCATTAGCTCATTGTTGAAGGCCATACGTTTACATATAATTTCTTAAATCTACTTCATTTGGTCTTTGGTGGATACTTATTTTATTGGCAATCATAACAAATTTTCTAAACTTAATATCGGAAATAAAATTGAGAATAGAACCTCCCCCATACCTCTAGCCATTGTAGAATAAACAAACACACAGCAATACGCAATTTAAAATCAGTTTAAAAGAAATCTGAGCAGAATAGGTAACAAAAGAAGCTAAGCAAAATGACAGTGATACATAAATTAACAAAGGACTACTAGCCGTTACTGACATGCCAGCTCCAGACCTCAATTAAACCTCAATTAAACTGATTGAAAGATTATGTCTTTATTAAGACTTTTTGTGCCGACTTTCTATCTTGAAATATATTTTGACAGGAAAGCAACACATTATTTCGTCGTAATTTTTGCGATGTCAGGTTTAGTTTCCCATAGTGGAAGCGGAAGATAGTTAATAAATATACACAAATCCTTGCGTCTTTTATACCAGTTAGATTAAAAACAGGGAACCGTTTTTAACATAAGCAGAATGTCGATTTAAGTTTCCACTAGGAACATACGTTGACATTTACGAACACAATATGTCAGCGAAGGTTAAACTAAAACGATTTCTTAACCGATATTAAACAGCATCGGTATCAATTTCACTAAAAGTGATATTTCGTCGTCTTTGGTATCTGTTCTTTGATTTATTATTTAACGATTAAAAGGGTCAATTCTACGTATTATTTCGGGAAAATGTCGAAACTATCTGAAAATACTTTTTTATGCGCACACACTTTAAGTGAACGTGTATTTTTGCAAATAGTTTGTAATATATATATATCAATCAAGGTTTTTTCGAGTGTCGTCCAGGTTTAATCAAACAAAATTCTTATAGGTTAAAATGTGATCTAAATGCATTTTCAATCGGGAAATCACGAAAGTAATTCAACTCAAGTACTTTTAAAAACAAGAATGTGTCCATAGTACACGGATGCCCCTCTCTCACTATCATTTTCGATGTTCAGTGGACCGTGAAATTGGGGTCAAAACTCTAATTTGGCATTAAAATAAAATGATCATATCATAGGGAACATGTGTACTAAGTTTCAAGAGGGACGAAAGATACCAGAGGGACAGTCAAACTCATAGATCGAAAACAAACTGACAACGCCATGGCCAAAAATAAAAAGACAAACAGACAAATAATAGTACAGATGACACAACATAGAAAACTAAAGACTAAGCAACACGAACCCCACCAAAAACTGGGGGTGATCTCAGGTGCTCCGGAAGGGTAAGCAGATGCTGCTCCACATGTTTTCAAGTTGATTGGACTTTCAACTTTATCAAAAACTACTTTGACCAAAAACGTTAACCTGAAGCGACCAAAAACTTTAACCTGAAGTGCGACAAACGAACGAACGGACGGACGGACGAACGGACAAACGGACGCACAGACCAAAAAAACATAATGCCCCTAGGTGGGGCATAAAAAAACAATGAAAGAGAACAGAGAAAAACCATGTGCTATCAACGAAATTTAGAATACGGTATTTACATCTTTCATAAAACAAGTGTCGGTCACTTGTATTGCATGCTTTGAGTCACATCTATTAAAAAGTAAAATAATAAAAATACCGAACTCCAAGGAAAATTCAAATCGGAAAGTCCCTTATCAAATGGCAAAATCAAAAGCTCAAACACATCAAATGAATGGAAAACAACTGTCATATTCCTGACTTGGTACAGGCATTTCCTTATGTAGAAAAGGGTGGATTAAACCATTGTAAGAGTGTATATGTGTTCTTTATGACAAAATACACGAACTAAAACAGTATGAACAAAATGTTCGAACTCCAAGATAAATTCAGAAAAGGGGTATTCCATAAAACCTTACAAAATCAACGCTCGACTATATCAACCAACGGAACGAATGGAAACAACTGTCATAACTTGGTACGTGCATTTTCAGAAGAAATTATTGGGTTTTATAGGTAAAGTTTTCGATTTCTTTTTCTTTATCGTTTTTGTTGTGGAAAAGAAGTGCACTGTACTATTTTGTCTATTACGAAGAGAAATCATATTTAGCTTAGGCATACATTCTTGGTCATACAGTAAGTAACAACACCACAATAATAGCTTCCTTCAATTATTTATCTATTCAATTTATGAGTCCCCTGTTTCGTTAGTTCTTATGACTTCTCATAAAGGATCCAGAAATTTCTATTGTACAATATTAATGAGTGGTTATGGTTAAATGTATTTAGAACAGAAAAATAGTATTTAATTAAAATTAAATGGATTAAACAAAAACTCAATCATCTTACGGTGCCCCTGAGATCACCCATATTTATCTTTAGTTTTAAGCGTTGTTCTTTGTGCTTTTTAATTTTTCAATGTTGTGTTATTAACTATACCGGTAACAGTCTTGTCTATTCTTTGTTATGAAAAAAGTGTTTCAGTTTACGTTGGATAAGACATGAATCAATTACCAATCCGCGTTTGTGTGATACCTGATCACTGGATATGATTTAAAAACGCATTTTATAAGAGTAAGAAGACATACGTCAAATATGAAGCAGGATCTGCGTCCCCTTCTGAAGCAACCGAGACCAACTCTGTATTTTGGTAACCTTGTGAATGGTTTTCTGTGTTGTGTGGTGTATACTGTTTTTTTGCCTTTTCGTCGTTTTTCGTTTTTTGCCATGGCGCTGTCGGTTTGTCTTCGAATTATGGATTTAAATATCCTTTGGTGTCTTCAGCCTCCCTTTTAAAACCTTAACAAAACAAAAGGAAAGATATAAATTGAACGCCAAAAAGGGAAAACACCTTAAAGATGGATGTTTATCGAGTATTTTGATCGAAATAGAAAAAAACTTACCCATTTATTTGTATATTCTTACAAAAACCTACAGATACATCTTGGTCTTTTTACATTACTCTGTATGTAATTTCAAATTATTGATTTTTAAACTAATAAATTCTGTGTTATGTTTTATCTAGTTCTAAAATTCTCTTTGTCTGTAAAGCATACATAAAAGACTCGAAGCTATTTATCTGACACGGTGCATTAAATGTAAAATTAGCATGATCCAAGGATTAGTATAAGGATGACATATCTATGGTTTTGTCTCGTAAATAAGCTGTGTTGTCGACAGTACCTGCTTTATGGTCTTATTTCAGGGAACAGTTTCCGTATAATTTAAGACACGTTAATTTATTGATAGCATGAATGGCATCTTCTGCCTGGTCACGGACAAAATTCTTTCAAACACATAATAAATAGATGAATAGTATATACACGATTCGATATTACTGACGCTTAACAAACGATATGTACACTAATGGAAACGATGTACGCTACCAGAGCATTTATGGTATTGATTATTGTATTGTTAATGGTATATAATATCGTTTGTTCATGGTTTGTTTAGCGTTCGTACATCGTTAGGACAGCGTTCTTGTAGCGTTCGGGGATCGATACATGATTCGGGTATCGATACATGATTCGGGTATCATTTGGTTTGTTAGCTTTTACGTTACGTGGACTTTACATGTACGACTAATTTTGAGTGCGCAAGACACGCGTTTTATTAAAAAAGTCACCTCTGAGTACACTCGAGACCAAAGGTTTAGAAGACTTATGCATTTGATATTTAAAAAAAAACAAAACAATTCCGTCTTAGGTCAAATCAATAAGGGAGTTGTCACACTAGCTTTACCGCTAGAACCCTTTGGGCTGTTTGTAATGCTCGTATAAATTAACAAAGTAAATAAATTAAAATGTTTTAAGGGCGTATTTGAAATGTATCATTTTTTTTAATAATATCAGTGTAGGAGCAATCCACTAGCAGCGTTACCGATCCAAATGATTTATCTTCAAGAATTATATAAAGTTTTCTAATCTCGAACCACATTCTATAAAAGATAGGTGCTTTAATTTTTTCTCAAAAATTGTCATTGATTAAAAACAAGATGAAAAATTTAATAGTAGTTTTTTCTATTGCACTGCGCAAGGTAAGGATGGGCTTGAGCGCTCACAACGATGTTTAACCTTGCGACATGTCCAACATATAATGAACTTTGCAAAGTATGATATGGTGGACTATTATTTTGACCGTCTTCTTTCAAAAACTCGATATGCTTTTGTCATTTTTCCATCTTTATAAATATACACTATACCCTCAACATGTCCCCCTTTATTTCCTTGTAGATGCAATGTATATAAATAACACGCACCAGTTCACCGAAATGAAAGATCGTGTTAACTAAATAGAAGCCGACTATCAGTAATAATCATGTCAAGTATAATTTCGATCGTCACGAATGAGTCTTTTGTAGACGAAACGCGCGTCAGGCGTACAAAATCTTAAGCCTGGTATATACGATGAGTTTATTTCCACGTTATCTAAATCGGTCACGCAACGTTTTCCATTTTCATTTTATTATAGTTTATCATTAAAAGTACACAAATTTCGTTTCAACCAAAACATGTCTAATTAAAGATCTTACTTCTAAAATCTAGATTAACGGTAGTGTTTAAAACGGCCATTTTTATGAGCCAATACGCCCGTTGATTGAGAGAATAAATAGGGTGAATAAAAGTTTGTGTGCGTTCAACAGTATTTATTTTGCAATGTTCTAATAATTTATTGTAAGTACTTAATGTATAATTCGAATTAGTAAGGTAAAAATAGTATCTGCTAATTACAATGACATTTAACCAATCACGACATGTTCCACCAATTACAGATTGTAATGATAGAACACCCTCTACTGAGAAAGCACCCAGCACTATACTCGGAACAAATGTCATTCAACAATTACACTGATCGACTAATGAATTGGAAACAGCCATAAAAACCATCGGAGCAATCTAAATTAAACATTTAGGTAATGAAATTTATTCCAGCATACTTGATACTGAAATAAGCGCATCCTGTCTACATAAAATCAAGAAGTTAATGTTATCAATAAAGCTATAACATTGAACATGGAAACGAGAATACCATATGACACAGAAACCGACAACTCCCACGCTTAATAAAATACAACTCTGTAAAATACTGATTAACAAATATTATCAAACATTCAGCCAATAATAGTCGTATTTAGATAAGAAATACCACATTGTACACATCTGTTTTCAATATTATTGTATAAGGATTTAAATAAGACTGTTCTGGGTTTATTCATATTATTTTCTTGACTGACTTTTGATTTCCGTGGTCCAAAATAAATAAATCAGGTTAAAAGATTTGTTGAAACAAAGTAAACATCGACTTTTTTTTATTAGTGAATTCAACAGTTTACTTTTCTGCAATTATTTCTGTTCGAAAATTGCTAGTTAAATGAAATTTCCTCCATAAAAAATAACATATTCAACTGCTCATATTTAGAATTGTTATTGTTTAGTTTTCTCTCGGGATATGGATGACTTATAGAACCAAGTCCTGTCAAGGCTCGGTCTTCAGTAGCCATGTTGTGGATTCTGATCAGAAATAAGAAGATGTGGTATGAGTTCCAATGAGACAACTCCCCATCCAAGTCTGGGCCTTTTATAACTTACCATTCATTATGGGTTTTGCTCATTTTTGAAGGATGTACGGTTACTTATTATTGCTTAAATCTACTTCATTTGGTCTTTGGTAGATATTTGCGTCATTAGCAATCATACCACATATTCTAATTTTTATATCGGAAACACGTTCTGTGCCGATTTTTTTCTCTATCCTGAAATTGCATTTAAAACGTGTATCAGGTAACAAGCAATTTGGACGGAAATACATTATTTTGTCACAATTTTTGCAAAATCAGGTTATGTTTTCCATAGTTGAAGCGAATGATATTTTTAAGTGCCAATCTGCTTAAGAATCAGGCAGTGGTGAAAACATGACAAACAAAAACCCACTCAAGTTGACATTAATTTATGTTCAAAATGTATAATAGTGCACGAATATAACATTCGTTTCCTTCTCCTGTTCTAGTAATTCAAGATATAATTTGGTTGAAATGCACTAGAAATTAGCAATAAAGCGGAGCTAACTCCGTAAATTGCTATCATTCTAACCAAAATTTATCTAGAGATTTCTCGAATTACCACACACGCAGAAACAAAAGACCTACCATTTCTAACTCAGGATGAGGGTAACTTCAAAATAGGATAGTTAGGTCGGTGGGTTTTTTCGGTCATGTTTTTGATTTTTTTCAAAATTGCCCGATTCTTACAAAGACTGGCACTAAATGAATATGCATTAATTCTTGTGTCTGTTATACAGTACCAGTTTTAAAAATACGGTAGCATTTACAGAAGAAGAAAAAAATTCAGCAAAGGTTTAACCTAAGGACTTCTGATATTACCATTTCAAAAGTTCCCACTTATTCATGACTGTTTTCAATTCCCTAGTGCTGAAATAACTTTGAGCTTTGTGTTTTAAAGAGAGGCGAAGGATATCAAAGGGACATTCAACCTCATAAATCGAAAACAAAAGTGACAACGCCATGGCTAAAAAAGAAAAATACAAACAGATAAACAACAGTACACAAAACATAACATAATAAACCAAAGACTGAGAAACACGAAACCCACCAAAAACTGGGGGTGATCTCAGGTGCTCCGGAAGGGTAAGCAGATCCTGCGCCACATGTCACATCCGTCTTGTTGCTCATGCAATTAAAAACCCGATGATATGACTTATTCGGTAGGTCACATTAGGAAAAGGGGACGAAATAGTAGTTACGACAATTGGAACACATCTATCGTTATCTGTGAAACAGATATTTCATAACAGTCAACCAACTCGTGATGGCGTCCGTATTTACGAAGGGATGACTTCAACTTCTCCACTTGGAACTCTAGGTTTACTAGCTTCCTTGTAAGCAGCAACCCTCTATCAAGAAATACAAGCCCTGGAATATCGTATCAACTGGGAGATATATACTCTGTATGCAGGCGCTGCTGGAATGTTGCTACATAGAGATGGAAAGTTCTTAATTGGGAAGCTGAAATCATCTCTTTTGTCGTAAAGTTTTGTTTTCAACCGACCCTCATTGTCGATTTCTAGATGTAAGTCAAGATATGAGGCAAACTTAAGTGTATCTGTTGTATCCTTTATCTCATGTTCGATGGGATAGATTCGTTCAACATAGTCACCAAATTTTGAATTATTTAATGAGAGATAATCATCTATAAAACGGAAAGTGAAGTTAATGGATACTGCTAACTTCGTTTCTTTCTTCCTATGAAGTACCTGTTTGAAGTCAGCCTCATATGAATAAAGGAACAAGTCGGCAAGAAGAGGAGCACAGTTGGTTCCTATGAGAATGTCGATTGTTTGTTGAGAAACACGTCCTCCAAACGTAACAAATATGTTGTCAATCATAAAATCAATCATCTTGATAATGTCAGAAATGATTAGTCATTTGATCAATCCATTCTTCAGACCTGAAAAACTGCTGCCGGGTTATCTAAATTAGAAAAAGATCCTCTCACTAAATAAGAAAATGCCTGTACCAAGTCAGGAATATGACGGATGTTTTCCATTCATTTGATGTGTTTGAGCTTGTGAATTTTGCCATTTGATAAGGGACTTTCCGTTTTGAAATTTTCTTTCAGTTCGGTAATTTTTTTATTTTACTTTTTAGAGCATCGACGTGGTTTTGCGGGATATTCAAAATATGCAACCTGTTCTTTGAAAGGGGTGTAAATGGTTCATTCATATTAGAGGAGGGTCACGTTTTTCCAGAGTCTTTTGTGAAGAGGAAGCTTATTTATGATCGTTGCCAATGCTATTTTGATCCTAACAAAAAGAAAGGACAAGGTTCACTTTAGATATGGCCAGAAATGGCCTTGAATTTCAACTTTATCAGAAAATGTCAAAATGGCCATCGTTTGGTTCTTAAGTGGGTTTTTTCAAAAGCCTAACCAATAGGTTAAACAAATCTGTTCATTGGAGTGCGTGATAGGCTTTAAAGTAAGCAAATATTGTCAAAATACGATGATTTTGTGCATTTTCAAATCTAAATTCTGCAGGAAATCTTGACCGCAACCTACAATCCACAATGTTTTGCAAGGAAAGGATGTCAATGGTGATTTTAAAACCATAGATAGACAAATTTTCTGGATCATGGGTGGCGGCCAAAGATAATTGTGCTAAAAACTGTTAACAATGATGGAAAAATTTGACCAAAACTCACGTTTCAACACAAATAATGCATAATTAAGGGGTCATTACTTGGTAATGTATTATATGGTGTGCCGAAAAGCAGTTATTTGTATCAATAGTCATATCACAACTATTTCTATGTGAAATTTGTAGTTTTTCGTTCTGATTAAAAAAAACCATTAGGGCCAATTTTAACCCTTCCTGAACCAACTTCGAGGAACATGTCAATGCTGGATTTGAATCCCTAGACACACAAATTTTCTGGATCCAGGGTGGCAGCCAAAGATAATTATGTTAAAAACTGTTAGAATGATGGAAAAATTTGACCAAAACTCACGTTTCAACACAAATAATGCATAAGTAAGGGGTCATTACTTGATAATCTATAATATAATGAGCCAAAAAGAAGTTATTAGTATCAATAGTCTTATCAGAACTATTTATATGTGAAATTTGTAGTTTTTCGTCTTGGTTAAAACAAACTATTAGGACCAATTTTAACCTTTCGTGAACCCACTCCGAGGAATATGTCAATGCTGATTTTGAATCCCTACACATCAAAATTTTCTGGTTCCTGGGTGGCGGCCAAATATAATTATACTAAAAACTGTTAAGAATGATGAACAAATTTGACCAAAACTTACGTTTTAACACAAATAATGCATAATTAAGGGATCATTACTTGGTAATTTATAATGTGATATGCCAAAAAGAAGTTTTTTGTATCAGCAGTCTTTTCACAACTATTTCTATGTGAAATTTGTAGTTTTCTTCCTGATTAAAAAAAAACATTAGGGCCAATTTTAACCCTTCGTGAACCCACTCCGAGGAACACGTCAATGCGACACAATCATTGACTAATTTCATTACTTGGGACAGGCACATGGAAATGTGGCGGGGTTCAACAAGTACTTGTTTGTCTAATTCTCTTCCCTCAATTTTTTATTTTTTCTCAGTAGACTGACAAAATACACATAAATGAATACGGAATACGAATCAGTACAAGAAAGACACTTAACTATATAATAACGGTATGGTAGATTACAATAAAATCATTAATAAACAATAGTATACCGAATGCTCACAGTTACTTAAGACAAGTTTAAATACTGAATCTGCTGAAAAGAAATCATTCCGTCCTGCAGTCTTATATCTCCATATACTTCGTTTGGCTGTCCTAAGCTACTAAATATTTTGTTCTTGTACATTTTCATTTCATTTTAATTTTTTTATCGTGAATTATATGTTTTGATATTGTTTTGTTTTCAGTTGCATTAAGTCTTAAGATAGAAAAATGTTTTTTTTGATTTTGTCATGTTACACAAAGTGCATATTGTTGGAAATTTTGACTATTCGGAACCACGGTGTTAAAATCTCAACTGCATATTACGTTTACTTCCTTGTTTTAATGTTAACTTCCTTTACGATAATTACAAAAAAAGCTCTTCATCAGTTCTAGCTTGTGAGTCTTGTCTTATAAAATTTACATGCTGCATAAATATGTCTACATCTCTGGGTAGTAGAAGATTAAACGTACCATAAAAATCATTACGCCGGCTTATCGGTTTATTATCTCATATCAGATCATTCTGAAACGATTTAACAAAAACCTAGAGATGTGTAGAAAATGTTCAATCATAAATCTACTTTGAAATTGAACTATTATATTAATAGAAGACTTGGTATGATTGCCAATGAGACAACTATCTACCAGAGTCTAAATGATATGAACGTAAACAACTATAGCTCAACAATAAGCAAAACAATGTTTTTTTAATTAATAAATATTAAATCAATTTTAGGATTTTTCGTCGTTGGTTAAACTTAGGGTCTCTCATGATAATGATATCATTAAGCATTTGATTAATACTCGACATCTCGTATGTGGTACATAACGTCTTGTATAATTTTCCTCATTTGTGTCTTATTACGAGTTTAAACAAGCAGTAATCTGACAAGGTGCACATACTGAAGAAACTCCACCTTCACATCCTGAACATGTATATTAGTTAAGAGCCGATTTATTGGTGTTCGTTTTGTTTTGTTATTTACACTTCTGATTTTCGTATACTCGATACTAATGAACTTATTTAAGTGTGGAAAACCTTTGGTAACTAGTTCTTCAGTATTTTCCTTTCTCTCTTCCTTTATGCACTGTTATTGTACATTAACAGAATGTTTCAGAGGAATCGCAATTCTTGTATTCTATACTTTCTTCCGAAAAAAATTTGAATTATGATAATTGCATTAATCTCTTATTCGAAATACGATGTATATAAGTCTTCTCCCTAATAAATGGATGACGTACGAGATTAGTTTTATGTCGCTTGTGTTCTTTTTGTTTTACGTGCTGTTTATGTTATTAGTACATGTAATATGTCTGTTGTGTTTAATTATTTTACTCTCGTGATTTTCAAAGCTTTGGATTACGTTTGGTTTGATCAATATTGTTGACGTAAATTATACCATGTGCTATGTATCATTTCTTTGAGTTGTAAATTAAACAATCTCAGAAATACTTTATTCTCTAAATATTTTAAATGTTTTTCACCCGACTAATCGAAATTCGCAATATCCCTTGTCTCAGTGTGCTTGTTTTTATGAACAACAAATGTCCAATCTCATTAGGGTTTGCTTATATGAAAAAAACACTAGTTTTACATGTGATTACTTTTTAAATCCTAACCATCACAAAAAAGACAGATTGTCAAAACTGACTAATTATATATACTACTGTGGTGATGTGTTCAGTATACAATTTGATGAGACAGGCAGTGTAAGAACCACTGGTTGATTGCCTTGATATAATCAGAATTATAAACAGTGGTTAATGCGTAAAACAGATACATATATAATAATGCACTGATTGAAAGTGTTATAGAAATGATATAATATGATCTATACTTTGTATAAGCTTTATTGGTATTTGTGCGTTTAACCAAAAATTAAGTAAAATTTATTTCCTCACACTTTCCCATGGGTAATATTTTTTGTCGTTTCAAACTTTTTGGTTTCAAGCGTACCAGTACCTGATGACGGTTATTTCCGGAAACACGTGTTTTGCCAACGGAAATCATAATAATTTTCATAATATTATGTATTTTATATAAGTTTTGTAATTTAAAAAAAGTCGAAAATATGCAATGCCATGTCGTTTCTTGACAAGATAACGAGACATCATCAGTGCAAGATTACACTTCATTTTAGATTGATCGACTATGTCATAACTACATACTGTCTAAACTTTCTAATATATAATACTTAGAAAAAGTATCAGCAATACCCCATGTTATTATAAAAAACATGTATAGTACCCACTGTATCTCATATATGTATAGTTGACATTTTAAGGCTAAGTGTAATGTAAAGTTCAAGATTCAATTGATTTGTTTAAAATTTACTTTTTATAAAAGGGGGCCACTTTGATAGTTCCCTTGCATTATTAGAATTAGACTTTAAACAATTGATATCAGGATATTTATCGTCATTATGGACGATTGGATGTGGAATGATTGGTTGTAGTCGTTTTTCTCCTCTACGTTCATCTTCGCTAACCAAGGTTTACGATCGAGTCCCTTCCTTTCCATCCTTGGCAGATTAAGACAACATTTGTGATAAAAATGTTGCGCCATCTACCGGTAGATAAAAGTCACGCCCATTCCTATTACATCACTCTTGACCAATGGCAGCACTTGAACCCTCTTCAGTGTGGGGGTGTAAAAATGGTTGCGTCTAGTATTTACAAACGTCATAAAGCTGAAACCGAAAATATACGTTGACATTCCAGCATTTACGCAATAAACATACCCAAGAACTTCTATTAGTTGATTGAGAACTTTAAAATTGTCACGTAATGTCGTCATATATCTTGGGGGAAAAGACATGTTGCACAATCAGCACGTGGCAATTGTTTATTAACATTTTCTACATTTACACGTGATCATCTTAATCCGTCAAGGGTGGAGAAGAGGGGACTGGATAGTAACCCTTGGATAACAAAGATGCTCTACATTAAGAAAATGATATATTGAATTGACTGAAATAATAGATAATGTGTAGTATGATTGATTAAAAATACAACAAAACAAAAATAAATAACCCCAAAAGACATATGTAGTTAAGTTCCTGTCGATTGAATTCACTCCTTGTCAACTGTGTTCAGGTGATGATGATAAAAATTTACAAGAAATGAGCAATTGAATTTATTTTTAAATTATTTGAAAATATCAAAATGCACAGCTGTTTATAATGAGATATTCAGGGACATCATAAAACAGTTTGCGTACTGCACCTGCATTGATTAATTGCAAGAAACTTTGAGATGAACGATTATATTTCAATATGCATGATATAAATTAACACGAGACTAAGTTCTGTAAGTCTTTTAAATGACATCAAGTAAAAGCTTAGACCGCCCTCTAATTTTATCCTGCGCAAAAAGCTTCCTGTCAATACTGTCAGAAATTTGATAATTGTCACCACAAGTTGAAAAAACCAACAGAGCAAGGTTATAGTTATCCGAATCAATACAGTTAAAGCTGAATCTAGATAAAATCCCCGTAATAATGGTAATGTCGTATAAATAGGTGGAAAATATACACACAACATGCTGCTTGTCAATTCTTTATCAGTCTCCTTTGGTCATGTATCTCTTAAAACTTTCTTAAGCACTAATACCTGTACATCCCTGGCTTTCAAATATTTGGATTTTAGCGTTCCTTATGAAGGCAAATGCAGAAAAGCTCTTCGGAAGTAAGAAATACATAAAGCTTTATTTTCATTCAACAGTTTTTTTTATCATTAAAATATCTATAATCCTACTACTCTGAAAAAAGTTAATACAAATGAAAATGTATCATTATAATGGTTGAATTTTTAATTTGCGAATCAGTTGTATTTACAAAGTGCAAACTATATGCATGTTAGTCGTCTTAGAAATGGATGACGTGCGATATTCTTTTATCATGTGTATGTCGCTTGTATTCTTTTTGCTTTCGTGCTGCTTTCGTTATGATTATATTGTTATGTTTTATTCTATTTCTCTCGTGATTTTCGAGGCTTTAGATTAGTTTGGTTAGATCAATATTAGTTACGTTAATTATACATTGTAATATGCATCATGTATATTAGCTTCAATTTTATTTGTATCTCTTTGTGTTTTAAAATTAATTTATTTCTGGTATTCTCTCAATAATTATATTGTTTTCCCCCTCGAAGAAATGAAATTCCTAATTATCATTTTCTTTTCTGTAAGTAAACCTTATCAATTTGGTTGCTTTTAATGATCATACATTGTCCAATCTTATGAAGCGTTATTTTCATCAAACTGTGTTTTTTGTCATTAAAATTTTAATCATCCTACTACTTAGAAAAAAAAAGGTAATAAGATATCATTGTAATGGTTGATTATTTAATTTTCAAAAGAAGAATACAAAAAAGAAGATAATAATGATTAATATTACGGATTACAAATGTGTCGAGTTTTGTGATTGAATAAAAACACAGAGATGTCAGTATATATTCAGGAAACTGCCGGGGTATATACGATGTTTTTTACCCCAATTGGAACCTCAACAACGTCATCACAACGAACGTTACTATGTTTATACAGAACACATAAAGAACGTCAGAGGCTCACAGAGGGCAAATAATGACGTGTATCTGTCAATAATAGGGTTTTAATTTAAAACCACGCGATTTACACATCAAATACTTAATTAATGTCTTAAAGTGTTATTACAAATTATTGCATACACGATAGAACTATTTTCACAGCAAATTACAAAATCCTTCACGTATGCGTAATATATATATATATATACTGCATGGTAAATGTTTAACAAATACCTGGTACTGGGAAAAACATTAAAGAAGGGGTAATCCGTAATATATGTGTTATTCAGGTCTCAGACAGGGTATATAATGTGAAATCCCCTTCGCCTTCGGCTCAGGGAATATAAACTCTAATCCGGGAATGTCACAGTATATACCCTGTATGAGACCTGAATAACATATAATACATGGTTGTACCGTGACCACCCTTTATTTCCAGTATGTTTGAAAGTCCAGAAAGTTGGAATTGATGTAATTTGCGTTCACATTACATACACATCGTGAACATTTCTATTGGACAGATCTGTAAATGTTTTTATTCAGTTTAAATATAACCGGAAACTAGCGCTTTTTATACGTTAAGATAGTTCTAATAACCCTGTTCTTACAAATTTTCATGCAAATGATATGCTTCATGTATTGTCATTTAAGTTTTGGTTTTATTGATAATTTGGAACCTTTAATTAGAATTGTTAAATACATTTGCGATTTTTAAGTGCATTCAATACATTTGTACTTTAATCTGCAAGATACACAATTTGCCTCAACTTGGAAAGTTTACAAGTCACACATATACATTTCCCATATCTATGTTCAGTTGTACGTGCTTTAGTTCATACAAATTCGTTGGATATCCCATTATTTGTACCTTATACTTTAAAAAATTTCTGGTTTTATCCATGTAGCGCCATAAAAAATGCTTACCCCTTCTTCCTTTTTTTCATAATTCAAATGCATAAAGTTCAAAAAGCTTTGTTTTAAGTTCTTATAAAATCTTTGCTATTTTCTGAATAGTTTTTGACAGAAAAAAAGGTAGCAATGTTAAAAGTGGGAAAAATCTAGAGAGAACCATTCCCCTCTAAATTTTAAATGGCTTATATATATCTCAAAAACAAGGATACGGACCTCTCATTTTTTAATTTATTTTTAGTTCTTTAATTTATGTACTTTAAAGTTATAACAGTATTTTTAATTGCTTGTTATTTTTTGTAGCAGGGTAACAAACTCCCTGAAAACAGACATCAAAGGCTTGATTTCCTATGCTCGCCTTAAAATAATCAACTTTTTTATGATTTGTATTAATTAACATATGTTTTATGAAAGTAAAAAGAATGTCTTTCGATATGATTCGTACAATATGTATTTCTTTAATCTTACCATGGACAAGGTTGGCAAAACTGTCAAAAAATAGAACTAATAATAAATTTTTATTATCTTTTTTTTATGTCTTAAGGTCATAAATAGACCATGTAGCCATATTGCCTATTCTCCGATGTTACCACCAGGAACAACGCCCAATACGACTGCCTTTATAGATTTTTCGACAGTAGCAAGATGGATGCATGATGCCGCAATCCCAGTTATTCCAGCAAACTGCAAATTAGAATAAAAAGAAAATTGAACAAAACCAATCAAAAGTCACTAAAACTATTACGTTAATGTAAACAGCAACACAAAATGTAAATGTCTAGTTTGGTATCTACTCATTTGCATCTTATTGACTGCTTCTTTTCATGTGAATACTAAGAATAAGGCGTCAAATCCCTAAACATTTTGGGTATATTTAAAGGAAAACATATCTCATCTATTGTAACATAATTACACAGACAATAGAAATTGCACAAAACAACTTGTCATATTATTTAAAAGATTTAGTATGGTTGTTCACCAAGTTCGATAATAACGTGCAATTTTTTTCATGCATTGGACATATAGTGAATACTGATGTTTATTTGAAAAATTGAAACGACAGAAAAAGTACCAATACATAAGTATCTGCTCTTGATATAGATATAACTCATTAATAATTATATCCTCTAAATTATATTCTGTGAAGGTGCACTTAAGTCATATACATGTACAAGAAGTAAAAAAATCAATGTAAGAAAGCAGACAAACATACACGTCTCGTAATAACGAAATATAAACGTGCTGTGTTGCCTGTTTACCGATAGAGGAAATCTGAGACAATAGAGACAATCAAGACGATTTTCAATCTACTTCATACAAATGGCAATTATTACATCAATTTGTAATTATTGCGTTTTGGATAATAATTTCTCAACGCTATACTATAGTTTTGATCTTCTATTCGAAATTTGTATCAATCATCATCAATATAAGATAAGTAAAATATTGGATGTTTAACATCTAACATACATGTACATACAAGACATAAATATGCCTTTGAGATATTGAAAAAAAATGTTGTCGATCACGTTTAGTTCTTTTTCTCTACATTGCGCTTTCTTGGAGGAGCCGAACGAAAATACAACAACTTGTAATTTTTGTATTAGACTCAGCTTAAAGAACGAATACATGACTCCGTGAAAGTGTAAATACGACGTTAACGAAGAGGGTTCACTAATATAAGGAAATTTTCGATTTTCCATAATTAAAGTTTCTGGGAACACCAGGAAGGCAAAAATATCTTATTCTGAAATTCTCGGTCTCACTATCATAGATAATACAATATTATCTTAGATAGATTCCTAGCACTCCTTTTGTAAACATGTGTGCACTACTTTTACGAAAGGAAACGGACTAAAAGTCAACCAATTGCATACAAAAGATAGCACAGAAAAATAAAATTTAATCTTACTAAAAAAGGGTAGTAAATTATATGCCCCCAAACGGAAATCAGTCCCTGTATATTCCACCAGTGGCTTCATGACAGATGAAATTTCGGTGTAAAGCGTGTATGGGTAATAAGTTCTAATTTCACACAAAGAGAAGCCCAGGATTCTGCAAGGCTGACCCAAAATAGAACAAATGGTCATCTATTTTGTAACGGTCACCCAATAATGTTGACGTCTTTTCTGTAAGACTGTCAAGCAGATATCTTTAACGTTACCATAAAGATCCTGTAGAAACTTAACGAATTTGAATGTAAATTCCATGGCCAATATACATAAATCGCGGAAGAAATTGCATTATCGTTCAACTCAGCATTTATTTTTTGTACAAAACGATATCGCTCATTTGAAGAAAAATGTCAGTTTACTGCGTCGTAATTAAAATTTAAACATTCTACTGTAAAACACAATCATTGTATTGTCGCCGCTGTTTATATACCCCGTACTTTAAAATACGATGCATGTTTGACTGTTTCTCTACATAAGATGAAACTTACATTTCTTATAACATTGTGGTCTAGTGAAAAACGAGTCCGCTAAATCTGTAAATAGAGTGATTAATATCTTATGAATGTGCATAACGTAAGCAATTAAAACGATTAAATTGTATTTAACTAATATTGAAATTAAAAGTTTTGTCAAACTTCATGTTTACTGGCGAAATTTGTCCTTAAAAATATCGTGTCTATATAGTTATATACTTAATTTTCTTTTCACATCATTTTATCGTTTTTATAAAAACTGAAGTCAGTGTAACCATGAAACTTTTAAATTGACAATGAGTTAAATAAGAAAAACAAATGTTGTATAATAGGAACTCACCAAAAGAACCAATCAGGACCAAAAGCACAACAACAGCCATCAGAGCATTCTTTGTTCTCATCTTTGAACTATGTGAATTTCTTAAAATTGAGAAAGGAAAACATTTAACAGATACATTTCTTAATCATTTGTCCTTGAATTCTTTTTTGGGGGAAATATATATGTGATATCAAAATCATCGTGCGGGAACTTAATCACAATTGGAAGTGACCGCTTTAACTAAAGGTACATTTGACTTAAATAGATTTTATTGTCATAAATTTTGAACAAATACCGGGAAAATGCTTTCCATTTGATATTCATGATATTTACAATTCCGGATACTGCAGTTTGGTACTGCATTAATTTTGTTGTTTAGAATTTGTAATTGCACCAATATCATTTGTAATCAGAAGTTGAATATTTTTGTGCATATAACACCGATATTCTTAACTGTATTATGAAGTAGGCGTGGGAAGTATCTTTTTTTTATATGAACAACTGATACACTTATCCTCTAGAATACGCAGTATAAAATTCTTCGGGCCTCTAAGGAATTTATTCTCTTGGATAATTACAGCTTAATTTTCCCCTTCAATTTCAAATATTTATTACACCAGAAAGGTATATTCCAATGCAAGTAAAGAAGCTACATATATTCTTATTGTATTTACAAAAATAAAGTTTACAGAGCGTCAACAACTCAATGAGTCTCTCACTAAACGCACAGCAACATACAAATAGTGCAAGTGTTATTTTCTTAATTTTCGTATAATTCATATAAAATCATGATAGAAGCCTTAAGCATGTGCTTTTTCTTATATTTTGGAAACAACAGTATACTGTAATGAAATACGCTGCATTTCAAAATGCCATTGACAATTTGATGTAAGAGCACTATACTTTTATCAAGATCTCAAGGTAAGATTCAACAACTTTTCTTATGGTCGGTAATTGATAAACAGGGGGTCTTTTCACAAAATATCTTAGAACTAGAACTGATCGTAAGTTATACTGAAATGTTTATGACTTATGATGTATTGAAATTGATCAAATGTCTTTGTTAAATAGTAACAAACAAACATTTTTTCTCATCTACTGTTGTTTTCAGATAACGAACTTTCAAAAGTATATTTAAACGCGCTAAACGATTTATCAAATCTTACCTCTTCAATGGTATAATGTTAAGGTGTCCAAATGTTGGAATAAGGCATAGCTTGGCAAGTCGTCTTTTATATGCAAAATTTTACATGAAACAAGACAACACAATGTACGCTGTTGACATGTTAAAAATAAGTTTGATATGGCAATCAATCAAGAAGGTTGATTGCGGTAGTGGTCACATAAATAATTACATTGATGCTACAAAAAACTAAAACTTATAATATCAGTAGACAATAGCTAAGAAATGTTTGTCATCATAGGAATTAATGTAAACGGTTAAGGTTTTTCATTTCGTTTTTCACTCCTCATTTTTAGTCGTTTTTTATGAAAGCAGACCTTATTGATCATCATGGTTTCTTTGATCTGCAACATAAAGCTACATGTATCTTTGAATTTGTTTATTGTTCTGTTTGCTGGTAACCTAATTTTTTTCACTAACAGGTGATTCTTTTGCATTATTCCTGTGAACCTATATGAAGTCTGCTTCATATAAATAACGGAACAAGACGACAAGACGAATAACACAGTTGGGTTCAATAGGATTGTGATTTTAAAAACACTTCCTTCAAACGTAACAAACATGTTGACAATTATATAATCAAACATCTTGATGATGTCAGTTGCAGAGAATGTTTTTTTTTTTTAATCTGAGTTTTTTTTTACAAAGTATGACTTATCTCTTTCTTCAACTAGATATTTTTATTTACGTTGGACATGAAATAAAGTTGAAGTAACCCATTCAATCTGTTTTTAAGTGAATAATGCGAAAAAGTAGTGTAAATGATAAAAGAGTCAAATGTTTTAAGACTATCATACAACTACAGATACTTAGATTTTAGTATCCACATACGATTTCTCACTGCCCTAGAGCAGATAGTTTCAAATTAACTCTCAAGCAAGTGTTATATTGCTGACCAAATAGATGTTGATAATTAGAAAAAAAGTTGCTTGGGGCCTTTGGAAGAATTAGCAATATGACGTTGTTGGTAAGGACACTGATGTAATTTGGGTATCCAGTACAGTGAGGGAAGATTAAATGTTCAGCTCTCAATCTTTGTTTAATATTCTAAAGGAACATTGCATGGAACTACGACTGTTCATAATGTATAACATTTGTCAATTAGAAGTGCAAAAACTTAAACATTTGCGTTATTTTAAAATTGACCGATGAAAACTTAACCTAATAGTATATTTGTTGTGAATATGAGGACGCAATGCACTAAATGATCTTATCTTTTGTCAAAATGTTTTCAACAATTAAAAAAAGTATATCATATCTTATATCAATTATATGTTATAGTATTATTGTCAATAACATAATTCCCGCAAAAACCTTTTTTGATTTATGTACATGGTATATGTATTAGGTAGACTGGTATACTGTTCATTATCGTTCATAGAATAACATTTCAGAAATGTATGTTTAAAAAAATGAAAAATATTTAAGAAATATTTTTTTAAAGTTTCCGTGTGCGGACTTCAATCGTTAATTCAGCTGTTATTAACTGAGTTTCCCGGCGACTTGATAACTGATTTGGAAATAAGATAAAACCGAAGTATCTACAGTACGGATATTCCTATCATATAATGCTATGTCTTAATGGGTAAATTCAATAAATAAATATACGTGATCTCTTCTTAGTGTCTTATAAAAATGCATGGAACGCTGTATTTATAAACATATTTATAATTACTTCAGACAGAATTATATTCTAAAGCAAAACCAGTTCGGCTTCACTAGGGGGGACTCTGCTGTAAATCAGTTAGTTGATATTTCGAATGATTTTGGAAAAGCTTTGGATAGTGGCAAAGAAATACGTGTTGTGTTCTGTGACATAAGTAAAGCATTTGATAGTTTGCGAAAAGGTCTTCTCATTAAATTACAGAGGTATGGTATATCTGGAAAATTACTTAAATGGATAGAAAATTATTTGAATGGAGGGTCTCAAAGAGCAGTTATAAATGGTTCAAATTCTGACTGGTTGTCGACTAATGCTGGTGTTCCACAAGGTTCCATATTAGGTCCTCTTTTGTTTGGTATTTATTAATGACATAGTGACTGATATCAAAGCCCAAAGTAAGCTTTTTGCTGACGATACAAGTCTACATTTAACTTGATAATCCAGTAGGAGCTGCAGAAATTTTCAATAGCGACTTGAACAAAATTTCACGAATGGTCCCAAAAATGGCTTGTAAAATTCAACCCTAAGAAAACTGAAACCATAATTATTTCACGTAAAAATACAAAATCTTATCACCCACCTTTAAAAAAGAATAACGAAGAATTACACGTAGTCGAAACGCACACGCATTTAGGAGTATTATTTTCTAATAATGGCTCATGGAAGATAATGTTGATTATATTGTACAAAAATCTTACAAAAGACTTAATATTTTAAGGAAAATAAAACACACTTTAGATAGAATGACCTTGGAAAAAATATATGTATCGTTTATAACACCTATCATTGAATATGCTGATGTTATCTGGGATTCAGGAAATCAAACTTTAATGAATAAACTCGAAAACATTCAGTTGGACGCCGATCGTAAAGTTACTGGGGGAACTAAACACACAAGTACTTCGATGTAAAATAACTTAAAAGAAACCCAATTGGAGAAACTTACATATCGAAGAAGTAAGCAATAATTAATACTGCTTCATAAAATTGTCAATAATAAAACCCCAAAATATTTGCAAGAGTTATTGCCTGACTATGTCAGTGGTCAACATGACCACAGTACAAGACAAAGTAATAATCTATGAGCGGTAAAATCCCGTACAAAACTTTATTCAGATTATTATCTTCCGTCATCCATCAAATAAAATCATTTGCCATTAAGTGTAAGAAATTGTGAATCGCTCTCTGTATTTAAGAAACATATTTGTAATCAGAACGAATGAATCCCTTTATACTTTAATGCTGGATGTCGAAAAGGCCAAATTCTTCATGTGCGACTAAGAATGAATAGTACGTAGACTACTAGTTCTTTAAACTGTCACTTGTTTCCAAGAAACTTAGTTTCTTCTCCTCACTGTCGCTGTTGTGACTTAAAAACTATTTCACATTTTTTATTATTTTGCCCATTATATTCTGACATAAGACAAGAAATGATAATATCATTTGGAAGCCTACAATTCACAGTACCAATGGACACCGAATTACGATTAAACGGCTCAAATATAATTTCAAATGAAGAAAACATTAGTTTATTTCTCATTGTACAAAGATTCATTATTAAATCTAAAAGGTTTACAAACTATCAATTCTCACAATATACCTGTAATCATTTCATCTTATTAGTTGCATTTTTCTTTTCTATTTCAGTTCCATATGAAACTCAGCTGACATTATCAATATTTTTATTATGTAACAAAGCATGTAGTTTTGATTTATTTGTGTATATTGTATCTAACTTAACAAGGAGACAGATTAACATAAGCACTTGTTGCTTGTTTCTGAATCCTATTTGTGAATGTGAATATATATTGTAATTGTATAATTCAAAATAAACAAATATTGTTTACACCAAGAACAGCACATTTGGGGAGAGATTTCGAGATATTACGTGCTTGTTATTTGCATAGAACCTTTAGAAATTATTGTGTTTGTAACAATCAAAACGCCGTATTAGAAATTTAATTTTTTTCCATAGCATTATGGAAAGTTTAAACATATCGCAATCCTCGCAATTAGTAAAAGCATTCTTTGTCAATATTGACCTTTATCTGCGAGTGAAAGTTTTACTCTTTGTTGTGAACTTTTCCTGTTGTAATGCTATAATGTTACACCAGTGTCTATGGTTAGGTGAATGGTAAATGCTGGCATACAACTTTAATACATCCAAATCATTTATGTACTGGCCCACTCGTAAACACATTCATTAATATGCAAAGTAAGATAAAAAAAATGCCGAGGTAGCCGCATCAACTCGAAATGGAGCGAAAGTAGATTCGACAACTTTATAAGTGTCTCCTGCTACACATTATTGCACGTCAATTCAAATCAACATCCAGTCAAAATGTTACAATAGGGAATATGACAATATCGCTAAATTTACAGATCAAACGGCTCTATTGGTAACCGTCAAATGCAAATCGCCTGTGAGTTGAGACAAAGACATATCGTATCGGTTTACAAGTTTATGATGGTGACCATAAAATATATGAAGTGTTGATATCAATCTCTCTTTATTATTACCCTACTTGAGAAGTTTTTGCCAAAAGATAAAAAGTAAATGACGTTCTCTAGAAGTCTGTTTAATGTGTTCAAAGAAGAATAATCTAAAGAAGAAAGACGTGCATAAAGAAACCTACGGAAGCCGATAAGGGTCATTCAAAAAAAATTAATTTATGTCGTAATTACGACATAACGACATCGCTATGTCGTATTAACGACATATTATGTGGAAATAACGACATCGCTATGTCGTAATAACGACATATTATGTGGAAATAACGACATCTCTATGTCGTAATAACAACATATTATGTGGAAACCCACTAGTTATTTTTGTTTTAAAAATTATAAGATTTAAATTTGATTATACAGATAGTTATAAACATGTCACAGAATATAAAACCATTGCTTAGTTATAAATTGAAGTTTAAGTACGAATTGGTTTACTAACCAATACCTGAAAATATAATAATTGTATGAACAAAGATTTCCTTGCACAATTAACGGAAAACGAACTGGACATCGGTCACTACATATGTTTTGTTTAGTAATAATGAATCGAGAAGGATACATTTGGAGGGGGTGTGATAAGAGACATTTGTTTGGCCCCTGAAATTGCACAACTAGTAAAAATTATGCAAACGGATGTCAGTTTGAATGATAATTAAACCAGCTGATATAATCTGTCAACTCAAAAAGATATTTTACACACATTAACATCATAGTAAAATACATTGTGTAGCAAGTATTTTTGGGTAAGGCCTTGGCTCATATCAAATTTGTTATTTATTTAATCCATGGCATTATCTGAAATGTTGATAGCAAATTAGACGTTATGCTGTTGTCTTAATCTTTTGTTTCGAAATTTGCATGTTAACTGTAACTTATCTTGGAAGTTGAATGGACCAAAATCCGGATTAGACAAAAAAATCGAAAATTAAATCACAAAAACAGAGAAATTACAGGGTCCCACAATCAAATTACTTAATTAAAAAAATGAGAACATGGAACCCTTACCCCCATCCGCCCCGTTAAAAAGTAAGACAGCGCAAACCAAATGAAAATTATAAACAGAGAAAGTAAACAAATAAAAAGAAGGGAGCAGTTAGTCATTAAAATTAAAGTACAATTATGTCGAGAGAGAAAACAAGAGAACAAAAACTCGAATGTAAATAAATATATATATATATTTATCAAGTTACTACTTTTACAAGTTTTATTCCGTATTATTTGATGTGGTTTTATCTTATGTCTTTTGCCTGATGAGAAAACCTTGTTTTCGTGAAGACAATAATGGATGTGAATTTTTTGTAGATTTTAATGACATTAACGTAAAAAAACATAGGACAACGAGGAGAAAATAATTTTCTTTTATTGATTTAATATTATAAATGTCATTATAATTTATACAATGTTTACTTTGATTTAATGATATCAACAAGTTCTTATTTCACAACATAGTCAAGTTTTTTTTTTAATTTACTGTTCATAAAATGTAAAAAAAAAATAGATAGAACACTATTTATTTTTCTTTCGAAACTGTCGTCTGGCATACTAAATTCTAAACCTGGTCTCTAGGGTAAGTTTTTTGTTGCTTAAATGGATATATATATATAAACGGCAAGCCCTGTTGCTAGGACAATACATGACGAAAAAGTCTTAATGGCAACAGAATTTCGCATAACATTTGAACTGTATGGCGTAGTTATATGTTAGTATATGAGGCATATTACTATAATTGTCTGTATAATGTATAAAAAGGTCAGAATGCTATTATATTATAAAAAATAAGGAGATGTGGTATGATTGCCAATGAGACAACTATCCACCAAAGTTCAAATGAAGTAGATGTAAGCAATTATAGGCAACCGTACGGCCTTCAACAATGAGGAAAACCCATACCGTATGGTCGGCTACAAAAGGTACCGAAATAAAAAATATGAAACAATTCAATTGAAAAAATTAACGGCCTAATTTATAACAAAACAATTTATGAAAAACAAATATGACAGACATGAACCAACGACAACCACTGAACTACAGGCTCCTGACTTTGGACAGGCACATAAAGAATGTGGCGAGGTTAAACATATTTGTGAGCGCTCTACCCCCCTAACCTGGGACAGTGGCTTAAAAGTACAACATAAGAACTTACTATAAAAATCAGTTGGAAAAGGCTTAACTCAACAGATGGATACAAATAGAAAAACATCTACTTATACATCCCCACAACAAAAAGACACTAAGTACAGATCTGAGAGTACTCGCAGTTACTGACAGCTAGTTCAAAGCAAATAACAAGTAATAAAAAAAGCATGTATCTAAGCTAAAATATCAATCAGTACACATCCAACATCCAATTGATTTAGTGTAAAGACGTCATTAACAGTCAGAAAAACATGACCTTGTGCAATGCCAAACTATAGGTATCGACAGATTGTAGTACCGTGAAAGTAAATGTGTGTAATATTTAGTATGGTTTTAATTTACTGATAACAAAATCAATATTTATACCAATAAAAACAATATGCAAAGATTTAATTACAGTGTTGAATATATTGTCCGTTCTTCATCAATAGTGTACAACATATCTCTCTGCACTCTGACCATATTTCTTAATTATTTTATTACAATGTTGTAAGTAGATGTATTTTAATAAGAAACAATTTGTCTGAATCTTGATGTGATATGAATGGCAAATGATACAACTATCCTCAGGAGTCAAAAATGACATAATTATATATCAATGTACGACCTTCAACAATGACAAAATCCATACCGTATGGTCAGCTATAAGAGACCTCGACATAAAATTGTGAAACAACTCAAACAAGAAAACTAACTCCCTAAAGAAGTTCATGTTATCATCTGTGGTCTTATTTTGCTATACCACATATCTAACATACCGATTTGTGCTCATTTAATTAGCCTCATCACCTAATACTACAAATCAACGTATTTATAAAAGTAGCACGACGGGTCTTACATATGGAGCAAGATATACGAACCATTCCGGAGCATCTCAGATCACCCTGATTTTCGTGTTGGTTAGTTGTTGTGTTTTGTGTACAGTTGTTTGTCTTTTGACTTTTTTTGCCATGGCGTTGTCTGTTTATTTCGACTTATGAGTTTGAATGTCCCTTTGGAATATTCGCCTCTTTTTTAATAAAATGAACTTTGTTTGTCTTTCCGTCGTTCGTCGTTTTTTTTTTGCCATGGTGTTGTTAGGTTCCATTCGACTAAGTAGTTTTATTGCCATGGTGTTGTCAGGTCCATTCGACTGAGTAGTTTTATTGCCATGGTGTTGTCAGGTTCCATTCGACTAAGTAGTTTTGTTGCCATGGTGTTGTTAGGTTCCATTCGACTAAGTAGTTTTGTTGCCATGGTGTTGTCAGGTCCTATGGTGTTGTCAGGTACCATTCGATTAAGAAGTTTTGTTGCCATGGTGTTGTCATGTCCATTCGACTAAGTAGTCTTGAATGTTCCCTTTATATCTTCAACCTGTTTTTAAATGATTTTAACATTTTATAATATTGAACTTCCTTTTGATACTTCATAGCAAGTATCACAAAAGCTTCGTGCATTTAAAAGATCAGTTTTGGATTGATTTTTTTACGTCCATGTTTTGTCATTGATATGAGGGCGGTTTTGATTGATCTGTGAATTCGTAGAAAAAAAGTTAAACAGATACATGTACCAAAGAGTTATCAATTACCATAGGTCGAAGAAAAACGGACAACAGCATGAAAAAGTACGGAAGCCGATAAGGGCCATTCAAAAAAAAAAATATGTCGTAATTACGACATAGCATGTCGTAATTTCGACATAACATGTCGTTATAACGACATCGCTATGTCGTAATTTCGACATAACATGTCGTTATAACGACATCGTTATGTCGTAATTTCGACATAACATGTCGTTATTACGACATCACTATGTCGTAATAACGACATCGCTATATATATATAAGAATATGTATTATGATTGCCAAGAGACTTAATGACACAGAAATTAACAACTATAGGTCATCATAATGCCCTCAATAATGAGAAAAGCCCCCGCATAGTCAGCTATAAAAGAGGGACGAAAGATACCAGAGGGAGAGTCCCCGACATGACAGCTGTTTAATAATTTAATTCCAACGAGTGAAAATAACGGTTTTAATAATGTACAAACAAAAACCGAAAAACGAATATGTAACACAGCAACAAATGACAACCACTGAATTACAGACTACTGACCGCTATGTGATAATAACGGCAACCTTATAGTTTAACTTTTCACTTTTTGATGCGATAGGCATTTCAAAATGGTTGCCAGTAAAGGCAAAGTTTGTAGCGGAAACAAATTCATTTTTTTTTTTTTTAGAATAATGAACACTATATGCAATCAAGCTTAATTAAAGTTATTCACTTGCTCCTCAGACTTGCACATACTAGAACTTTATTTATAATCAAGTCAAATGAGACCCAGTTGAATAGGGGAGCAATTCAAGCTCCTTGGAGCCTCTAATTATGTTTGACATGTACAGATTTGTGTAAATTATGAAGTCCTGCATTTCCATTGCAGGTTCTGAATAAGATGAATTTTAAGCTTTTCCCAATAAAGACTATGTTAAACTTTGGACTCATAGTGCTCAGACCCACGGATCTCTGTACCTTCATTTGTACACACTTGAATCTTAATGTACAGTAACCACTGAGGCTTGATGCAAATTATTACTGAATTGCTATTGTTGGTTCTTAATGAGATTCTTCAAGCGTCCTCCCCATTGAAGCCCTATTAAAACTTTGTACCCCAAGTTCTTTTAACCACTGTTCCCCAGGGCAACTATTCCTACAAACTTAAGAGGAGGGTTAGGATCCCGCTAACATGTTTAACCCCGCCACATTCTTTATGTATGTGTATGTCCCAAGTCTTTAATTTACATATTTGTTTTTCGTTTTTTTTTGTACATAAAATAGGCCGCTAGTTTTTCTCGTTTGAATTGTATTACATTTGTCATTTCGGGGCCTTTTATAGCTGACTATGCGGTATGGGCTGTGATCATTGTTGAAGGCCGTACGGTGACTTTAATTGTAAATTTCTGTGTCATTTGGTTTCTTGTTGAGAGTTGCGTTTTTGAACAAACCAGCGTATCCCAAGGCCTTGATAACCTCTGTAGGCCCCAAATAAGACGAAAAAAACATCAAAATTGGAGAGAAAACTGAAACCAAATGACACAGAAATTAACAATTATAGGTCACCGTACGGCCTTCAACAATGATCACAGCCCATACTGCATAGTCATCTATAAAAGGCCCCGAAATGACAAATGTAATACAATTCAAACGAGAAAAACTAGCGGCCTATTTTATGTACAAAAATAAACGAAAAACAAATATGTAAATTAAAGACTTGGGACAGACACATACATTAAGAATGTGGCGGGGTTAAACATGTTAGCGGGATCCCAACCCTCCCTCTAAGTTTGTAGGAATAGTTGTCCTGGGGAACAGTGGTTAAAAGAACTTGGGGTACAAAGTTTTAATAGGGCTTCAATGGGGAGGACGCTTGAAGAATTTCATTAAGAACCAACAATAGCAATGCAGTTATAATTTGCATCAAGCCTCAGTAGTACATTAAGATTCAAGTGTGTACAAATGAAGGTACAGAGATCCGTGGGTCTGAGCACTATGAGTCCAAAGTTTAACATAGTCTTTATTGGGAAAAGCTTAAAATTCATCTTATTCAGAACCTGCAATGCCAAACATAATTAGAGGCTCCAGGGAGCTTGAATTACTCCCCTATTCAACTGGGTCTCATTTGACTTGATTATAAATAAAGTTCTAGTATGTGCAAGTCTGAGGTGCTAGTGAATAACTTTAATTAAGCTTGATTGCATAAAGTGTTCAATATTCAAAAAAAAAGAAAGATGAATTTGTTTACGATACAAACTTTGCCTTTACTGGCGACCAATTTTGAAATTCCTATCGCTTCAAAAAGTGAAAAGTTAAACTATAAGGTTGTCGTTATTATCAGATATCGGTCAGGAGTCTGTAATTCAGTGGTTGTCATTTGTTGCTGTGTTACATATTCGTGATTCGGTCTTTGTTTGTACATTATTAAAACCGTTATTTTCACTCGTTTGAATTAAATTGTTAAACAGCTGTCATTTCGGGGACTTTCCCTCTGGTATCTATCGTCCCTCTTTTATAGCTGACTATGCGGGGGCTTTTCTCATTAATGAGGGCATTATGATGACCTATAGTTGTTTATTTCTGTGTCATTTAGTCTCTTGGCAATCATAATACATATTCTTTTATATATGTAGCGATGTCGTTATTACGACATAGCTATGTCGTAATTACGACATAGTGATGTCGTAATTACGACTTGTTATGTCGAAATTACGACATAGCGATGTCGTTATAACGACATGTTATGTCGAAATTACGACATAGCGATGTCGTTATAACGACATATTATGTCGAAATTACGACATAGCGATGTCGTTATAACGACATGTTATGTCGAAATTACGACATAGTGATGTCGTTATTACGACATGTTATGTCGTAATTACGACATAAAATTTCTTTTTTGAATGGCCCTTATCGGCATCCGTAAAAAAGTGATCAAAAAGACGAAAAGACAACCATTAGACCGCCGAAAGCAACACAGAAATCTAAAGATTAAGCTATATAGTTTTTGATTCCCTTCTTATCAAGATAATTGTATTACTACTGATTTAAAGTACTTATTGAAGCATTTCACGTTATGTAGAAGGATTATAATTTATTAGCAAAAAGTTTAGGTTTTAGAAATTAAACCAGAAAAGACAAGATAGTATAGCGATTCATATTGCCGTACAAAAGCAGTGATAAGGTATCAATTTGATGATAGAAAAATAAACGCAATTAAGATATCATTCCAAATCCATAACTATAACAATGTTTAGCAAATCTTCTGAAAGTGTTTCTGCATCAGGAAAATTTGAGATGAAGACACTTTTCCTGTTTTATCAAAATTGATAGCTCTTTCAAAAACAAGAGAAAAAATAAATCACAAATTTTTACGTCTATGCAAATCAAATGTAGTCGTCTCATATCTGAACCTCAGACATGAGAAAACTACATCAAATACTTGAAGTAAACATTGTTTAATTGCCTTTAGTAATCGAAGATAACAAGACTAGTTAACGGCCATCAATGCCTACACCGTAAACACTGTTTAACTGCCTTTAGTAATCAAAGATAACAAGACTAGTTAACGGCCATCAATGCCTACACCGTAAACACTGTTTAACTGCCTTTAGAAATCAAAGATGACAAGACTAGTTAACGGCCATCAATGCCTACACCGTAAACACTGTTTAACTGCCTTTAGTAATCAAAGATAACAAGACTAGTTAACGGCCATCAATGCCTACACCGTAAACACTGTTTAACTGCCTTTAGTAATCAAAGATAACAAGACTAGTTAACGGCCATCAATGCCTACACCGTAAACACTGTTTAAGTGCCTTTAGTAATCAAAGATAACAAGACTAGTTAACGGCCATCAATGCCTACACCGTAAACACTGTTTAACTGCCTTTAGTAATCAAAGATAACAAGACTAGTTAACGGCCATCAATGCCTACACCGTAAACACTGTTTAACTGCCTTTAGTAATCAAAGATAACAAGACTAGTTAACGGCCATCAATGCCTACACCGTAAACACTGTTTAACTGCCTTTAGTAATCAAAGATAACAAGACTAGTTAACGGCCATCAATACCTACACCGTAAACACTGTTTAACTGCCTTTAGTAATCAAAGATAACAATACTAGTTAACGGCCATCAATTCCTACACCAGATACATTATATGCATAGATTCAGTTCTTTTAGAAATCTCATAATGATCTTTATTTATTTATATTTATTTGCATTCTGACAAAAATGAAAACAGTTGGTAATTTACTACATATCCAAACAACATATATGAAATATTATATTTAATGATCGATTCAATTGGTTCGCTGTAATGTATCAACATTATGTTTTATCCCCTTAGTGGAAGTATCCCAAATGTTCAATGTTTTTATTAGAGGACAATTATTGTACCTACTGTATTAATTCTAACCGCAAATAAAAAAAAACCCTAATACATCTTCAGTTAAGTTTCGTTTGACTGAAATAAACTATTTAAAAATAATAGAGATTAGCAAAATTTTATATTTTTAATAATCTGGTTTAATTAAATCAAATATTTGTGTGGGTGTTGCACTGTTTAGCTCATTGCCATAGATGGCGCTCTCACATGGAATTTAAATTTTTTGAAATTGCCGTAGCTGGCGCAAAATCGTGGTCATTATAATTCAAATGCAGCTACACTTTCCAACACTTACACGAGAACAAATCAGCAATCACAGGTAACTAGTGGTCTAGTACAAATATGTCCTGTAAATACTACAATAATGGTATTGACTGTCCATACTTCCTCGTTGTAGGTTTAAACATGTATGTGAAATATGCAGTGGCAAACACAGAAAGGCCCAATGTAATAACCGGGCCCAAAGAAGAAATAACAAAAATATTAATTTATATTCATAAGGAAATACTCCTGTTAAAGTATCTGTCTTGGAAAATCATTTTGAATTTTACCCACATAAAAATGTAGCACATGAAATTATATCTGGTTTCAAATATGGTTTTTCATTAAATTATTTTGACTCCAGGGAACCAAGGGAAAGTTCCAATTTAAAAAGTGCAATACAGCTATCCAACATTTTTAAAGAAAAATTAATGAAGGAAGTTAAACTTGGTCGCATTGCTGGTCCTTTACAGATTCCCGCCTTTTCCCACACTCCAGGTATCACCAATGGGGCTAGTGCCAAAAAAGGATGGTGATTTTAGACTTATTCAACATTTGTCCTATCCTGAGAATAAATCAATAAATGATTTTATTGATAAAAACCAATGTTCAGTGCAGTACAGTTCAGTGGACGAAGCAGCATGTTTGATTAATAGACACAAAACATTTGCCCGTTTAAGCCAGTGTGATGTAAAGCGGCTTTTCGCCTATTGCCTATTGCAGGATTTTGACTTGTTGGGGTTAAAATTTCAGGGTGAATATTATCTGAATAAAATGCTTCCAATGGGGGCTTAAATCAGTTGAGCCCTTTGGGAGAAAGTTGCAAAAGTTTTGCATTGGATAATACATCCAAAAAGTGGAAATGATATTAACATACTTCATTATTTAGATGATTTTCCTTTTGTCGAGTCAAGCGAAACATCAGAAGTTGGTGATACTTTAAAGATATTTCAAGAGGTATGCAATAAAATAGGTATTCCTCTTGCTAGTGACAAGACTACTTTGCCTACTACTTTACTCACTTTTTGGGATATAGAATTTGATACGCAAAATTTAATCATGCGGCTTCCAAATGAAAAACTTGTCAAACTCACAAAAAATCAGAGATACCTTAGACAGTTCTAAAATTACTCTTAAGGACATGCAATCTCTTCTTGGGCTCCTGAATTTTGCTTGCAGGTAGGTTGCAGGCCGCACCTTCTGCCGCAGACTCATAAATTCAACAATGGGGGCAAGGAAATCATATTTCAAAATTCGAGTAAACAAGCAGATGAAAGCAGATTTAGAAGTTTGGTTAGACTTTTTTAAACAATACAATGGTGTCACTGTAATAACCGACAATGTATTGGTTTCAAACGAAAAAATGGACTTGTTCACGGATAGTGCAGGGGGTCCAAAGGTGGGTATTGAATCTATTTCGCAGCTCAGTGGGCCCATGGCATATGTCCAAAACATTGGGTTGAAACTGGAATAACCAGAGATATGACACTGTTAGAGTTGTTTCAGTTGTAGCAGCAATTATGTCCTGGGAATCATATTTTGTTAACAAAAAAGTTATTTTTTATGTTGATAATCAGGCGGTTGTTCAAATAACTAGCAAATCAAGTTATGACTTTAGGAAGAGAAATAATTTTGATGAACTAAAAAAATGATACGTCAGTTAAGGCAATTTATATCCCTTCGAAACAAAACCAAATTACTAATTGTCTTTCTCGTTCTCAGTGGGGAAAGTTCAAAAGCCTAGCTCCAGAAGCAGACCAGTGGCCAACCAAAATTCCAACACAGATCTGGAACATTTAAGTCAGGTGGCGGATTATATTGTCAACCAAGGTGTGTCAAAAATACACAAAAATCATACAATTTGTCTCTGTCAAAACTTTGTAATTCTAGATCATCTTACAAATTGAAACAGCCATGGCCAGTGCAAGTCAATGATTTGTTAAATTTTATAGCTTTTTTGTCAGTACAAGGTCTTTCGGGGGGTACCATATCATCTTATATATCAGGAGTTTCATATCATCATAAAATACAAGGCATATAGGAAACTAAAAAATTCTTTATAATTGGCAAGGCATTAGAGGGAATAAAAAGAATTCAAGGAGGAAAACACAATGACATTAATTAGAGCACCAATTACAGTGCAATTGTTATCAGATATGATAAGTTGTTTTGATAAAGTATGTAAGAATAAATATGAAGCTGCTTTATTTTCAGCAGTTTTTTCAGTTACCTTTTTTGGTTTGCATAGGGTAGGGGAAATCACTACTTCAAAAACTAAGTCTGTTATAAATGGATCCAACTTAACAATTGCTGATATTTTAGTCAAGAAAAAAGTCCTGGAGCTGAGAGTAAGGTGGTCAAAACTGACCAAAAGGGAAAGTCCGTTACTTTATTGATACCCGGGAACAGAAAAAAACTACTGTCCGCTACGACTCACTAACGACTACTTAAACGTACGACCTAGCTGTAACAATAAAGATTTTTTATAATGGTATGCCTTTAACTAGATACCAATTCAGCAGTATACTGGAAAAGGCTTTAAATTTCCTTCATATCAGTAAAGGTCATTTTAGGTCACATAGTTTTAGAATTGGGGGTGCCACTGAACTGGCCAGGCAGGGGGTCCCAGAGGAGGTAATTATGAAATTAGGCAGATGGAAATCGCATGCTTATTCTCGCTATATTAGGTTGCAAGTTTTCTAGTTACAAAAAGGCTAACAAGCTACAAGTTTTCACAGGTCCCAAGATTTTATGGATTGTTGGAAGTTCCCGTGTTCATTTGGCCAATGTAGAGGCAAAGAAATATGGTAGGACCAACATTGGACTTGAGTCAAAAGGAGTCACAACATACTGGATTGGTCAACCTGGTTTACAGTAAAACGATTTGGACCTTTACCTTCTCCTAATTTCATGAATATTCACTGTGGAGCTAATGATTTGACAGATTTAGAATTGACAGGGAAGATTTAATTGAAAATGTAAAATGTTCTATCCTACGTTACCAGGCTTTATTCAAAAATGTTATTATAATCTTGTCTTCAATGCTACAGCGAACTGCAGATACTGGTATTTTGCACCCTTAAATGCTGGTCCAATAATCGAACAGAAGAGGAAAAGAGTTAATTCAGTGGTCAAAAACTTTGTAATAGAAAATGGTGGAAAAGCTATTATACCAGAGAACATTAGGGCAAGGGAACTGTCTTTATACAGAACAGATGGAACTCGTTTATCATAAACTGGAAATCAGGTTTTCTTAAATAATATACAAAAAAAAATTTCCACTATGCTCCAATAATTAAAATTTTGTGGAGGTGAGAACCCAAGTCAGATCATTTGGTAGCTGATTTGGGCTCTCATGTGGCGGTCCAGGGAGACTGGTAGATTGGGGGATTATTTCACTTATCCCTTGCTCCGGGCCTGACAAGTTCTACAATTTGCAGGTTTGGAAAATGTGGTTAGTGGTAACGGTGGGGTCTACAGATGGGTAACTCTGGGACCTCCTCCACCTCATCTTTTAGAGGGGAGGCCTACACCAGCCAACAGGTGGGGCACTAATAACTGGAGCATTGGTAATACGAGTGTTTTCCCCGGTCACTCCCCATGGTAGTTGTAACCGTGTTTAACTACCAGGGGTTTTAGGACACTACGTCAACATAGGTCAGCTGATATCCATTGTGTATAGGTAATCGGTAGTCACCCTGGCGCCTCAACAACATATTATAGAATACTCTGTAGCCAAAGTAATGCCACAAAGTAAAAATGTATATTCTAGTCATGAAAATGTAAATACAAGATGGTGTAATAAAATGTATGTTTAATTTGAATAATTGTTTTTTGTATAAGTGGTAAAGGTTATCAATGCATAACAGAGGATGGAACCTCTACACAACTGAGTATAATATACAGACAGCATGTAGTATTTTAATCTTGGCGTCTGTGAATTACAATAACAACAAGCAAAGAGAGACAACTCTATAACGATTTTAATCACTTTGTGATTAAAGAAAAGACTTCAACATAGTTTAAAAAAACAACAACAACTCATGATCGTTGTTCTTCATCTCATTGTTATTCAATCGGTATTATTTCAGGGTCTTCTTTTATGAGGGTATAGTTACGATACTGTTGTCAAGTCATTAAAGATGGCATTTTTAAAAATTAATATTGACACACTCATAAGGTCTTTCTATCGGAAATAGATAAATATTTATTATAAAACCAATTGTTGGCATGATACGGGTTATGTTCTTCTCGTATAATTTATAATACTAAACCCCGAACGGGAAGGGATTGTGGTTGATTTTCAAATTATGAAATAATAATATTTCGATCAGTTTAATTGAGGTCTAGAGCTGGTTTGTCAGTAACTGCTAGAAGTCCTTTTTTTGATTTATGTTGATCATTGTCATTTTGCTTAGTTTCTTCTGTTATCTATTCTTACATCGAATCGGAATTCTCTTAAACTTAGTTATAATGTGCGCATTGTTGTGTGTTTAATGTTTATTCCACATTGGCTAGAGATTTAAGGGGAGGGTTGAGATCTCACACACATTTTTTTATTTTGGTTCATTTGTTTATGTTTCGGAGTTTAGTATAACACCCATTTCGCTGAACTAGTATACATTAATGTTTAGGGGCCAGCTGAAGCCGCCTCCGGATGCGGGATTTTCTTGCAGCGTTGAAAACCTATTGGTGGCCTTGGGCTGTTTTCTGCTCCTTAGTCGGGTTGTTGTCTCTTTGACGCATTCCACAATATCAATTCAATATCAATACATTTCTGAAGATATGGATAAAATAGAGGATTTTCTTGTAAAAGAAATTCTATGTACACGTGTTTTGTGGAAAACCTTAGCTTTTGAAGTATGTAAAATATATTCACCTTTTTAAAATAAGAAGTATCATATGACTTTAAAGTCCGGGATTTCGTTACCATAAACTACTTAAAACTTTTACAAAAATTCATTCATACATAAAGAAATTTGGTTTTGAAGTGGGTTGTACCTGTAGAATTCTTATAAAAACGGGACGGCATTCACAAGATAATGCTTTCCGCAGACTGTTAATGTCGTCTTTACATTAAATACATTGGATGTGTACTGATTAAAACTGGGATAACATAATTTATTTAGTATATGTATTGTCTTTTAACTAACTTTCAGTAACTGCTAGTACTCTTAGATCGGGTAGCCGAGTGGTCTAAGTAGTCGAACTACTGTATCACTAGCCAGTAAACACTGAGGTTGCGAGTTCGAATCCCGCACGTGCCAGGTGCGCTCGACTCAAATCTTAATTGACTAGGATTGTCAGTTTACCTACCGAAGGTCGTTGGTTCTCTCCAGGCATGCACTCCGGCTTCCTCCTCCGATAAAAACTGACCGCCACGGAATAGCAAAATAGTGTTGAAAGTGGCGTTAAACACCAATCAATCAATCAATTAATAGATCGGTACTTTTTGTCTTTTGCCCTCATGTTAGTTGTTTTTTGTGCTTCGTGTCGATCGGATGAGTCAAGCCATTTCTATTTTTTAAAGGTAGTTCTTATATTTTGATGTTACACCATTTTCTCAGGTAAGGTGGGGGTTAAGCGTTCACAAACATGTTTAACCCAGCCATATTTTAGGGGTACCTGTAAATAAACTCATCGTAGATACCAGGATTGAAATTTTGTATTTGCGCAAGACGTGCGCCTCGTCTACAAAACACTCATGAGTGACGCTCGAATCAAAAAAAGTTAAAAAGGCCAAATAAAGTACGAAGTTGAAGAGCATCAAAAATTCATAAAAGTTTGGCCAAATACAGCTAAGTTATTCCATTCCTGAGGTAGAAAAGCCTTAGTATTTCAAAAATGTAAAGTTTTGTTAACAGTTAATTTATATTTAATACAGTGGTAATTGTTGGATGCTGTCTGTTATATCTGTTTTTCGTTTATTGTTTTGTCATTTTTTGGAAAATGTCAACGTATTTCAATGTAATTGTATCCACCCCGACACTTATAAATATTGTGCCGGGGTTAAATATGTGTATGTGTGATCCTTCACCGGCATCCTATTAACAAGGTACAGAAGTTTAGTAACACAACATTAGAAACAATTTGAAATCAGTTGGAAAAGGATAGACTTATCAGATCAGTACTCTGTAAAAACCGAATATTAATAGCAACGTGAAAACTATGTCGATAGAACACCAGTAATAGTTATACACTGAGGGATAGGTGTGTCTTATCCAGACACGCCGTATCCCGAAGTGTATAACTAACTTACACCCGATGCTAAATCCTATATTTGTTTACATTGAATATTAAATGAAAAAGAACCGATAGCACTTTTATTGATAATTTCAAACCATGATTAATAAGAAAAAAGAAGAAGATTTTTTTAGATGAAACCCCATAGTCCACTAGTAACCTTCCTTTGACGATCTTCATTCAAACTCTGACAAGTGAGTAGATTTTACAAATGTCAAAGTTGACGTTTGCATATTCCCGTTAAATGCATGACTTTGTGCTTATATCGATCAGCAGGACAAGGTTGGCCGTATCGTGCATTCTTATTATAAAAAAAAAAAAAAAAAAAAAAAAAAAAAAAATACATCAACTCCTTTTATGCAGTTGTCAATATGGACGGGTATAAGACGGACGACATTTTGAGTCAGGCATTGGATTTGGCAGAAGAGACTGAAGATAACGCAATGTTTATAACCCAAAGATCTTACATGTATCAGTTTAATGAAGGTAATCATAAATGTATTTTACATGTTACGGTTTTATCAAAAAAGCCCCCCCACCTCCCCCCCGCACATTCATATTCAAACATACTGAGGGAAAGGTGTCTGGATTAGAAACCCGACGACCGGACACGCTTAACACACAAAAGTACAGATTGCATATGTAGAAACCCCCTTATTTGGGGCCATCCAGGGGGGGGGGGTCCGGGGTTGGTACCCCCATATTTTTACGATCAATGTTTTAGAATGAGGACATATGCTGGAACCCCCCTTTTATCCTGGGTTGGCATCCCCTTTTAAAAGTTGGCTGGATCCGCCCATGGTTGCCATCATTAGTCTTAAGACTTAGTCCAAATGAAAACTATATGTTTTTAATGTATAATTCAAATGAAAGTTCTTTACATGTATGTTCTTTAAGACATTGTCATATTGGATTAAAATTTTAGCTTTAAGCAAAGGAGTATTTAAATGTTGTTTTTTTAATTCGAAATAGAAGCTAAATATTTTTTTCGCTATTGGAATTTCCTGAAATACGTTTTTTAATATTTCTTGAAACAACTTATAGTAAACACTATAAGTAATCTCTTATGTTCGTGCTATTAAAAAAAACAATTTCTACTGTTATGAATAACAATGGACTGTGTTTTAGAAACCCCACTCGCCACAACCTGTGGTCAAAATCCATTGTTATTCGTAACAATAGATCTATTCAATTTACACATGTTTCAGAAATAGAAACTATGAAGTATAACAATAGAACTGGGGTGTAATGACCCGTTTGCAATGAACGTGTGTCCCCGTCAATGAACCGTGAAATGAGGGTCAAAATCTTAATATGGCATACATTTTGAAATGTTGGCCTCCCAATAAACATGTTTACTTAAGTGCCCAACAAAACATGGTAAAATATAATGTTTGTGCATGCTAAATTTTGATAGCGATCTCAGTTGACATGGTTAAAAGAAATCTTTTTCTTGCAGATAACTATAACCTTAGGTTACTTTTAAAAGTTAAAACCATGTAATGTTTCTCCTTATTAAACGGCTCATATATTCATCACACAGTTAATTCTTTAAAAAAATCATTTATATACTAAAATCAATCCTGTACATTATTCATGCCACGAAGAGCATTCGAAAGGCAATCATTGTCACAAAAAACAAATTTAATATGTAACTTAGTTTGTAACCCGGATTTGTTTTTTTCTCAATCGATTTATGAATTTCGAATAGCGGTATACTACTGTTGCCTTTATTTAGTGCATTATAAGCAAAGCGGGTTTTATTTCAGAATGACGTGTATTGTCGGTTAAATCTCTATTGTATAATTACTTTAAATATAGATATTAATTGCAAACAAAATAACAAGGAAGCACTCGTATCTATTTTTGTAAACAACGTTAATCTTATTATCACAATGATAATTGACGAAAGATACAAAAAAGGAAGTAAATAAGGAGTTGATCAAGGAAATTATCCCAGGGGAAGACGAAATGTTTCGTTAGACAGGAGAAGGCACCAGTAGATGAGTTATTCTATAATATAAACGGAAAAACCAATCTTCAATGTACGTACTATTTTTTTAAATAATGTCATACTTATTTGCTTTTTTGGAGAGAAATGTTTTCAAACAGTTTCATAGAAACTACTTGACTGACACGGTACAGGCATATTTGAACTAAACTGGGGGTTAAACCATGAAGAAAAGACATTCATTTTATCTTAATATTTGAATACCTTATATTTTATGTGATAGCTCATCAAAATTAATATACCAGACTTATAATTTTGTACGCCAGACGCACGCTTCGTTTCCATAAGACTCATCAGTAGTACTCGAAACAAAACAGTTGCTTGCATGCTTAAACAATATACTGAACTTACAATAATGTATGAATCCTTATTCTACGAGTTAACCTGTTGTACGCTTTAGAATGTTTTGAGTTGGTAACGTTTCAACTGGAATTAAAAATAGATGCGAATGGATCAAAACTTACAAATTTCGATTGAACGCTTTGGTAGACGGTCATTTATGGGAAAAAGGAAGTCTTTAACAATGATCACATCCTTTTAAATTTTGGGAGCAAAACACGATGTTTTATTACTCCGCATTTCTGCTTTTTCTTTTTTTAGCAAATGAAGATTACTATAAGTAAGCGAATAATGTCATTATTGAAATATCTATATAGTTAATGTCTACTCAAGAAAGCACGATAACCATGTGTCTATTTAGTCGTAGTAATCGGGCTTTTAGCACAGATATCACACGTTTACTATTTTACTAACATGCCCTTACAGCGTTAAGTATGTGTTCAAACTTATGAATAAAACTGCATTTTTGAAGAGACTTCGAGTTTATTTTTTTTTACATGTAAATTAAACAACAATAAATAGAATACTTTGATAATTGTTTTCATCTGATTCTCGTGATAACACTATTTCAGTTGGATATCAATGATCTGATTTTGTTTTTAAACCTCAATGCTAATTCATTATAATGGCTAAATATATAATATCTGTACAAATATGTTTTATGAAGCTATTCAAAAATGATATATATTCAAAACTGTATATAAAAACCTTGCACATTTAAATAGTGCTAAATATTTAAACTTATTCACGAGGGGATCACCAGCCAAGTAGTCATGCAGCTCTTCAGTGTTTTCATGAATTACCATTGACATGGTCATAATCATAGATTAACTTTTCGAATTTCTAAGGATTTTCTATCCCAGGAAAATATAATCTGGCAGTATTTGGCAAAACGGAATTGTGGGTCCTCATTGGACTCAACTTTGCACTTCATTTCGCCTTCTTTTAAAAACATTTTTGATTCGAGCGTCATCGGTGAGTTTTTTTGTAGACAGAACGATGGCGTTCAACATTTAATTATAGGATGGGTTTATCAGTTAGTGTAGGATACGTAGACAGTTTGCTGTTATATATGCTAGTTAAGTACAAAATAGAAAACATGAATATTTCGCCTAAATGCAAACGTGATTGGATGTTTACTTGGTGTGTCTACTTTTGTTTTGAATGTAACACAGAGTAAACGTCGCGTTAACATGAAGTACACTTAAAGTAAACGCACGTTAACTTTTTACGTCCATTTACATGCTCTTCTTGGCCTGTACCAACTGTACATAAAAAAAAAGAGAAAAAACGTACCAACGAGAAATATTAAAATTCATAAGCCCAATACAAAAACCACGAAAAGATGAAAGAAACTTCAATTCCTTGAAAAAAAAGTGATATACGTGAGCTTACTTGGCTGTTTGGTTGGAATGATCAGAGAAAAATAGATGCACGATTTAACATAATTGTTTACGTTCATGAGATGTAGTTGACATATGAGTAAACATAGGTTCTTTATATAACTGCAGTTTAATGTTTAAGGAGATATTGGTTTATATAAACGGACATGATTCTCCTTAAAGAAATCTTTTCCACAAGATAACACAAAGTCATGCAAAACATGAGGCAACCACTGGATGCTCCATTTTGATGTAATGTTTTGTAAATATTAGGTTGCTTCCCGGCTAAAGATTAAATTGGTGATGTGAAAATGGTTTTTGTTTAGAAGAAGTTCAACGAAATATTTCGTTTAGTAGGCCAGTTTGAAAATAGTTCAAAATCGTTACCTGTATTCTTTTTTTTCCAATTCAAAACTAAAACCGATTCTCCTTAGCTTTCAATTGGAAAACAAATCAAACCACATTGATTTACAATGTTTGATCATTGGCGATCATACCTAAGATAGGTTTGATCCCATTTTTTTCATTACACATGCAGCAAATTTCAATCAGGCTTTATTATATAAAATCAGTTTGAACAATTCAAATTATATTTTCTTATTTTCGCGGGTTCCCCAAATGATCCCGTGTCATAAAACGACAACTGGAAACTCGTCTGTTCTAATGATAAATATTATCTTGAACGTTTGCTTCCTTACCAAGCCTTTTAAGAAGGATTAAAATAATCAAGGTATATGTTATGGTTGTTATATGACAAATCTACTGATTATCACGATTGAAACGCATATCAACGGAAGCCATAAAAGGACACATAAAAATAAAATAAATCCGTTATCTTGGTTTTCTAATCCGTGATCTCGGATTCCCTTATCTCGGTTTCTCAATCCATTATTTCGGATTGAAAAAAAATGCAAAATTGTCATGTCGCCTCCGCCGAAAAAGCAACACCTATGTCTCGCTTTCCGCGACTTTCGTCGCAGGCGAGACAAAAATAGGGAAAAAATCAATATCTCAGGGGCAATAACTCCAAAAAAAGTTGTAAGATTTTCTTTAATTTTTAGGATAGATACACCTTGTCATGCTGATATTTTTTGTCATTTACACTTTAAACTTAGCTCCTATAGTTTTTGAAACAATGGCAAGGAAATGCCAAAAAAAAATTAAACAAGAGTGCACAAGCTGAAATGTCTCGACTGCTTTAGTAACCATGATTGATTTTATGCTGATAGTCTTAAACATAAAGTTTTACTACAAGTATCACATAAACTTAAAATTATCAATGACCCATGAAAATGAGTTCCAAGTCAGATAAACCAAACCAGACAGACGTGTACACCTTACAATCATTCAATATCCCAAATATGGTTGACCTATTGCTTATAGTATACAAGAAACAGACCAAACAATTCAGAACTTAATATTGACCAAAGAATCATGAAAATGAGGTCAAGATGAACCCTGCCAGACAGACATGTACACCCTACAATCATTCCATACACCAAATATAGTTATAATGGACCTATGATTTATAGTATTAGAAAAACAAGCCAAAACACAAAAACTTAACATTGACAAATGAACAGTGAAAATGAGGTCAAGGTTAGATGAAACCTGCCAGACTGACATGTACACCTTACAATCATTCCATACGCCAAAATATAGTGGACCTACTGCTTACAGTATCTGAGAAACGGACCTAATAACGTAACATTAATCTTGATCACTGATCCATGAAATGAGGTCGTGGTCAGGTGAATCCTGTCTGACGGACATGTAGACCTTGCAGAGAACCCATATACCGAATATACTTATTCTATTACTTATAAGTGAGAAACTAACATAACAAAAAACTAAAACCTTTTTTCAAGCAGTCGCTGAATCATGAAAATGAGGTCAAAGACAACAGATATATGACAGACGGAAACGTCGTAACATAAGGCATCTGTATACTAGGTATGAGCATCCAGGTCTTCTATATCCTCTGAAATATAAAGCTAAATACAAATTGTTTACGCCGCCGCTGCCAGATTGAAATCCCTATGTCTCGCATACTGCGACTTTCCGAGATCACGGATTGGGAAACCGAGATAAAGAATTATCAATCCGAGATCATGGATTGGAAATCCGAGATAACGGATTATCAATCCGAGATTACGGATTGGGAATCCGAGACCACGGATTGGGAATCCGAGATAACGGATTTGGAAATCGAGATAACGGATTAATTTTATTTTTCATGTGTCCCTTTATGGCTTCTGTACATATCGGCTGATAAAAGGAGTATGAGTTTGTTGATATTATGATATTGCAAGAATAACAGCGAGTCATTTGTCTTAAAGGTTTCATTGTATCAGACAGAGCCTTCAATAATCAAACTATAAGTTACAATGTTGGAAGAAGTTTTTGATTTTTGCTAGAACTATGCAATAGGCAGATATGAAACAAAAAATACCTAGTTAAAATATGTACTGAGATGCAAGTAATTTATCCTTTAAGTTATAACTCTAAACTTCTTCACCTACTCCACTAACGAACCATCATCACGTTATTAATAGCTCGACCAGTGATAAGTTTGATTATTGCGCGCAATTTTGAAATCGGAGTAATGAAAATAAAGTCAAATATTGATTATGATCAATTATACTGGTACCAGATTGGGGTTTAATAAATATGGAGATTATTTATTCATTGCAGTAATGGTATTGATGGCTTGATTTAACAACGATATGGAACTATAATCGTACGAGTTTTTCCGCATCAAAAATAATTATAGAACCAATAATATGTTTAAAAAAAGTATATAAATATATAAAAGGACGTGACATATTGGACAATGGATTCAGAGGATATTGAAGTTATCTACAGGAGAACTGCAGGTAAGTAAGAACATTTGAAATAATACATACGTCTAACAAATGTACAATAAGAGTGTGTTTGTTTGTTAATGTTGGCTATATTATGGGAGCCAGCTTTAATTGGTTAAGGAAGCCGGAATACCAGGAGAGAACCTACAACTTTCGGCAGGAAAATCGGCAATCCTTGTCAATAGAGATCGTGGTCGATCACACACAATCTCTGTACATGAGCTGCTATAATTCTTCATATCCACTTCATTTGAACTCTGGTTGATAGATGTCTTATTGGCAATCATACCAATTGTTCACTTCTATGTCATTTTGGTCATTATTGGAGAGTTGTCTCAATTGGCAATTATACACATCTTCTTATTTATCTTAATTTTTTCACATCTCCCCTTTGTTTATGCGTTGACCACTTGACTACGTAAAGAAGCCAAAGAAGAGGACAAATGAAAATTAGATAATTAAAGAAAAATCCAGACTAAAAAACACTTTAATTGGTGTCTGCTATAACTTCGTTAATGTTATTTCCTTAAGTCATACCGTTCGAATTCTTTTTTTGACTTCTCTCACATGAATCACGGTATTGGTTTGATCTTACAGTGCCTGTTGTTGTAACATCATTGTGGCATAGCGGATCGTCTATTAGATAAATTTATCTTGATTATCATACGATATATTTCTGGATTGTTTTATGCATTAAATCTTTGTGGAATTTTCTGACTAATTTTTCAATTTTCTACAGGAAATTTTTAAAATCTTAGATTGCAATGATAAGAAAAGGATTTATCTTTTGTGAATAAACTCATCATAGATGCCAAGAATACAATTTTGTACAATTTCATCTACAAAAAGACTCATAAGTGACGCTCGATTCAGTGAGGTCATGAATATTTATAGTAGTATTTAGAAAATAACTTCAACTTTTTTTTCCTTATCAGTAGACCAGTTAGACGTTAGCAGTTCTTCATCTAATCTCACAACACTCATAAAAATGGGAAATATAAATGGCGTCAGAAAACTCTTAGAGAGAGGAGAATCCCCTGATGGTACTAAAAGCCAAGAAAACCCACCACTTCATGAATCGGTTTATCAAGACGACATCGAAATTTGTAAACTACTTATTACATATAACGTTGATTTAAATCGGCGGGATAAACATTTGTGCACTGCACTTCACAGAGCTGCAATAAAGCGATCATTTGCCATAGTTAAACTGTTAGTCATATCTGGAGCTGATGGCAATGCCTCTTCCCCGTCTGGATTTACTCCAGCAATGTTAGCCTGTCATTCTGATGATATAAGTGTAGCAGAATACTTGGTTAATATATCTACATCAAAATTCGATGTTGTTGATAAATTTGGAAATAACATTCTCCACTGCTTTTGCGCTAACGGAAAGATTGAGCATTTTGATACAATACTATCTTTTATCAAGAAGTTTGTGGATAAGGGAATTTCAATCAACGCTTTGAACTATGACGGGCATATGCTTTTAGACTTTAGTTATAGATTTGGTATTACATTTGCAAAGGAATTAATAACAATAGGAGCAGATGTAACGAAGTACGATGATGAAGGTCGGAACTACCTTAACCGATACTTAGATTTATACCTTAATGCTGACAATTACTTGAAGGCCTTTGTAAAAAATGGCTTTGGGAGAATTCCTAAAAACGTACTTAGACATTTGATCAATGAACCTGACCGAGCTGGGAAAACAGCTTTTATGAGAGTATGTGCTGGTATGTTCAATTCAGCTGACGTCATTCAGATGTTTTGTAATGCGGGAGCAGACATTAATGCCCAGAATCATCTTGGAGAGTCCCCATTACATCTGATGTCACGTGACATGTGGATACCAGATAAAGATGCAATTCTCTATCTTCTTCAACAAGGTGCAAATGTAAATGCTGTAGACATCTTTGGGAGATCTCCAATTTTCAAAATGAGAACTTCAGAAATCATACAAATATTTATTGACTTCAAAGCTGATCTTAATGTTAAGGACAAGTGTGGTCGTTCACCATTGATGGGGCTTCTCGTGTATGAAAATGCTGAACAGCTTAAGATTCTTGTGAAAAGGGGAGCTGATTGTAATCTTCAAGACATTAACGGTTCATCTCCGTTGCATTACGTAGCATGGTATAATTCAGTACCAATTGCACACGTGCTTTTGCAGTCAGGGGCTGATGTTAACCTTCAAGATCAAATGGGACACAACCCATGTGGTCTTGCGAAAGCCTTAGGAAATTTAGATGTAGCTTTAGTTCTTACAAATGACTGCATGACAAAATCGTTAGATGCAGATCATGGTATTTGTAGGTCTCGCATAATGAAGGAAATAAAATACGACAACAACCTCATCGTTGAAAACATAATATCTCCGCCTGAAGATCCAAATGAATTGACATATAATATTCTTCAAAGTTCGGGAATAGGAAAGCCATCAGATGCAGAAACTACTTCCGTTGTGAAAACGGTTTTTGATTTCGTGTCTCGAATTTGTGATAAAATTGGAATAACAAACTCTCGATTTAAGGTGAGAGGTACGTAAATGAACGCCTATAGCGGAAAACGGGAAAATTTGCGTTCGTTGTTATGAGAGTTATCTCCCTTACACCAGAAAAATATTTTCAAGATGTCGGAAGGTATTCCGCTTCGTCGGAAAAATGGTCAATTCGGTTGAAAAGTATTAAATGCTTCTCATCAAAATATAACAAAAAATGTATAATTGGAAATGAAATGTTTTGTCCGAGTGAAACATTGCTTCCCTCCCAAGAAAATGAAAGTAATTTGGCATGGCGTGATGGTCGAAGAGTGGTTGAGTTGGGTTACTAGCTGGCCAACTTAAAGCTTGCATGAACTGCTATGCACCATTGTTTCTACACAACTGTTTAAAAGAACAAAAATACGATCTCGCAAGTGTTTGTATATACCTTGTTGTAGCTGTCCCTACACAAACTTAATAAACACTGGTAAACGGCACTGATCAGATACTTCAAAAAAGGGAATGTTGATATGGGACGTGAATACAAAATGTAGTATGGGTAAGAATATTACAAACACCTGCATATACACACAATAACAAATTAAGCTCAAACTATTTGTTATTACATGTAATTGTCATGCCTTTGGCCCTCTTGTGGGTGTAATTTGTGCTTTAATAAATTAATATAATATTTTTATTTTATTTATTGAAATTCCATAGCAAATAGCCTATAGTCGAAGACTTACACTTACAGTTGCATACAAAGAAATATATTCGTTTCTCAAAACAACTGTCAACACTAAGAGATATTCAATTCTCGACAAAAAAGAGGAAATACACTGTTCTATGCTTAATAAATAATGATATTATTCTTGATTTGATATTCGTGTTATATAATCACTTTCTCGCATAAGTATAAACATTTGGAAGTTTATACAAACAAAAAACCGTTGTTTACAGTGCTTTCTTTCACGTCCGCAATATGGTCTATAAATAGAAGTGGAAAGTGCTAGTACCGAGTGTGAAAAATAAAGAATTAACAAGCAAATAATTTTTAATAAAAATATTGAACAAGAGTTTTAAATTGCTGCGTGACATGAAATTTGCGGAATTACATCAGAAGGGTAAGCAAGAGAAAAGGAAAAGAAAATTGAATGCGAATCGAAATGGGGGTGGGACCTTGTGCACGGACGTAAAATGTTCTTTCAAAATGAACAAAAATTATAAAAAAAAAGTTTTCACGTTGCTCTTTAGTCAATTTGAAATGAACATTGTGAATAATGAGTTTAAAGCATGAAAATACGCGAAGGAAAAATTACAAATCCACTGCTCAAAAATTACCCTTTAGGTGTAATATCACCATTGATTTTCCCCTATTAGTCTTCGTTAAATTTGCACTTTTCAAAAAAATTGTGCAGAATTTATCTTTGTTTCAAATAAAGTAATACTTGGCATGAGTAAAGTTTTATCCTGTCCAGTACCATAGAAAAAATTTCACATAACATTTCATTGCATCAGTATAAGAAAATAACCATCACTGGAAGTTAACCAATCAAATGTTCACCTCTTTTTTATCCGTGTACCAGCTTTAGTAACCATGTAACCTAAAGTTTTCAAAATATTCTATTGAAACACAAAATAAAAATATAATGGCGCTTAGAAGCACCCAAGATATATGTTTATGACCCAGAATTTTTTTTTACTGCAATGAAATGTAGGATTAATTTCCTACAACTGTCAAATTCAAGGGAATTTTTTGTTCATTGACGTAAACCCCACACTGATTGAAGAAATAAGCTATACATGTCTAGGGTCTCATAAAATCCGTAAAAAAAATAATAATCGGTAAATAATACATTTTTCAGACAGGATAAATATTCCATAGGCGCTATAGCGCATTAGTTAAGAGGAACAAATTATAATCAAAGAGACACGTTTATGAAGCGGTCGTTGTCTTTGTGTGACAATATTTCTATTTTGATTTTGATTCTGTTGATGGAGATTTGACGTTGCGTAATCGTTTTCGGCGACGTCATGCAACTATCTTTTCCCGTCGGCAACACCCTTTCAATGGCTGATATATAAAAAGGGAGTTCGGTAACCATAGGGAAATTATATATCAATAGAAAGGAAAATACTATCACAAAAACATTTAATTTTATAGAAAAATCGTAGGAATGGTTTTAACTGCAGATTAAATTAAGCTTGAAATTTCTCATTTTTGGCGTAAATTTGACGTTATGTCTATGTACTTTATGGTGTTTTCCTAACATTTTCAAATGACTGTAACTTTGAAAGTAGATCGGTTACCCACTTAAATTTTTCGATTTTTCTTTGTATTTTAAAAAGTTCTACGTGTATACAATTTCTTAAAAAAATCGCTGGACAAGCGATTTACGTACCTGTTACCTTAAGTCAAGTGTTGTATCAAGTGGGAGCTCAAGAGAAGAAAGTAAAGTGGGTGATCCGAATGAGTTTGACTTTGTATGTTGTTTAGAAATTTTTTCCAGTGTGTGCACACTGGAAGAACAAGATTCATTTAACAAACTTGGATTAGTACAAGTGTTCCTGGTCCGAGTACACAGTTATTTCGTAGTGCATTTCTTTTAGACAATAAATGAAAATAAAAAAAATCCCACCTGCGCTTTCTCAATAATATTTTTACAGTGTGTTGTACTACTTTTGGGACAATTTATATCAAAATTATAGAAAACTTCATCGGCTCTAACTCAAAATATGGACAATTCTATGTTAAGGGGGTCTTGAAATCTTTTGACAGCTTCCGAAGTGCTAATTTTTAACCTTTTTCAGCTGGACCAAATCACTACTTTACTTTACAATTCATGACCCAAATTTTTTTACAGTGTAATTTCATCCCCCTACTTGCTATTTGAGGCATAAAACATGAAGGAATACATTTGGAAGGGGTACTAAAAAAATTGGCAAGCAACACACTGTCCACACTAGGGACTTTATTCGTGGACAACGAAAATCAAAGGACGATAACTGTGTACTCGGACCTAATAGGATAGAAAAATTTGACCAATCTTAATAAAACTTGGTATGACTAAAGCTTAATAAATTATGAGACTGCTGACAAAGTTTCATGGCAATAGGATATATATTATAGACAATATGATAAATTCTATATTCAACTTCGCGTGTTAAATTTTGACGTTTAAATTGAAAAATTTCAACTATCGACATTTGGGGCTTTAAAAATTAAAATATTGCAAAAAATTACATTTTAAAGGGCTTTATATATGACATATTATGTATTTAAAGCAATAGAATACTCATTTGATTTATCAGACTTATCACAATTATTTAAAAGTCAAATTTATATGAGCCTGTGCCAAAAAATGGAGGTTTTCCAATGAAGGGGGGCCTTACATGAAGATGTATTATTTTCCAGCAATTTTAAATTTGTGGAGTTTTTTGGTTATAAATAATCCTTACATATGTATTAAATGTACTTTAAATGGAAAGAAAAATTACAAATAGCATACCATATTAGTATAAAAGGGTCTTAAGCCAAGTAAGACTGAAAATAATTTAGGGTCAATTTAGGCCGTAGCACATATTTACATTTAAAAATGCATACTGAAGCTATAGGAAATAAAAATTTGTGTCTCTTTTATAATTTCTATACTCAGGTTACATGATACAATAAATCTGAGAATAAAGGGACTCTTGCATTCTACTTTTTTTGCAGACAGTATGGTCTGATACAAAGATTTTTCACTTTTTAGTGAAAAACTCGCATGCAATTTTAGCCTCAGCAGGCTTATATTTGAACCACTTGCTATTTAACATAAGAAAAGAAAGATACTATGTGAAATGAAACAGGTACAAAAGACATTGTGAAGTGCTTTTAATACAAATTTAGTGAAATCTTTATTATGGACTTCAACTTTTATGTACCTAGGTCCTCACATTTAACTTGATCCAAACAGGCCGTTACACGAGGGTCATTTATACAACACATTTTGCACATATTGTCTGAGATAATCTTATTTTCTGTAGATTCAGAGTTCACAAATGAGTAATACAACTGGGTTAAAGCATAGAAACACAAATATTGACACAGGAAAACCTGTCACATAGAAAGTCAGAATGCCATTTATGCATCAAAATTGAAAAAGCTTTGAAATGCTTATTTTGACCATATAATGCCAAATGGTGAAATTGTCGATGTTGGCGACAACCCGACACTTAATATAGTTCTGATTTGGACAGGTAGTTTTTATAAAAATCTAAAAATAAGTTTAGATATCGTACCTGCACTACGCAAGGAAGGATGGTGGCCACAGTGTTGTAAGTTTACAGCAACACCCTTCAATGTCGACAATGCATTGAGAGATGGTTGTTTCATTCTCCTGCAGTCAGCTGCACCATCCACATCATTCGGACCTTTAGCGTTAATGCGTTTTTCACTTGCACCAATTGAACATTATATCATAAAAAGTCTCCCCCGGGTTCTTAGAGACAGTTATGCATTGGCTAAATCAATGCGCAGTGAATGTGTCTGTCCTATCATGTTTGACGTTAATGATCACGAGAACAATCGTGGTGCGGAAAGTGTTATAAGTAGTTACATGTTAAAAAATTCCTTACTACATGCTGCATATTCACCAGAGTTTTCTGACCATATGGCTGAGGCTGTGGGTGACCTTTTGATAGACAGACAAAATGAGCTCATCAGACTTTGGACGCTTAATATATATCACACTCTTGAGAAATTCACAATTTCGCAAAATCTCCATGCATATTTCTTGCCAGATCAAAATGTATTTATTTTTGCAGATGTTTATACTTTCGATGTTTCCACAGAAGAGTTGGGAAAAAAATGGGACGAAAAGACAAAAAGACGTCTAATTTTCATTGCAATTATTGAAAACCTTCTTCAAGGAAAACAGTGAACTTTAGCGAATGCATTAAGTTGTTTTGGGATTACCTGATATTCATGAAAAATTAAAGCAAGATATTCATTTTTCCTTCAAAGCTATGAGTTCTTATCATATTAAAGAAATGATTTGAAAATTTAATTTGTTTTAGACTTTCTAATATTTTGGCCTCGAGCATCACTGAAGAAACATTTATTGTCTTAATGCAGATCTGGCGCTATGGGAATTGGTACCGTTAATGTTAACACTCTCTCACAAAATAAGAAATGTACAAGATGCAGTGCTGTTTATTGCTCATTTGCATCATTAAACGACTTCCTGTAACGACGAGTATAAAGTAACATTAATTAATATTGCGGATATGTCAGTTATACACTAGTAATATTACAATGGAGATATATTTCCTTAAATTATCTCTGACGGCTATAGCAATCTAATATCTCTTCAAGTTGAATTATCAGGAATGGAGGCAACAGAGACATTTCGAAAATTTGTCGTTTTTACAAAATACTACAATTTAAAAAAAAATACAAACAGCAACTTTTATTTATGAATGCTATATTGATTAAGCGAAAATTTCCAATTTTTAAATATAACAACACGCCTAACTAAGATAGGTGTGTCACATGACTTTGAGCGGTATAAAGGTAAAAAAATCGTTTGATGAAATTAGATTTGTTTTATTTTGTTAAATATGCCATAAAATATTGTCGAAAATCTCAAAGATACCAGGCTTACAATTTTGTATGCCGGACGTGATGTGGATTATTTGGAAAGCGGTTTCATGAAATATTAAGCAGATCCAGAATTATAACGTTGCTTTAAAGAATTCTTGTGCAATTTTGGTATCAAGTAAAGTGAAGGAAAATTCAGTTCTTCATCTTTTGTCGAAATTCCAAAAGGAACATAGAACAGACCCATAAATGTTCAGGATTTTCTACCGTCGTGGTAGTATATGTTAAGTTTCAAATTGAATTGTCAATACTTATCAAGCAGTTTCTGATATGTGATTAACAGAAACGATGTTATAAGGGAACTTTTTATGAAGGTAGAACAACATATTTGTCATAGAGATATGACAGTTGTTTAGCAACATGTGGCCTTTGAGATGGATGACGCATGAGTGTACATAGACTCATTCTAGATTTGTTTTTATTTGTTTCCACCACCCACATCCTTACCCCATATCTACTCCGTTTTATTGCGTTTAGCCAAATTCTTGGCTGAACTCATTGATATTTTAAAATTGTGTTTCCAATTTATGGATTTAGGCTCACGGTATTTATGCCATTTGTTTAACATATTTCGCAGTGAAAGAGGTGTTTTCAATGTTCCGGTCACTAGTAAAAAGGAGACCACCTGGATTATAAGGGCATGCATAACTAACACAGTTGCGATCATATTTGAAGTTGTGAAGTAGTCAATATTGAAATCCTTTAACAAGATTTTACAAACTCATTAGTCGACTACAAACTGACAGCGTCATGGCAAAAAAAAAAAACCCAAAAAAGTATCAAAAGACAAAACAACTGTTATGGAAAACATAACGGACCAAACAAAAGACTTCGCAAAATGATCTAACAAAAGACCGGTGATGGTCTCAGGTGTTATCAGTGTAAGCATATCCTGCTCCTAATGTGGCACCCGTCGTATTGCCTGTCTAAGTACAATCTCAGTGTTAAGTCTTTTTTGTTGATTTCACATACGAGGAAAAGGGAACGGGATTGGAGCTACGCCAGTTGGAATATATCTGACAGCATCTGTGTAAAAGATATTTTATAACGGTCAACCAACTCGTGATGGGGTTCGTTCAATTTTCTACGGGATGACTTTAACGTCACCATTGCATTTAGAACCATACGTTAAATAACTTTCTTGTACGCAGCAACCCTCTAAGGATATCGGGAATATCGTATCAACTGGGAGATATATACTCCATATGCAGGCGCTGCCGAAATGTTGTAAGATAGAAATGGGAAGTTTAAGTTTGCGTCATATCTAGTTCTATATCTAAGGCTAGATATGAGGCAGAATTAAATATATCTGTTGTATCCTTTATTTCAAAGATGATTGGACAGATTCTTTTAACTTTGAAGTTGTTAGTGAGAAGTCATCTTCTATATGGCAAATTGAAAAGTTAAGAAATAATGCTACCATATTAATTCTTCCTAAGAAACTAATGTATGAAGTATGTGTCAGT